>NC_139979.1:21265767-21865767 GCF_963993115.1 Abramis brama | reverse complement strand
AGTACTCTTTTCAATTCCTTTTCTGAGCTAGTAAAATTTGTTCCATTGTCGGACCTCATATGACTTACTTGTCCTCTTCTACATATGAATCGTCGCAAAGCATTTATGCAAGAATCAGTGTCCAATGAGTATGCCACCTCCAAATGAACTGCCCTACTAGCCATGCATGTAAAAATTACGCCATAGCGTTTCACACAAGTTCGACCTCTTTTTACATCAATTGGGCCAAAGTAATCTACTCCTACATTTGAAAAAGGAGGTAGATCTGCAGTTACTCTTTCTTCGGGTAAGTCAGACATTTTTTGCTCTCCTAGCTTACCTTTGTGTCGTTTGCAGAAAGTACAGCTTGAAATAATCTTTCTGGCTGTTGCATTGGCTTGAGTAATCCAGTATTTTTCTCTTAATATAGACAGCATATGGTTTCTTCCACTATGGCCACTCTTTACATGAATATGCGTAAGAATCAGTTTGGAAATATGCTGATCTTTAGATAAAATAACTGGATGTTTCCCTTCTTCAGGCATAGCAGCTTTGCATAACCTGCCACCGATTCTCAGCAATCCATCTTCTAGAATGGGGCTTAATTTGTGAATAGCACTGTGTTTTCTGATTTCAGATCTTCCAGATTTCAGTGATGAAATTTCTTCGCTGAATCTTTCCCATTGACAGAACTGGATAATAGCCTTTTCCGCCTCCGAAAGGTCGTCTGGAGACAAGCACTTTCCTCCAAATGAAGCTTTGATTTGTTGTAACCTCTGTTCTAACGCATTGGAATCCTTTAAAGTTGTCATCAATTGTTTTCTTCGGCAACTTACTTCATGCAGAACTTTCTTTACTTTCAGCATCCATGCAACTGCAGTCTTGAGTCTTTTCCAATCAGAAAAGTAATTGATCAGCCTATGGGTTGCATTATTGGTATCTTCAATATTTACAACATTTGTTGAGAGCTGCTCTTTCTTAAGTTCTGGATCATCATCAACAATGTTGGAATCAATGTTGTCATTTGACCATTTTGAAACTGGTTCTCTTAGAAAATTTGGTCCATTTAACCATCTCTTGTTGGTTGCGAGCTGTTGTACAGTCATTCCCCTGGACGCATCATCTGCAGGGTTTTGTGAAGTATGAATATACCTCCACTGTGACACATCTGAAGCTTCTCTGATGGCAGAAATCCTATTTACCACGAAGGTACGGAATCTCTTATTTTCATTCCTTATATACTTCAGGACAGATGTGCTATCAGTCCAAAAACAAGAACTTTCTAGTTGAAGCTGAAGTTGTTCTCTGAGCATTTTGTCAATGTGAATTGCTAGGACTGCAGCAGTCAGCTCCAAACGAGGAACAGTCACTGGTTTTAAGGGTGCCACCCTGGCTTTGCCAAGCAGAAAGGAAACGTGAACAGCATTGTTACAATTCTGTAGCCTCAAGTAGGTCACAGATCCATATCCACTTCCACTGGCGTCTGAAAAATGGTGTAATTGGGCGCTAACCGGCTGTCCAAAATCACATGGTTTCAAACATCTGTCAACATTGAAAGTGCTTAACTGATCCAAATCAGTAATCCATTTTACCCACCTTTGTTCAAGAACTTTAGGAATCTCATCATCCCAGTTGTAGTTTGTTCTGCACAACTCCTGGAGGATGAGTTTGACTGGAAGTGTCAGTGGTGCAAGATATCCTAAAGGATCATACACTGAACTGATCACTGACAATATTCCACGTCTAGTTGGCATTCTTTCTTTGCAAACAGTTCTGAAATTGAAGGTGTCTGTCTGTACGCACCATTGAAGTCCTAAGGCCCTTTCCACTGGTAGTTGGTCTCGATCCAAGTTGAGCTCAGTTAGATTCTTTGATCTCTCTCTTTCTACAATGGACTGTAAGACTTTACGGCTATTACTGACCCATTGTGTTAGATGGAAGCCTCCTTTTTGACATAGAGTGGTCAGGTCTTTGACCATCTGGATTACTTCATACCCTGTAGATAAGCTTTTTAAGCAATCATCCATGTAGAAGTTCTTATACACAGTGTCAATTACCTCTTCATTAAAGCAGTGTTGATTGTCTTTTGCAGTTCTCCTGAGAGCGAAACATGCGCAACTCGGGGATGAAACTGCTCCAAATAAATGAACAGTCATTCGGAAGACAGCAACATCCTGGGTAACATCTCCACCTGTCCACCACAGGAAGCGAAGAAAGTCTTTGTCTTCCTCTCTCACTTTGACTTGGTAAAACATTGCTCTAATGTCAGTCATGAAAGCAACAAGTTCCTGTCTGAACCTCAGAAGAACTCCAATTAAAGAACTTGTGAGGTTTGGGCCTTGTAGTAGTTGATCGTTTAAAGATGTGCCTTGGTATTTTGCTCCACAGTCAAATACCACTCGTAACTTGGCTTTACGAGGGTGGTACACACCATGATGTGGAATGTACCAAACTTTACCGTCACATCGATCCAATTGATGCTCTGGTACTTTCTCAGCATAGCCTTGGATAATCATATCGTTGACAAAGTCTGTATATTCTTGTTGAAATTTTACATTCCTTTCAAACTTTCTTTTTATCCCCACAAGACGCTGTTTGGCAATGTTAAGATTGTTAGACATAACATCTTTGTTTTTGAAAGGTAGCTTCAAACTATAATGTCCATCTTTGAAGCTCACAGATTTCTCCATGATTTCCATGAACTTTGCCTCCTCTCTGGACATTTCTTCTTTGTCCTCTGACATTTTTTTCATTGAAATCATGCTGGTATTGCTTTTCCAATAGCAACTCCAAGGTTTCAACAGAGATCCTATTTACTCTAGCAGTATGTTGTTCATTTTGATAACTGCCTAGAGAACCATTGACGACCCACCCCAATAGGGTTCGTATGGCATAGGGACCATCTCCCTGACTATTTACTACTTCCCACGGTTCAAGTAATTTGGAGGCGTTGGTACCTACACTGTATCAACAACTCCACTTCAGCTTGAATGTGCGGAATGTGAATACCATGAAGATATGGCCACTTGGTTAGGTCTTCCTGATTGACCATGTTAGTTTGGTTTACAGGCATTTGTTTCTGTGTGTACACGTCTGGTAATTCATAAAAAGTATTACCATCAAGACTTGAAATCTCCAAGTTGTTTACCACATAGCTTGAGACTGTTGTTTTGGGACTCATAGTAAGCAAACAAATTTTTGTCTTCCGTCCATTCAGGTGCAGCTTCCTCATCAAACTTTCTGAACAAAAAGTAGAGGTACTGCCTGTGTCCAGAAATGCATAGGTCTGAACAACTTGGTTGCCCCTTGCAGACTTTACTTGGACTGGAAGGATAGGTAAGATACCACTGCCACTCCCGGCCCCTATATGACCACATGTTTGGGCAGGTACCAGCGTGTTGTTGATAGTTGGTTCTACATAATGTTCATAGTTTGTGTTGACAGCTTTATCAACCTTGAGCTCTTTGAAATGAATGTGAAGAACACTGGGATGTTTTTGGTTGCACACTTTGCAAGTTAAGCGCCTTTTACATTCTTTGCTCATGTGGCTAACATGTAAGCAACCAAAACAGACAGCTTTTTCCTTTATAAAGTTGACTTTTTTCCTATGTTTCTTCTTCTCAAACTCTTTACATTCATCCAAAGAATGAGCTTGTGAACAAAACAAACAAGTGGTGGAGTTACTCTTGAATTGCCTAATTGGATGTTCAGCATTTACCCTTTGGATTTTACCAACAATGGGTTTGTTAACGTTGGTAACATTGGTAGCAAAACTATCCCCTTTTAATTTTGGCTTTGACTGGGATTGTGACTTCCATTTGTAGACATCCTTCGGTTTACCAGTTGTCTTCATCCCAAATATTGGATCAGAAATGATTTTAACTTGGTATTCAATGAAGTTGACAACATCACTAAATTTGGCTCTTCTTTTCTGTCTTTCCATGATATCACATGCAGCTGTTCTCCACTTTTCTCTGAGTTTAAATGGAAGCTTTAGAATTACTGTTCGCATGTTTGTTGGCATGTCCAGTTCTTGCATGTACTCTAGATCTGCCATAGCATTGCAACACCCACGTAAAAAGAGTGCATAATCTTGAAGAGCTGTGGGATCTTCATACCTGATCATGGGCCATCCAAGCACCTTCTCCATATATGCAGCAGAAACAAAATAATCTTCTCCAAACTGCTGTTTAAGCATAGTTTTAGCTGTATCATAACCTCTTTCAGGTGCCATATTCATACAGCTACGAACAATTTCTCTTGGGCGTCCTCTTGTGTATCTTTCAAGGAAATACAAACAATCACCCTTGTTATTTGTTTTTTCCTCCACACAATGTTTAAAAGCTTTAGTGAACAAACTGAATTGCAATGGATCCCCTTCAAACACTGGAATCTCATGTGGTGGTAAATGTTGAGACTTTTGCTGCTGAATTAACAACTCTGTTATTTCTTGATGTTTATTTTGTTAAGCATACTCGGTGTGAAATCAGATCTTCTATCGTCTATTCTGGGTCTTGAAGATGCAGGTTGCTGTAAATGAGATGTTGGTGGTGAGGTAGCACCTACGCTGCTTTGCAAAATAGACCTTGCCGGTCTCTCAACATCTGGATGAAGAGATGCAGTTGCTCGTTTTGCCTGTTTGCTGACATAGGATTCCATCCCATCTGTTGCGATGCTGTTTGCTTGTTGTTCATAAGTCCTGAGCACAGATATCTTTGCATTGGATGCGGCGATTTTTGCATCAATATCGATTCGTTCCTTACGCTTCTGTAACATTTCCAACTGTTGCTCAATATCATGCTTAACTTGTAAAGACTCAGCTTGAGCGACAAGAGCGGCTTTTTCTGCTTCAAGCTGAATGCGCACATGATGCACAGAGGCATTAGATTTGCTGGAGCGCGAACTGTGACGGCTACTTTTGTGGCTTGAAGTGCGACCGCTAACCCGCGTTTCAACATTCGAAATGCTATCATTGGGTTCAATTTCGCTGGCAGCACGCTCACATTCCTCATGTAGCTTCTCCAACCATTTATATACCACAGTGCTGAATTCCACAACCCATATCATTTTTGCTTTGAACCATGTTTCATGCCGGTCTTTCTCTTCATCAGGCAATAAAACAATCAAAGGCTCGTGTGCCTCTTTTGCTTCTTTGCATTGCGTTTCAAACTTTTCAAACATACCTTTGACCTCATTTTCATATTCTCTATTACCCATTAACTCTTGTATTGTCTTTTTCATGTGGGATGCTTTGTCAAATTTGGACTTTCTTTGTTTCTGTAAAATATCGAGTTTTGCCATTAACCCTTTTGCAGTAAGCTTAACCTCTCGTTTTCGTACAGACAATTCAACATTTTCACCCTCTGCTTTCTGAGTCTGAGCCCCATTTTTGCTCGATTTCAGAACCACGAAACTCATTTTCATCCGCCATTTTAAACCTTTACTTACTGCATATTTTACAACCAAAACATCAAAGACTATAAACACGGGAAAACACAAGCATTTCACAAACAGTTCAGTTCTTCGTTTCACAAACAGTTCAAATCTTCGTTTTTTTTTTTTTTTTTACCACCAATGCCCATTGGATTTGTTTGTTTGTGTGCACACTGTTTTATATATGGCCATTCAACCCGAGCTCATTTGAAAGCGCTTTCATACCTCAGTTCCACATATGCTGAAGGCTGAAGACTTTGGCGTTCGTGTGCGCTGTTTTCTCTTGCACGTGCGGGTTTGTTGTCCTTCGAAATCCGCGGTCAATCCAAGCAATAATCCACAATAAATCCATCAAACAAAACCATCATGAATGAGCATCATCCCCGACATCAGATCAACTGACTTTTCCTGTAGCCGTCCAAATCGATCTGCTTCAATCGCTGTAAGGCTCATCCAGGGTCATTCGGTCAAACTTTTTGACTTAAAATGTAGGGACGCAGATTGCTTAGTCTGTTTCTGACGCGTGTTTTGTCTTGAGGAATAAAATATTCATTGTCCATACCTTCTTAATATTCGGATATGCCAAATCCATTTATTGTCCATTTTGGCATTGCAAATAACAAAATAAAACAAACAAAAATTATAGTCAACTTATTGCTAACAAACTGTTTTGGTATGAGCACAGTCTTTTACAAACATGACTCTCAAACACGGCACGGTCAAAAAGTTTGTTTGACCTTCAATCTCTGCACCTGTAACTCATCATCACCTTAAATATACTCAAATACTAATACGCCCTCTAGTGTCACAAAGAAAAAATACAAATTAACATAATGGCTCCAACAATTAGGGTGTGATCCCTACACCAGTGGTTCCCAAACCTGTCCTGAAGGACCCCCAACACTGCACGTTTTCTTTGTCTCCCTAATCAAACACACCTGATTCAACTCATCAGCTCATTATCACATGGGTTAATGAGCTGATGAGTTGAATCAGGTGTGTTTGATTAGGGAGACAAAGAAAACGTGCAGTGTTGGGGGTCCTTCAGGACAGGTTTGGGAACCACTGCCCTACACGATACCTGATGTGTACTTCCAGCCTCTGTCCGCTGCTACCGAACTACCAATGCTGGCATTCAATGAATATGTTGATCCGACCATTTTAAGCGTGTATTTAAATGGTCCAGGGGCAGAACTTTTGCCAAGCGTGTCAGAGGTTCTGGGTTCTAATCCGCACTCATATAGTTTTTTTTTTTTTTTCTCATCAAAACCGATTATGTTGATCAGTGGTTGTATATCAGGCAGGGACACGTTTGTGTGCAGTTTGTTTTGTAATTTCACCGGAACGAATAGAGAGTCTCTCCACATTGAAGCGCGCATCCGAGTGAAGACTGGAGACAAACACAGTATCCGCGCCACTGATCGCAGTGGCAACAAGCACTTTGATCACTTGATTTCAGAAACAACACATTTCAGCGCTAGATCGCCTCTTATTTAACAAGCGAACAAAATAAATGCTCTGCTAGTTAACTGGAGATGTTTTGTTTATTTGTATTGGTACATTCGTGCCGCGAAATGTTTCAAAAGTGGTGGGGACATGTCCCACCCGTCCCACCCGCAAATTACGGCGTCTTTTTTCGTCCTGAGGTAGCCTGTAAAAGGATATTTTGGGGTCTCCTTTTTTGTTGTTGCACCCCACCGCACAACATATTGAAGGCATAGCTCGCCTTTGCGACTGACGTGAATCAGGTACTCAAGATGGCGGCAGACAAGTTTTAGAAGTGAGTGACGTCAGTGAGGAGACGTTGGTGACATCATCTGATATTCATCTATAACAACCTTAACTTACTTAATATTTACTGCAATTTTTTCATGTGTTTAAAGGCAACTTTTTGCGCCAGTGACTTCTAGCAAGATTCCTGAGGTAGGCCTAAGCTGTACTTGAAATCATATTTTTGATATATATTTTTAGTTTGCTGAAATGATTAGCATTATGTGATAAGTGCTTTGGAGCCACTGGTGCAGACTAGGTAGCATACAATATCTTATAAAATCTCTATAAAATTGGCTAACTTTATATCAAATAAGTGACCTTGCATCATGTCTAATATTATATTTATTACACAGCAAATGAACCAGTCAGAAGATGGACCATTTTCTATGTTCAGTCTCACCAGATTAAATGTATCCTGGTAAGCACTGCAGTAAAACTCTCACTAAATCATTCATACCAAATCTAGAATTCTAAACAACTTAAGTCTATATTTTTGCATTATTTTGATATTTTATTTGGCAGAAGACTCTCTACCATTGCTGTTCCACCTGACCAGGAAGGTCCTAATATCAGCGCACAGGTGGGTTAACTACTGTAGGAAGGAGAACGATCATCACACAGTGATTTCTTGCATTTGTCTTGCTGTGTATTTGTCTCAAACATGTACCCCTTCACTGCAGACAAGCTGAAATGGGCAAAATCATAGATTTCAGTCTTTCTCTCTATGGGTCTCAGCATTTTTGGACAGAATTTAGGATTTTGTAAGTAGTAAAATTTAATCTGGCATAATTTAATTTAGTTCATCTGAAATGTTTGAATACGCTATTTACAAAAGGCTGTTTACATATAAATAATAATAAAAATGTAAAAAAGGAGGTTAAAAATAATTTGACACTAATATGGAATCCCCCCCCCCCCCCCCCCCCCCCCCCCCCCCCTCTCTTTCTCTCTCTCTCTCTCTCTCTCTCTCTCTCTCTCTCATATAGTGTTGGAACCGGGATATCCTCTGAAGGACTGAGTACATTTGTGTTTGTGGACACGCATACAGACCAGGGAACATTCTGATGTTGTCAGTCAAGTTCTGAACAGGAACCAATCTTTGGAGAAGTTCATTTATTCTCAAAGGTGGACAAAAACATTGTGTTGGCTTCTTAAAGATTATTTTGATGATGACTTTCACTCCTATGCTGTGGAAAAGATGGAGGAGTAGACAGTCAGACACTGATAATAATAGAAATGTTTCTTGAGCATCAAAGAGACTTCTTTCAAAAACATTAAGATACTTAAATACTTCTTTTGGCCACCAGTGTACATGAATCCAACAATTTTTTGGAAATAAGTGAAATTATTTTGAAGGTGGGGTTATATGTCATGTATTGTGAAAAGAACTGTGTTTTGTCCTGTGTTGGACATTTCCTTTTTGACTGCTTAAAAATGTATTTACATTCTGCAGTTTTATGAATGTAATGGATGGTATTTCATTATAATAACTGTATAAGCTAAACAACCAATTCACATTAATTTTGTCAATTGCTAACGTTTTGTTTAGGATTTAATGTATGTTTTTTTAACAATGTGTGCACTGCAGTGAAGGACAGCACATAATGTGTTAATTTAACATGTTTACACATATTTGTGCTAACCTTTCTGACATATTTACTTTGTAAAAATCATTAACACAATGAAGGAGTTAAAATTAACACAAAAAACATTGTCCCAAAACTAACCCATTAATGTGTAAAAATGTAACACATCATTTCCAGCATTGGCAGACTGTTTATTTTGTGATATATATGAAAAGTTTTTTTGTTTTTTTTTTAATGTATTTTGTGATCATTTTGTCTAATTGATTTGTATGTCAGTAGTACTTATGTAGGATAAATAATTAATTCTATATCAAAATTATGAAATCTAATTTATATTTAGTACAAATACAAATAATTACAGTAGTGTACTGATTAGCTTGGTTTTTACAGTAATGCACTGTATTACAAAATTACAGTACCATGTAGTTACTGTAAAACTTCTTAATTACATAGCAACAGTGTTGCCATAAGTTACTGTAAAAAAAACCCTTGAAATGTCTAACAGTGTACTACTACAGGGTACAAATAATTTTTTTACTTTTCAACTATTTTACTTTACAGTAAAATAGTGGTTGTATCTGATCAAAAGAAGGTTCTCAAATCGTTTGCTGGAAAGTCTTATTTCTTTTTGGGGTCAGCACAAGACTCCCCAAAAAAAGTCTTTCCACAGGAGCACTCGATGGTGTTGCAGTGTTGTACTTGAGTGAGATGACTTTAATGTGTGGGAATTTGTTGAGAATGTCCAGCTCTAATACCTGACTTCAAGTACTCCATGACTTCTGTCTCTGAAGAATAACACATATCATCATCTTCAAACACAAAACAAATCATTGTCATTGGAAATCCTGCTCCACAGGATTTACAATGTGGCCCTCAGAGTGCAGAGCTTGACATTCCGCAGTCAGCAGTGACTTTACACGGTGTCTTCTCTCCTCATCTTTAATCCAGTGTATCTTGAACCAGGGTAAAGTGGTAGCTGTCAAAAGAAATGGCATGTAAGAAAAAAAAAACTTCTTTTAATCCAAAGTATTTACAATTACCATTACATTTGATTTAATTCCTTCTTTGTACTGTTTCAACATCTGAATTAACTTCATACAAGTCAAGTCAAATATTTAATGACTGAATCAAAGCAGCAATTATCGGGGCCAAGCACAAAGACAGCAAACCATGTGTAGTGTGGTGGTGGGGGTGAATAGTTGACAAATACCACATCTTTTAATGGTAATGTAATATGACAAACTGACTACGTCACCCCTTTTCAGAGAAAGGGGAAGTAATGGAAATAGGGCAAGGGCACACAGGTTCGTTACCATGGAGGGCAAAGAGACGTGGATATCAGTACAAAAAGAAGTTAATTAAGTTCACATAAATAGATAAAACCTTTTTTTACAGCAAGGCAGAATGTCACTCAAATGAATAGTATAGCACATTACGTCAACACACACACAATAAAGAAAATTAAATTACTAAAGCCCTATTCGGACGGGATTAACTTTACAAGGGTAGATGGAGTAATGTAATTTTACCACAGGACGTCTGTAATATTAATGGCCAATTCGCACGGGATAAGATATCTCAGTAAAACTTGCAGAAGTGGGAGGAGTAACTCAATTTGCGCATCGCCATCAACCTCCTGTCGTCATGTGTGTATTACGTTGCTTCCTGATATCACGTGCGCAAACACATATAACCTATATTTAATTCAATTCAGTTCAAATTTATTTCTATAGTGCTTTTCACAATACATATTGTCTCAAAGCAGCTTTACAGAAAGTGCATTTCAGAAATGTACATAGAAAAATACAGTTAGTTAATCATGTATTAATTTAGGGCATAATATATCGCCAGCATTGAGTCGTCTCTTCACAGGCGTCGAGTTGTCTCTTCACAGGCGTCGAGTCGTCTCTTCACAGGCGTCGAGTCTTCTCTTCACGGGTGTTGGGGCATCTGAAGGTTCCATGTGAGGCTGGATAGAAACTAGCGTCCCGAGATAACGACAGAAAAGCAGATGGGAAATAATTAGCATAGCTGCTGTTCATAATATTAATGCATTTGATATGATTCAACTGTAGTATAAAAGGTAGTATTATGCGAACGCTTGGCTAAAGAGATGCGTCTTTAATCTAGTTTTAAACTGGGACAGCGAGTCTGAGCCTCGAACAATATCAGGAAGGCCATTCCACAGTTTAGGAGCTAAATGTGAAAACGCCCTCCCTCCTTTAGTGGACTTAGATATCCTAGGATTGACCAGAAGCCTCGAATTTAGTGATCTTAAAGAGCACGATGGATTGTAGGGCGATAGAAGTTCCGTTAAATACCCAGGAGCTAAACCATTTAGGGCTTTATAGGTCAGTAGTAATACTTTGTAAATGATACGGAACTTAATAGGTAACCAATGTAGAGATGATAGAATTGGTGTTATATGATCATATTTCCTAGACCTATTAAGAACTCTAGCAGCTGCACTTTGGACTAACTGTAGCTTGTTTATTGAGGATGCAGGACTACCAGCTAATAAAGCATTACAGTAATCTAGTCTCAAGGTCATGAATTCATGAACTAACTTTTCTGCATCAGAAACAGATAGCATGTTACGTTTTACCTCCGTTTTATCTGAATTTAATAGCGGAAAATTACACGTCATCCAGTATTTTATATCTTTAACACACTCTGTCAATTTAGATAACTTTAGATAACACAGATCCTTGCGGCACTCCATAGTTTACTGGCATTATCTTCGTCTTATCTACATTTAAACAGACAAAATGGTAGCGGTCTGATAAGTACAATCTAAACCAGCTTAATGCCTGTCCATGAACACCAGTGTAGTTTTGTAGTCGATTTAAGAATATTTTGTGATCTATAGTGTCGAACGCAGCGCTAAGATCGAGTAAAACTAGTATTGAGATACAGCCTTGGTCAGAAGCTACAAGTAAATCATTTGTAATTTTAACGAGCGCAGTTTCTGTGCTATGATGCGGCCTGAATCCTGAATTTTCTTGCAAGAAAGAGCACAATTGAGCGGACACAACTTTTTCTAGTATTTTAGACATAAATGGAAGATTTGAAATGGGTCTGTAATTTGCTAGGTTATTATGATCTAATTGCGGTTTCTTAATGAGCGGTTTTATAACTGCCAACTTGAATATTCTTGGTTCATGACCTAAAGATAAAGACGAGTTAATAATATTGAGAAGAGGATCTTCCACTACAGGTAACACTTCTTTCAGTAGTTTAGTGGGTATTGGATCTAATAAACATGTTGTTGGTTTAGATGCAATGATAAGTTTATTTAGCTCTTCCTGTCCTATAGTTGTAAAGCGGTGTAGTTGTTCTTGAGGGGCGATAATTGAGGCTGAATCATAAGACACCATTAAAGATTGTACATTTACAATTGTGTTTCTGATGCTATCTATTTTCTCAGTGAAGAAATTCATAAAATCATTACTACTACACTGTAACGGAATATTTTGCTCAGGTGATGTCTGTTTATTTGTTAGTCTAGCCACGCTGTTAAATAAAAACCTTGGATTATTTTGGTTATTTTCTATTAGTTTGCGGAGATGCTCAGCCCTGGCTGCTTTTAGGGCCTTTTTATAATGTGACATACTGTTTTTCCACGCGATTCTAAAGACCTCTAAATTAGTTTGTTTCCATTTACACTCTAAATTACGAGTTTCTCTCTTGATAACATGCGTAGCACTGTTATACCATGGTGCTTTAGTTTACCTTTTTTTAATCTAATTGGTGCAACAATGTCTAATGTACTAGAGAAAATGGTGCTCATAGTGCTAGTCATTTCCTCTAGTTCATCTGTTTGTTTGGGTTCACTGAGCAACTGAGATAGATCAGGTAAGCTATCTGAGAATCTATCTATAGTGGTTGGAAGGATTGTTCTATTTATATATATATAAAACAGTTATGTCCGGTCGAACGATGTATTAATTAACTTCAGATTGGATTGTGTTGGTAAACGGCACTTACCTAATGCTAAAAGATGTTTCTAGTGTGCCTCTAACAAGTGCTTTCGATCTTCTTTCTGATCTGAATGGTATGTGGAAAACACTTAGCCACTGACATGTCCCAGCGTCTAGAACGCAATTGAATGCTTTTTCAAGCATCTCCTTGACTTGAAAAACCACAGAAAACACTGTGACAAAACACGAAATGACAAAATATTTACGAACTATATTTACAGCGGGTCTATTTGCATGGGATTAGTATTACCTGAGATCATTTTTACAGACCTTTTTACTGAAGGTAAAAGTTGTTGTAATCTTTTCTAACATTGTCCGTAATGATTACTTAGATGGCACATTCAGACGGGACTAAAATCACAGAGAAGCTCTGGTAATTATTACTTTACCCCACCTATCCATGTCAAACTAGTCCCGTCCAAATAGGGCTTAAGGTGACTGAGGCTTACCCGTAGCAGGGCAGGCTAGCTAGAAGGTGTCTTATCCAAAAACTGCGCACACACACCCAGGTGTGCGGTTATAAGCGGCAAACCACACTCCGTGCTTGAAATACCACCACCAGAAGGCAAGAAAAGCTAGCCTCCCAACCCGGGGTCCGTCAGCCTAAAATAAACACAAAAAGACAATGAATAGGCTACGCACAAATGATACAAGTACCAAATAATAAGAAAATAATTCTGAGATGTTGCTGATGTAAAAAAAAAAACACTCACCACAAATGAGCACTGATTGCAGGCAACAAAAATCACAAAGCAACAAGGTTGCAACTAAACAAATTACAAAATAGTCAACATCAAACTGAAACAAAAGACAATAGCAAAAAAAAAAAAAGGAAAATGACTCCAATAAACAAAACACAGTGATATTTATGTTTTAGTGTATTTTGATTAAATAAATATAGCCTTGGTGAGCATGAACTTCTTTAAAAAAAAAAAAAAAAAGAAGTGTAATATTTCAAAAGATTACGGATACTGTACAGTATGTCTTCGGTAACATTACCTTATGTGAATAATAATATTTAAATATGTATGATTAGAAAATGTGTATATAAGATATTGAATATAAGCTGTTTTTGTTTCTACACCGTTGTATGAATTGGCATGCCTGTATTTAATAGCCATTTAATATAGCAAATTATTATTGTTTTTCAACACAGTACTGCATCGACTCCACAAATTTGCCAAAGAGCCAATGATCATGTTATCCAGTTTAATTTGAGAATGTTCCAAAGAACATAGTGTGCTTCAAATGAAGCAAGAACATCTGACCTTTAGTTCTAAAAAGTTGCATGTACTGTTTTTCTAAACCTTTCTCTGGAAATAAACTGAATTGAATTTCTTTTAAATATTTAAATGTTTAAACAATGTTTCAGTAATATCTAATGAAAGACTATGGACTACGGACTCAATAATACATTTTCAAAATGACCACTTTATCCAAATAGAATTGAGCCAAAGCACACCAAATCATTGATTTTTGTCTTGAAATTCTTTTAAATCACATGACTTTGGAGAAGGCACTTTAAGTGTGTCCAATGAGAGAGCACATATCCTGGTTGTGCAATGACAGAACTCGGATAACCCCTTAATCCCCATAATAACATTCATTCAGTTGCTATTGTGCAACATCTGCATAGCAGAGCTGAGAGACCAAAATCTGTTTGGAATCTTCTGCTGCTCACACAGGACTCACACACTCACCATGGAGGTGCATATGCGTCCTCTTCTCTATCTGCTGCTGTGCATGAATTGTGCTGTTCAGGGAGATAACAATAAGAGGTAAGTATTATACATACAAATATTATTTTGTTGTTATTACAAGTATAATTATTATTATTATTGGTAGTGGTAGAATCATTTTAATAATAATAATGACACAAAACAATATATGTTCCTTTTTAGCTGATGACACATAATGGCCCCTATTATGGATTTTTGAAAATGACCTTTCATGTAGTGTGTAACATAGCTCTAAGTGAATGAAAACATCCTGCAAAGTTTTAAATCTGAAAGTGCACCGTATATAAAGTTATTGTCTTTCAAAAGTAAGAGTCGACTCTGAGTCAATGAAATGAATTGTTTTTCAAACGAGTCATAAGCCGTTTCGTTGTGACATAAAGACGAAACATTAGCATATTGCCCGCCCACTTATTGCATATTGTATACATTGCATACATGCACTGTTATTGATACAATTTCCATGTGTTCACCGCAATATATTACAAAAATACTCTGTAAATAAATTAGTACAAGTAAAATAATCGGTTTGTTGATGGACATGCACTTGTTAATGCTGATGGTGAGGAATAACAGTTGCAACATCTCACAATGTACCTCAAACGGTATGTATTATTAGCCTAAACAATAAATCAGGTAATCTGGCTTTCATAACTCAGTGCCTAGCCTCTTTAAGACATCACCGCACGTCACTGCTTATGTCGCATAGTACCGCAAACATCCAATAGGAAAATTCAACTGCAGTAGCCACCGTTCAACCTGAAGAGGGCAGCACTCAGACGTTTTTGCACCATATATTGTAGAAATTAAAACACTTTATACCCAAATGTCAAAAAAGTTACTAGAATCAATGAACAGCACTAATAATAAAGTTCCATTATTACAGATCATTAACTAAAAAAAGTTGGTTTAGGGTTTAGTTACCCTTTAAATCCCAGGAATCTTTAGTATGTGTGCTTTGTTACTATTGATATGAAACAAAGTCTCAGATTTAAAATTACGCCCAATTCTTACGAAATTCAAAAACATAAATAGGCCTAACGTTTCGGCGCTGTGGCGTGAGATCGCTCTGGCGCAGCTCTATGGCGTTCCGATCGTATGGCGTTCCGATCGGCTCTTTATTATGACTTTGCTACATGCACTCGTCTCAATGAACGTGACGTCTGCGTCTGCCGAACGTGACGTCTGCGTCTGCCGAACGTCTCGTCTGCGTCTGCCACATCACTCGTTCGTGTGCCGAACGTGACGTCTGCGTCTGCCGAACGTCTCGTCTGCGTCTGCCACATCACTGGTGTGTGCCGAACGTGACGTCTGCGTCTGCCATAGTCTGCTGCAAGGGCGGTTTCAGCACATTCCACACACTCATTCTTTATTATTTTTTCCCACTGATCTTCAGTTGTATTTTATTAGCAATTAAGTGATTTTACCTTGCTTATGTATAGCTTTTATTCCAAATAGTAAATATGAATTTACACAAATGTTCATGTTAAAATATTTGTTTGCCATTGTTTCTTGTCAACATATCCACAGATAGCCTACTTATCAAGAAATCATAAAAAGCATGTATGTAGCCTACTATTCACCACTAGGAGTCTCTTGACCAACACAAAATAACGTAGTTGTAAACATTTGGGCTGATTAAACTAACATAAATAATATTTGTAATTTGTAATATTTTTAATGTTTAATTTTAGAGTTGTAATATTTAGTTTTAGAGTTTCACCGAAGTTTGATTGACAGGCGGTCAGACAGTTATCATCAGAATTATACTTAAAAACAGTTAAGAGGAAGGTGAGCACAGTTTATTATTATTATGCTATTATTATTATTATCTCTAGCCTAAATGTATTTGCTTGTGCATAAAAACATTTAGATTTGTATCAACAGGTACATAAATATTTTGGCACAATATAGTCATACAAGCCGGAAGAGAATTAACATAGAGCCTATAGTTTCTCTTTCAATTCTCCCATGATTTTTAACATCACACTTAAACAACATATCCTGATATTCATTCATGCTGTAACTAGAAGAGATAATCGATCAGTTCACGTCCTGCTTGGACAGTAAAGAGTCACAAAACGGTGTGTCTATTTATTATTTGAATTTCTTAAACATTTTCAAAACTGTAAAAGGTTAGGTTATATAAAAATAAAACATTCATAAAGTATTTCATGATAAATATTAGCCTACTGAACTCTAATTTATAGTTAGGTATAAACGCAAATAATAATAATAATTCATTATTAATATCAGGCTAGTCTAGGCTACATATTTAGAAGACGCTTTTATCCTAAATGGGAACAAAGCAATTCGTCAAATTTCAGTCATAAATTAATATAAGATTATCACATAGCCTATAAACACAAGATTTTGACGCAAATCCAAGTGTTTGTGCGAAGTGTGGAGCGCGCTTGCTGCATGCCACGGAGGCGCGGGCGCGAACACTTTCCTATCAACAGTGGGAACAACTTAAAATAGCCTGTAATAGCTGTAAACTCACAATAACAAGAAAACATTGTGCTTTTGTAAAATAAAATAAAACAATCAGCCGCATAATCTCCGTGAACTGGAGCGTGTCTCAAAAATGAACTGAAACAGTGTATGGCCCTACTGCCTCACAGTCAGACTTGAGGAATATACTGTACATAGCTTGAAATGGCTACTTTTAAATGAACAAGTTCAAATCGAAAGTGTCTGATTATGTAATCCGTAAAGGTTAATTTCTATAAGGCGCATCCGCAGCGGAGATTGAGATATGTTTGCAGACACGGATTTAAAAAAAACAACAAAAAAAACACGTTAAACAATTAAAATGCCTCTTTATTTTTTCAGACACATTTATTATAATTAGCCTACTATTGCTGGTGCTTTGCAGCAAGATTTATGCGTGCGCTTGAGCTAGGCTATATGCATGCACCCAGTATTTAATTAATATAAACGTGCGATTAGTCGACTAATTGCTTAAATAAATTACTACTAGTTGACTACAAAAATCTTTAGTCTATATGGCAACTCTAATCAATACATTTATTTGACATTTTTTACTTATTATTTATTGGATAGTAATTATCCAGTTATTTACATTACATTAGTTCAGTTAACATAGCCTAATTAGTAAATGAACGAAAAAAAGAGATTAAATTAATATGCTAACCATGTATTTGTAGCATTGCTTGTTCTTACACGATAAAGACTGTTTTAAAGGTGACAATCCTTTATACGTGAAGATTATACTGTATCTTGAAGATTGTTGTATTGTATCTTCTGTTATAAAGATGAAGATTGACATTTCGTTAGTTAAAAATAATAAGCACATAATATTGTATATTACATAATATAACTTTTTTAAAGGGCCTCGTTTTTCCTGGACCCGCTACAATTGAGAATCACTTTAAGCATGCACGCTAAGACAATTTGAAGTATTCCACTTAATACACAATATACAATAATTAACAACGTACCGCTTGCTGTTCTAGTGAGGACGGGCCGAAAAAAATATTCCTCCAATTTATACCCACCCCACCACATACACCACAATTTTCTCTCTACACAACTTTAATAGTTGGGAATGCATTGGTGTACTATTTACTACATCTCACAATCAATAGTATATTGTTTATACAATTGTTATTTCCCTGTCAACTGGTGATATAACGGATTGCACTTTATGGACTTTTTATTGCACTTATATTGTAAGATTCTCTGATGTTATTTCGTTGTTATTTATAACAATGACAAAAAATAAAGAAAAAATAAAGAACAAACAATATTTACAAGACGCTTTTATCGAAAAAAGGAACAAAGCAATTCGTCATATGTCAGTCATAATACAGGTTAGACAATAATAATACAGGGTTTTATTTGATTATCACAAATAAACAAGATTTTGACTCATATCCAATGGTTTGTGCGGAGTGGAGCGCGCACTGCGTGGCACGGAGGCGCGGGCGCGAACACTTGTATTTTCCTATCAACAGTGGAAACAACTTAAAATGCTCATAATTTATGGTCATATAGAAAATAATAATACATAATTTGCAACTACTTTTATTTGAGTAAACTCACAATAACAAGAAAACGTTTTGATTTCGTAAAATAAAAGAAAACAATCAGGCGCGCTTTCATGATCTCCGTGAACTGGAGCGCATCTCATAAATGAACTGAAACAAAATAAAGCTTGAAATGTCCAATTTTAAACGAACTAATTTGAATCTAAAGCAAATACTGTTTATCTAAAGGCGCATCCGCTTTACAGCGGAGATGGAGATATGTTTGCAGCCGACACTGATTTAGAAAATACTAGTTTATTAATAAAAACAATTAAAATGCCTCGTTATTTTTTCAGACACATTTATTATCATTAGCCTATAAACCACCTATAAATCAGCTCTCTGTATGGTTCCAGAGATGGCTCTTCTCATTCAGCACTGCGGGAAAATAATTTGGCCTTAGAAAACCAGTAAAATCTAAAAAAAAAAAAATCCATATTAATTTGTGAATATTTTAAATGTTTAATAAAGGGGCAAAACGTCATAAACAAAAAGTCAAATAATAGTTTACAAACTATTTTTTTAAAAAGTTTACAGTCGTTTTTTTTTTTCACCACAGGTGACTTATATATAAAAAATAGTAGCCTATTTTTCAATTCTATTCTTAAATGATCTACAGAAACAGTGTTTGCGCGATCGAGTTGTCTGTTTTCTAGTTTACCAAAGTGCTGTAGCCTAGGCCTTTTAAAACTAAAACTATAAAAAATTAAAAACACAATAACAACCCTAACAATAAGCTATAAAAATGCAATAGCCTATTTGTTTCTTCATATTTCCATCTTTGTGGGGGCATTTGGCCCTCAAAATGTGGGTTAAACAACACACACACACACACACACACACACACACACACACACAAAATCCTATATATAAATCACAGACGCAGACGTCACGTTATAAGACAGGCGCAAGTGTCACGTTCATTGAGACGAGTGCATGTTGCACAGTCATATTAAAGAACCGATCGCAACCGCTGGCACACTGCACTGAGCCGTGTTGAGTAGAGTGTTAAATACGTGTTAAATACGTGTTAGAGAAAAAAATAATTAATAACTTCACTGCCACACGTGAATGACGCGTGACGTCTGACTCAACGCTTCACTGCCACGCGTGATTTACGTGACGTCAGCGTGACGTCTGCGTCACGTCTGCGTCTTAAAATGAATGGAATAAATAGCAGAAAAAAATAAATAAAAGAACCGATCGTATGGCGTTCCGATCGGTTCTTTTATATGACTTTGCAACATGCAAACGTCTCAATGAACGTCTCACTCAACGTCTTATTTTTTTTTTCTTTCTGCTATTTATTCCATTCCAAACGACTGTAAACTTTTTAAAAAAAATAGTTTGTAAACTATTATTTGACTTTTTGTTTATGACGTTTTGCCCCTTTATTAAACATTTAAAATATTCACAAATTAATATGGATTTTTTTTTTTTTAGATTTTACTGGTTTTCTAAGGCCAAATTATTTTCCCGCAGTGCTGAATGAGAAGAGCCATCTCTGGAACCATACAGAGAGCTGATTTATAGGTGGTTTATAGGCTAATGATAATAAATGTGTCTGAAAAAATAACGAGGCATTTTAATTGTTTTTATTAATAAACTAGTATTTTCTAAATCAGTGTCGGCTGCAAACATATCTCCATCTCCGCTGTAAAGCGGATGCGCCTTTAGATAAACAGTATTTGCTTTAGATTCAAATTAGTTCGTTTAAAATTGGACATTTCAAGCTTTATTTTGTTTCAGTTCATTTATGAGATGCGCTCCAGTTCACGGAGATCATGAAAGCGCGCCTGATTGTTTTCTTTTATTTTACGAAATCAAAACGTTTTCTTGTTATTGTGAGTTTACTCAAATAAAAGTAGTTGCAAATTATGTATTATTATTTTCTATATGACCATAAATTATGAGCATTTTAAGTTGTTTCCACTGTTGATAGGAAAATACAAGTGTTCGCGCCCGCGCCTCCGTGCCACGCAGTGCGCGCTCCACTCCGCACAAACCATTGGATATGAGTCAAAATCTTGTTTATTTGTGATAATCAAATAAAACCCTGTATTATTATTGTCTAACCTGTATTATGACTGACATATGACGAATTGCTTTGTTCCTTTTTTCGATAAAAGCGTCTTGTAAATATTGTTTGTTCTTTATTTTTTCTTTATTTTTTGTCATTGTTATAAATAACAACGAAATAACATCAGAGAATCTTACAATATAAGTGCAATAAAAAGTCCATAAAGTGCAATCCGTTATATCACCAGTTGACAGGGAAATAACAATTGTATAAACAATATACTATTGATTGTGAGATGTAGTAAATAGTACACCAATGCATTCCCAACTATTAAAGTTGTGTAGAGAGAAAATTGTGGTGTATGTGGTGGGGTGGGTATAAATTGGAGGAATATTTTTTTCGGCCCGTCCTCACTAGAACAGCAAGCGGTACGTTGTTAATTATTGTATATTGTGTATTAAGTGGAATACTTCAAATTGTCTTAGCGTGCATGCTTAAAGTGATTCTCAATTGTAGCGGGTCCAGGAAAAACGAGGCCCTTTAAAAAAGTTATATATATATATATATATATATATATATATATATATATATATATATATATATATATATATATATATATCTCTTCATTACCTAGGGATCAAATTAGGGTATACAAAATACAAAAAGTAGTCAAAACGCATAACAGAACTTTTTTTTTTTTTTTTTTTTTTACAATATTATGTGCTTATTATTTTTAACTAACGAAATGTCAATCTTCATCTTTATAACAGAAGATACAATACAACAATCTTCAAGATACAGTATAATCTTCACGTATAAAGGATTGTCACCTTTAAAACAGTCTTTATCGTGTAAGAACAAGCAATGCTACAAATACATGGTTAGCATATTAATTTAATCTCTTTTTTTCGTTCATTTACTAATTAGGCTATGTTAACTGAACTAATGTAATGTAAATAACTGGATAATTACTATCCAATAAATAATAAGTAAAAAATGTCAAATAAATGTATTGATTAGAGTTGCCATATAGACTAAAGATTTTTGTAGTCAACTAGTAGTAATTTATTTAAGCAATTAGTCGACTAATCGCACGTTTATATTAATTAAATACTGGGTGCATGCATATAGCCTAGCTCAAGCGCACGCATAAATCTTGCTGCAAAGCACCAGCAATAGTAGGCTAATTATAATAAATGTGTCTGAAAAAATAAAGAGGCATTTTAATTGTTTAACGTGTTTTTTTTGTTGTTTTTTTTAAATCCGTGTCTGCAAACATATCTCAATCTCCGCTGCGGATGCGCCTTATAGAAATTAACCTTTACGGATTACATAATCAGACACTTTCGATTTGAACTTGTTCATTTAAAAGTAGCCATTTCAAGCTATGTACAGTATATTCCTCAAGTCTGACTGTGAGGCAGTAGGGCCATACACTGTTTCAGTTCATTTTTGAGACACGCTCCAGTTCACGGAGATCATGCGGCTGATTGTTTTATTTTATTTTACAAAAGCACAATGTTTTCTTGTTATTGTGAGTTTACAGCTATTACAGGCTATTTTAAGTTGTTCCCACTGTTGATAGGAAAGTGTTCGCGCCCGCGCCTCCGTGGCATGCAGCAAGCGCGCTCCACACTTCGCACAAACACTTGGATTTGCGTCAAAATCTTGTGTTTATAGGCTATGTGATAATCTTATATTAATTTATGACTGAAATTTGACGAATTGCTTTGTTCCCATTTAGGATAAAAGCGTCTTCTAAATATGTAGCCTAGACTAGCCTGATATTAATAATGAATTATTATTATTATTTGCGTTTATACCTAACTATAAATTAGAGTTCAGTAGGCTAATATTTATCATGAAATACTTTATGAATGTTTTATTTTTATATAACCTAACCTTTTACAGTTTTGAAAATGTTTAAGAAATTCAAATAATAAATAGACACACCGTTTTGTGACTCTTTACTGTCCAAGCAGGACGTGAACTGATCGATTATCTCTTCTAGTTACAGCATGAATGAATATCAGGATATGTTGTTTAAGTGTGATGTTAAAAATCATGGGAGAATTGAAAGAGAAACTATAGGCTCTATGTTAATTCTCTTCCGGCTTGTATGACTATATTGTGCCAAAATATTTATGTACCTGTTGATACAAATCTAAATGTTTTTATGCACAAGCAAATACATTTAGGCTAGAGATAATAATAATAATAGCATAATAATAATAAACTGTGCTCACCTTCCTCTTAACTGTTTTTAAGTATAATTCTGATGATAACTGTCTGACCGCCTGTCAATCAAACTTCGGTGAAACTCTAAAACTAAATATTACAACTCTAAAATTAAACATTAAAAATATTACAAATTACAAATATTATTTATGTTAGTTTAATCAGCCCAAATGTTTACAACTACGTTATTTTGTGTTGGTCAAGAGACTCCTAGTGGTGAATAGTAGGCTACATACATGCTTTTTATGATTTCTTGATAAGTAGGCTATCTGTGGATATGTTGACAAGAAACAATGGCAAACAAATATTTTAACATGAACATTTGTGTAAATTCATATTTACTATTTGGAATAAAAGCTATACATAAGCAAGGTAAAATCACTTAATTGCTAATAAAATACAACTGAAGATCAGTGGGAAAAAATAATAAAGAATGAGTGTGTGGAATGTGCTGAAACCGCCCTTGCAGCAGACTATGGCAGACGCAGACGTCACGTTCGGCACACGAACCAGTGATGTGGCAGACGCAGACGATATGGCGCTCGCTTTGTGTCATTTCTTTCCTAACCTATGGCGTTCCGATCGGCTCTTTATTGTGACTTTGCTACATGCACTCGTCTCAATGAACGTCTCACTCAACGTCTTATTTTTTTTTTCTTTCTGCTATTTATTCCATTCATTTTAAGACGCAGACGTCACGCAGACGTCACGCTGACGTCACGTAAATCACGCGTGGCAGTGAAGCGTCCAGTCAGACGTCACGCGTCATTCACGTGTGGCAGTGAAGTAAAAAAAATTTTTTTTCTCTAACACGTATTTAACACGTATTTAACACTCTACTCAACACAGCTCAGTGCAGTGTGCCAGTGGATGCGATCGGTTCTTTAATATGACTGTGCAACATGCACTCGTCTCAATGAACGTGACACTTGCTTCTGTCTTATAACGTGACGTCTGCGTCTGTGATTTATATATTGGATATTGTGTTGTTTAACCCACATTTTGAGGGCCTGAGGGTGAAAAATAAAAACGACTGTAAACTTTTTTTAAAAATAGTTTGTAAACTATTATTTGACTTTTTGTTTATGACGTTTTGCCCCTTTATTAAACATTTAAAATATTCACAAATTAATATGGATTTTCTTTTTAGATTTTACTGGTTTTCTAAGGCCAAATTATTTTCCCGCAGGGCTGAATGAGAAGAGCCATCTCTGGAAACATACAGAGAGCTGATTTAGGCTATAGGTGGTTTATAGGCTAATGATAATAAATGTGTCTGAAAAAATAACGAGGCATTTTAATTGTTTTTATTAATAAACTAGTATTTTCTAATCAGTCGGCTGCAAACATATCTCCATCTCCGCTGTAAAGCGGGTGCGCCTTTTGATAGAAATGCACCGTTCATGCGGATTATCAGACAGTATTTGCTTTCGATTCAAATTTGTTCGTTTAAAATTGGACATTTCAAGCTTTATTTTGTTTCAGTTAATTTTTGAGATGCGCTCCAGTTCACGGAGATCATGAAAGCGCGCCTGATTGTTTTCTTTTATTTCACGAAATCAAAACGTTTTCTTGTTATTTTGAGTTTACTCAAATAAAAGTAGTTGCAAATTATGTATTATTATTTTCTATATGGCCATAAATTATGAGCATTTTAAGTTGTTTCCAACTTAATTGTTTATTCGTTTATTACTTAATTGACGATTTCCAACTTGTTTGTTGATAGGAAAATACAAGTGTTCGCGCCCGCGCCTCCGTCCCACGCAGTGCGCGCTCCACTCCGCACAAACCATTGGATATGCGTCAAAATCTTGTGTTGATTTGTGATAATCAAATAAAACCCTGTATTATTATTGTCTAACCTGTATTATGACTGACATATGACGAATTGCTTTGTTCCTTTTTTCGATAAAAGCGTCTTGTAAATATTGTTTGTTCTTTATTTTTTTTATTTTTTTTGTCATTGTTATAAATAACAACGAAATAACATCAGAGAATCTTACAATATAAGTGCAATAAAAACTCCTTAAAGTGAAATATCATATATCACCAGTCGACAGGGAAATAACAATTGTATAAACAATATACTATGGATTGTGAGATGTAGAAAATAGTACAGCAATCCATTCCCAACTATTAAAGTTGTGTAGAGAGAGAATTTTGGTGTATGTGGTGGGGTGGGTATAAATTGGAGGAATATTTTTTTCGGCCCGTCCTCACTAGAACAGCAAGCGGTACATTGTTAATTATTGTATATTGTGTATTAAGTGGAATTCTTCAAATTGTCTTAGCGTGCATGCTTAAAGTGATTCTCAATTGTAGCGGGTCCAGGAAAAACGAAGCCCTTTAAAAAAAGTTATATATATCTTCATTACCTAGAGATAAAATTAGGGTATACAAAATACAAAAAGTAGTCAAAACGCATAACAGAACATAACTTTTTTTTTTTTTTTTTTTTTACAATATTATGTGCTTATTATTTTTAATTAACGAAATGTCAATCTTCATCTTTATAACAGAAGATACAATACAACAATCTTCAAGATACAGTATAATCTTCACGTATATAGGATTGCCACCTTAAAAACAGTCCTTTTCGTGTAGGAACAAGCAATGCAGAAATACATGGTTAGCATATTAATTTAATCTCTTTTATTCGTTCTTTTACTAATTAGGCTATATATGTTAACTCAACTAATGTAATGTAAATAACTGGATAATTACTATCCAATAAATAATAAGTAAAAAATGTCAAATAAATGTATTGATTAGAGTTGCCATAGACTAAAATTTTTGTAGTCAACTAGTAGTAATTTATTTAAGCAATTAGTCGACTAATCGCACGTTTATATTAATTAAATACTGGTGCATGCATGGTAGGTTATAGCTCAAGCGCACGCATAAATCTTGCTGCAAAGCACCAGCAAAAGTAGGCTAATTATAATAAATGTGTCTGAAAAAATAAAGAGGCATTTTAATTGTTTAAAGTGTTTTTTTATTTTATTTTTTTATTCGTGTCTGCAAACATATCTCCTCCGCTGCGGATGCGCCTTAGAGAGAAAGACACTTTCGATTTGAACTTGTTCATTTAAAAGTAGCCATTTCAAGCTATGTATATTCCTCAAGTCTGACTGTGAGGCAGTAGGGCCTACACTGTTTCAGTTCATTTTTGAGACGCGCTCCAGTTCACGGAGATATGCGGCTGATTGTTTTATTTTATTTTACAAAAGCACAATGTTTTCTTGTTATTGTGAGTTTACAGCTATTACAGCCTATTTTAAGTTGCTCCCACTGTTGATAGGAAAGTGTTCGCTCCCGCGCCTCCGTGGCATGCAGCAAGCGCGCTCCACACTTCGCGCAAACACTGGATATGCGTCAAAATCTTGTGTTTATATGATAATCTTATATTATGACTGACATTTGACGAATTGCTTTGTTCCCATTTAGGATAAATATTCTTCTAAATATGTAGCCTAGACTAGCCTGATATTAATAATGAATTATTATTATTTGCGTTTTTACCTAACTGTAAATTAGTTCAGTAGGCTAATGTTTTTCATGAAATTATTTATGAATGTTTTATTTTTATATAACCTAGCCTAACCTTTTACAGTTTTGGAAATGTTTAAGAAATTCAAATAATAAATAGACACACCGTTTTATGATACTTTACTGTCCGAGCAGGACATGAACTGATCGATTATCTCTTTTAGTTACAGTGCATGAATGAATATCAGGATATGTTGACAAGAAACAATGGCAAACAAATATTTTAACATGAACATTTGGAATAAAAGCTATACATAAGCAAGGTAAAATCACTTAATTGCTAATAAAATACAACTGAAGATCAGTGGGAAAAAATAATAAAGAATGAGTGTGTGGAATGTGCTGGAAACCGCCCTTGCAGCAGACTATGGCAGACGCAGACGTCACGTTCGGCACACGAACGAGTGATGTGGCAGACGCAGACGAGACGTTCGGCAGACGCAGACGTCACGTCCGGCACACGAACGAGTGATGTGGCAGACGCAGACGAGACGTTCGGCAGACGCAGACGTCACGTTCGGCAGACGCAGACGTCACGTTCATTGAGACGAGTGCATGTTGCAAAGTCATATTAAAGAGCCGATCGGAACGCCATACTAACCAAGCTTAAAGACGTGTTAACGTGCGTGTGGAGAACGTCTACACGTCTGCACGTCTGCCCGTCTGCACGTCTGCCCGTCTTAACGTCTGCACGTCTGCCCGTCTGCACGTCTTAACGTCTGCCCGTCTGCACGTCTGAAGCAAAATGTGCCTTGGCTAATTTAAAAATAGCGCACGTACTTTTATGCAGCTACTTGTATGACGGATTAATAAATGACTAACTTACTAGCTGTATTTTTCTATGTACATTTCTGAAATGCATTTTCTGTAAAGCTGTTTTGAAACAATATTGTGAAAAGCGCTAGGCTACAGCTAAATTTGAATTGAATAGACTTGTCTTATTTGAGACACTGTTCGAACAGTGTGGGCTAGAAGACTTGATCATTTAGCTATTAAAGCTATTATTAAATTAGATGAAGTAATTTTCAGCAGAGAAAATCACATTAATAGCTATTTAACATAGGCCTAGCTTTTAACATCCTCGAAGAATATTAAGAAAATACTATTTAGGTTTGGATACATAAAAAAACGAATCTCAACAGTAAAAAGCTTTGAATGTAGGCCTATTTTGCAATATCAATTATGCACGAGCATGTGGGAATATGAAATAGGCTATAGGCTACAATAATAATAATAATAAAGCTCTATAGTAGAGTGGATGCATTACTTAATTATATTCTTAAATTCTATGTTATAAAAAAATCGTTCTATGAACTTCTAGCAAGCTCATTTAAACCGAGTTGTAAATGCCGAAATGAACGGAGGCTAAATAAATATTAAACTACTAAATATCAAAATAAAATTGCCGGTAGATGGCGCCAAGGCCCTGTTCTATTGAGATTACTGGTTGATGTTCAACCTATTCTTTCAAAAATACAAATATATATTTTAACACCCACACAACTACTCCTTTTAGACAAATGTTCTGCTGTGGCGCTGTTTGGAACTGTATTTTTATTGACTTTTGTGTGAAATGCCAGTCATTAATATATTGTTTATTTACAGGCATTCTGGTTTTCTAAAAACTGCTCATTACAGAAACATTCAAACAAATATTTACAAATTTGTGTTTTACTTGGTATTTTTTTATATTCTTGGCATGTTGGCAATTCATTTTCATTATATATATATATATATATATATATATATATATATATATATATATATATATATATATATATTTCATTATATTTCTGTTACTCAGATGTGAAACATTATATGAATTTAAAGTGGCTGCGTTATAAATAGAAATATGGGTATAGCCTAATGTATGTGCTGTTGTTGGTTCCCATGACATGCTACATTTTAACATTTTAATGACAGTGTCTTGGCTATAAATTTTGCATTTCACTAATGAAGGGGAATGTAAAGCATTAAATCAACCAGGTCTCTGAAATAGCTCAGAGGTGCATGAAGCTTCATTTGACAAGCATATATAGACAGAGCACATCTCAGTGTCACACATTTAGATAATGGAAGAACAACACAGAAACAAACAGGGTCAACAGTCTGGAAGAAGAGGAGTAATGATGTGTGGTGGAAGAAGGGTACGGAGGCAAAACAGTGGAAGAGGTCAAGATTGTGGACATGTTTCTAATGAAATAAGGACACTATTGCAGACAATGTTATCAATCATGACCTTACAATGACTGAGGGTCAAAAGGTAAAGCCGAATGTTGAGAGAACAACAGTGTCTTCAATCATTCAAACGTTTGTACACAGAACAGGTGTGTAATCAGACATTATTTTCAGTACTGTAATACTGTAATACGTACTCCACTTGCATTTTACATACAGTAGGCTAATACAGTAAATATACTTTATAGAGAATGTAACACACAAACACACACACACACATAGTGTGTGTGTGTACCAGAGTTTCCGCTAGAAAACAAGTGACCGGCAGAGGTTTCGTTTTCCGGACATTTTGATGATATGCTGGTCAACTTAATTAGTAAAGTTGAGGAAAACTGGAGGCAGGCTATGTAACTTAAAAAATTACATAATCAGGCCGAATGCAACATGTTTATTAGCCTAACTTTCAAATAGAAGAAAAAAAAAAAAAAAAATTCTACTATGGTTCGTTTCTTCATTCGGATCTATTTGCGATCCATTCCATTCTAAACAAACAACGCAGTTGATATGCTTCGTCCTTGTTTCCAATAAATGCACGCATAATTATCAGCGAAACTTGATCAATGTTGCAGATATGTTTTGCTATGCATGCACAAACAAATGCCTTTCAACTTATGTGTGCAAAATTCAGAATAAAATGAATGTGCAGCAATTTGTACAAATAGAGAGTCTAGGTATACTATAAGTGTTGTAGCCATTAAGCTCATTTAGTTTAATATTTGTTAAAATATTTTAATGTTATTTTTTTATTTATGTTGATTATGAAAAGTGAACAGCACAAGTAAGATAGGATGCGCAATATCGAGAGACATGGAGCGGGTCAGACATGATTTTGACCACTTAATTAAGTTTTGTTTTGTAGAAAGACTTTTCTGAAGTGAATTTCGTTTTGTATAAATTGTATCTTAATTTTAATAATTTTTTTTATCAACCGATTGCCTGGAAATATAGCAGACGATATAGGCCTAATCATGCAGGCGCCCGCGCGGTCACTTGCATTGCTCGTGAACTGGAGCGCATCTCATCCTAATTTAACGAAACTCAGCATAGGCCTCACAGACATGAAATAAATCTTAAGAAAGCTTGAAATGTCTTTTTAACAATTTAAAACTAAAAGAAATATAGGCTACGCTCTGATTAATGTAATCCATGATGTGCATTTCTCTCTATAGGCGCGTTCACTATGGAGATGGATCGTCAACTTCATCTTTACAGCTGTTGTTGCTGTTAATAAACTAAAAATAATAGGCCTATAATTTTATTAAACAATAAATTAAATGAAATTGTAATTGTATTAAAAAAGTAACAAAAAAATCCTGTTTAATTTTTTTATATTTTTTTTATTTTTTTTTTTACCTATGCTAATTACGCATTAAATTCAGGTTGGCTACTGAGTCGCTGTCCTCAGTGCCCAGAAAAGCGCTGAAACGGAGATGAAGGGGAAACCGTTCTTATTTATTTGTTGGCTTATTTTAACTGGCCCATCCAGTTTTCTGGAGGCCCACCTAATCAAAATCCTGGCGCCGCTAGTGCTTCAGCGGTCTGATATCAAGAAATAACAGACCGCATTCCACATTGGAGTTCAACCAAGCCATGTAATAATGTTTAATAACTTTAAAACGGTAGAGCCTGTTCCTTTATAACATAGCCAAAGGTCGGTGTATTTTTGCTTTATACATTTTAGGCTTATTCTCAAATTCAGATTGTGTTAGGGGGCGGGATTATTAGGCAATTTTAATCGGACAATTTGACCGGAGAGATTTAATTTTGTCGGACATTTCAACGGAATTACAACGGAAACCCTTGTGTACATATGTATGTCATTGTGATATAAAGAATATAAATATAAATCGTAGCTATATAGTTTAAATCTGAAAATACTGAACACAAAATACTGAGCATATTGTATAACATGTACTTCATTAACTGCAAAATTGTTAAGTGAATGCTTTTTACTGTAATTTTTATTTATGTAACAAACTTTATTTCCCAGGATTTAAAGATTTAGTGTAGCATTTATGATTATTGTGTGTGCTTAAGAGCAGAGTAAAGGTATGGGTATTTCATGTGCTAGACAGGAATAGGACCAGCATGCAGACAATACCATAGAATAAAGCAGTCATACTCTGACTATTTAAGTCTATTATTCTGTTATTAAAAAATGCTACAAATGACATTACAAACTCTTCGTTTTGACATAAAAATCCATTTAAAAAAAATCATTCAGTCATACATTTTACTTAATATTTATCTTGTGGAATAACTTCCAAAGATGCATGCAGAACCCATACAAATCTGTAAGACATTTAAAGCACTGAAAATATTTTACAAAAGCAAATGTATACTATAGCGAACATTGCTCCTTTCAGAAATTGTTAATGCATTGAGCCCTTAATGTACAGGAATAAATGACCCAAGACTTACTGAAACTTCTTACAAGTATATCAAGGAGTGGACATGGCAAATGAGCAGATAAGTGTCCCTCTGCTGCCACCTACTGACTTTAGTGGTCATTTACTGTCCTTTTTGTTTTAAGTGTTTGTTTTTCCTGCAGGTGAAAACAAGATGCATTAAGCCTTTTACTTTATTTATCAGGGCTGTCAATTGTTTTGCCTGAGTTGGGTGATATATTTGTATGCTCTTAACATAGTAGCAAAAAAATTTGCAGTATGACTAGGTTACATTTAATAGAGTGCTAGGCTTTATAAAAACTGTAGTGTAGCTCTATTAAATAGTATATTTATGTTAAACTATTTTAAATTGAATGATTAATGACCTGTTCAGAATAAGTATAGCAGTAACCAGCAATCAGAAGTATGATAATTAATTTTAGTTTAAAATCCAATACGTTTTAAAGTGGTTTCAGATGGTTAATTAATATCCTACTAAATGCAGCATCTATGAATGAACTTGAGGCATGCAGACTGGCTGCTGCAGGGCTTTAACAAATCTTAAACAAACAAATATATGACCCACTTTTTCTGAATTTTACTAGCCCATTTTATTTGTCTCTCATCGTATACATGACAATATACTTTTATCTATCATTGGGATACAAAATGCATACTTAACAGACATTCATCATTATATAAATAAATAAATCCAATGTAGCCCTAAGTAAACTGCCAAAATAAGATTATCTATAATGTCTATAACAGTAGCCTAAATGTAGCCTATGAGAAAATAAGGAAAATAAGGCGGGCAGACGTGCAGACGTTAAGACGTGCAGACGGGCAGACGTTCAGACGTGCAGACGGGCAGACGTTAAGACGGGCAGACGTGTAGACGTAATCCACACGTTAAATTCTAACGTGACGCCGCCGTCACGTCTGTAAAGATCAACAGCTACACGTTATTGACGTGTCTACGTGACGTGATATTTGCGTGTACGTCTCCATATAAAACAAATGGAGACGTACACGCACGTATACACGTGTGTTATCTGTCGTGCTTGTCAGTCTCGTCGCCGAACGGAACATTTCGAGCGCCATAGACGAGACGTTCGGCAGACGCAGACGTCACGTTCGGCACACGAACGAGTGATGTGGCAGACGCAGACGAGACGTTCGGCAGACGCAGACGTCACGTTCGGCAGACGCAGACGTCACGTTCATTGAGACGAGTGCATGTAGCAAAGTCATAATAAAGAGCCGATCGGAACGCCATACTCATGAATTGCTCTCGCGGTACTTTGATGGCATACGTCACAGTCAAGTGGCGTCGGCGCTGTATCAAGTCGGACAAAATTTCTAACCGGCATGCACTGCTTTAAGTCAGCCGCCGATCGGTCTGCGCAGAGCTGCATGAAGTCGAACAAGCCTAAAAGCACGATGGGAAACGACTTGCTGACGGCACAGCTTAACGCTCATTGGTTTAAACAACTGTGATGTATTGTTCTCTTTTAAAATGTTTGATTTTAAAACTCTAATATCATGTTTTATGTGTATATGTTATGTGTGAATATTCCCAAACTATCTGACTATCTCTTTGGGTTATGCAATTTAATTTTTTTATAAATAAATAAATAAAAACACATACGTCTGTATTAAAGAAAAATATTATTCATTCTCATTTTCATGTATTCATGTTCATTTTATTTTTTTTATATAAAAGCAACAGAACTTGAATTACATCCTGTTTATTAGCAACACGTGCACGAGCGTGAATCCCGCGATATCCATCTTTGATCTCGTGTCAGATCCTCTGCGAGAAGAGAGAACTGTCCGGCTTGCCTGCGCTTTTTTCACTCCCCTCACTGCAGCCGCCTACTCTCGCATACATGAGGCAAGGCGCATCTCAAACAAGCCTAGTTTCAACCGTGGAAAGACGTCAGTTACCGGCGTCACGTCACATTTAGGCCCTACCTCAGCAAAAAAACATCCAGTGACCATAAACTCGTTAGTCAGCTAGAAAAATTAACTGGAGAGAGAAGCATTTTGCTAAATATATGCACCATATTACATATTCATTATAATTTTTAATGTTCTTCAATATTTAATGCATGTTTGAATAAATCTGGCAAGTTTTCTTTTTTTTTTATAATGACAGCCACCATTTAAATATTTATATTTCATATAACTTTATTATTATAATAAATTAAATTTTAAATTAAATATTAAATAAAAGTGTAATTTAAGTGTTTGTATACAAATCAGTTAATTTTTACCTTCAATATTATATTTGGCTAATGAACTGACTCCCATAGTTTACAGCAGGGTCCTTCGGGTCCAAATGGACCCGAAGCGTTTAAATAAAAAAATGTAAAAAATCATAGCTTCATCGGAATGGTCCGAAATTTGGTGACTTTGTTGGTACATGGTATATGAACACCCAAAAAAATTGGGGACAGGATTTGAATAGTCTAAGCGGTTGTAAAAAAAATAGTCACACTCAGGACCTTCGGGTCCAAATGGACCCGCCATAGGAAATGAATGGGAAATTGGCAAAAATGTGACAATACAGAGTTTTTTTTTGCGTACAATCTACAAATCAGCCACGATCCAGAAAAAAAGCACACAACAGTGAAGGGGTGAATCTATAAAACATCAAGAGTGCAAAACAGACACATCCACACACACACACACACACACACAAACACACTTTTATACACATACACACTAATAAATTCAGATTACAAAAATCTGTTTTGAATTTTTAAAAATCACAGCTTCATCGGAATGCTATGAAACTAGGTGACTTTTATGGTATTAGGTATGTGAACACACAAAAAATATTGAGGTCATGATCCAAGCATGCTAAGTGGTCGTCACACTTCTGCTCTTTGGTCAAAAATGACCCCCATAGAAAATGAATGGGAAATTGTCAAAAATATGAAAACACAGAGTTTTTTTTGTGCATACAATCTACAAATCAGCCAGGATGCAGAAAAAAAGGACTCAACAGTGAAGGGGTGAATCTCTAAAACATCAAGAGTGCAAAACAGACACATCCACACACACACACAAACACACTTTTATACACATACACACTAATAAATTCAGATTACAAAAATCTGTTTTGAATTTTTAAAAATCACAGCTTCATCGGAATGCTATGAAACTAGGTGACTTTTATGGTATTAGGTATGTGAACACACAAAAAATATTGAGGTCATGATCCAAGCATGCTAAGTGGTCATCAAACTTCTGCTCTTTGGTCAAAAATGACCCCCATAGAAAATTAATGGGAAATTGCCAAAAATATGAAAACACAGAGTTTTTTGGTGCATACAATCTACAAATCAGCCAGGATGAAGAAAAAAGGACTCAACAGTGAAGGGGTGAATCTCTTAAACATCAAGAGTGCAAAACAGACTAAATCTGTTCAGGCAAAAATCACTAGAATTCGCAAGCCTTTCTACAGAGAGCTGTATATCCACTAGTGGTAAAAATGTGCTATTGCGTGATAAAAATGCTCAGTGTGTCCACCAGTTGGCGCCCATCTCATTTCAAAAATTGCTTTCATGAGGCCTAGGCTTGACTCTAAAATGAAATACAGCTTTAATAAAAATAAAATAAAAATGATATATATATAAAAAAATTCTATTATATTCAATGGGAAAAATGGGTCATAATTATTGCATAAATATTAATTATAAATCATAAAATTATCTCAAAACACCAAAAAAGAAAAGAAAAAATATTATAAAAAACAAGTAAAAAAAAAAATATTATGATTTTTTTTTCTATATATTAATCCCGCCCTTCGGGTCCATTTGGACCCGAAGGTCCCAAGTGTGACTGTTACACGAAGGACCCCAGAGGGTTAAGAGATTTGTTTTCCTTGGGAAAATGTTCCATGTATTGTACCTGATATCCAAAATAATCAATACTGAATCGAATTGAATTGAATCGGAATCTAAATGGAATCGAATTGCAAGCTTGTGAATCGAATCGAATTGAATTGTGAAATTTGTGTCAATACCTAGCCCTAATAATAATGTTGACCAATAGCAATATACAGTGGTGTCCAAAAGCGATGTCCGGAGGTGACCCTACAAGCTCAATTAAACCATCAACATAAAATGAAAATATTTTATATTTTTAAATATATTTTAAAAATGAGGGAAGAACAAAACACTACAAAATTGGCAAAAAACATTATTGACTCTAAGCACAACTATGGAATATGCGTACAAAATAACACATTTTTAATAATATTTGAATAAAGGGTGAAGAAGACGGCAAATGTCCTATAGGCCGGAAATCACTTTTGGCCACCAGGTATTTAGGCAGTGTTTAAGGCTACTGTTGTACATATGCATGCTTTATAAGACATTTTTTAGTAGTTAATGCAATTTAATGGGAGTTGACTTTAATGTAGTAAAGGTCACAACCATAATAACAAATGACAATAGTTTTGAAAAAGCACAATTATATGTCAAGATGAGGGTGAACTTGATGTTCATCTTCCATATGCTGGTTCACAAAATTAGTTGTTAGTGGATTTTCAGAAAGTGTAACATTCTCAGTTCACAATCCACTGCAAATTCACATTCAGGGTCTATAGCTCAACTCTTAATTCTTTACATATGTTCTTGTTGATTACTTAGTTTTACTTTAAAATTATTATATTACTGAAGAGAAATTGTTTATGAAAGCCATTTCCATTTTTTATCAATATTTTTTTAATAAGTTGTCATGGAAATTGTCTTGGTTTGTGTGTAACAGATTCCTAATCACTGCTCCGAGTGTCTTTCATGTTGGTGTGAAAGAACCCATATGGATTCAGGTGGGGGAGGCATTGCTTGGAAAACCTGTATCCTGTCGGTTAGAAACAGAGATGCGTATTCCCATGTCCACACAGGAGACCAAAACAATCAGCAAAAAAGGACAGTTCGAGGCAGTCAAGCTTGAGGTAAAGAAATAAATATCTAAATGAATAGATTTGAATGTAAAGACTAATACCAAAAGTTTATTTTAGCAGGTTATGGTTAAGTATACATAATTAGTTAGATATGTAACTGTTAAAATTATGGAATAAAATGTACAACAAAAATAATCATAAAAGCATCAACACACAGTTCTGTCATTTAAAAAAAAGTTGCTGTGTTTGAGACTCATTTCTTTGTATTTCCTCCTCAAGATATTTGCAGATGAAGTTTCAAACCTGAAATCGATCAGTGGAGAGCCTCCTTATCTCAACCTGGCATGTGAAGTTGATGGTCAGAAACGGCAGACTCGCGTCCTGGTCTCCAAACACAGAGGCTACATCTTTATTCAGACTGACCAACCCATTTACAACCCAACACAGAAAGGTACAATAAACACATTGTTTGCCTTACTAATGAGCCAAAAGTCAGAAAAGTCAAATATAACTGTACCAAAATGGCAACTAAGATTCAGTTGCCAAAGTCTAAATATGCAAGAATTATAAACAAAAGCTGATTTTGGTAACAAAGAAGATCTTACAAATGTGTATGAAAAAAAAAAAAAAATTGTATCCACCTTATGAATATCAGAATGAGACTTTTTGTGAAAGACTTCTGGTATTTAACTTATTTAGAGGCACAATATGTAAGATTTTTGGATTCAAATATCCAAAAACCACTAAAACAATGTTAAATATTGTGTTGACTTGAAGAAGAGTGTACCTTCTCCCAAACAGAGAACCACTTTTCTGAGAGGTAGTTTGGGTTTCGACGACGACAGGCATGTCTGTCTCCTGCATGTGTGGATTCGATCCTAACCACAGAGACAAGAAAGCTAGACCAGGAGCTTTCAGTTTTAGAAATTCAAAGGCTGTTAGGTCTCATGGCGGCAGCAGTCAACATTATTGCATTGGGTCCACTGCACATTTTGTTTTGGACCTTTCATTCCTTTGCCACATGAGATGCAGGAGCAAGAAAGCCTCCAACTGTTAGGTCCGGTCCGTGCCTTGAGAATCTATGTCAACCGCTCAGGCTAGTGGCGTAGATCCTATCAACTCCTGTTATGCTTTGGTGGTCGCAATATGCGGCAGATTGTTCCTTTCCTCACACATTCATCAGGTTCTACAGTTTAGACGCAGATTCAACCCCAGGATCTCAAGTGCTTAAGGGTTGGCCCAAGTCCAGTGTGCGCTAAACAATCATCTGTGCTTATACACAGCCTTGTGGACTAGCTCTGTCACTTTCAGCACGGTGACATTGGTATTGAAGTTCGCGTCAACGCCATGACACAATGTTGAAGTTCCACTTTGAAGGAGAATGTCTCAGGTTACGTATAATGCAGCCTGGTTCCCCGAGAAGGGAACGAGTCACTGCGTCACGATGTCACACCTCGGTTACATTTACATTTACATTTAGTCATTTAGCAGACGCTTTTGTCCAAAGTGACTTACAAATTAGGACTAAATTAAGTGAGTCATCGTGAAGAGGCAAGAAACAACGCAAGAAGTGCTCAAAATACAAAGTTCAGGCATTGTTCAGAGTAGCATAAGCCCGATAAGCGAGGGTTTAAAGGAAAAAAAAAAATATATATATATATACAGTATATATATATATATATATTTTTTTTTTAGGTTAAGTGCTCATGGAAAAGATGGGTTTTCAGCTGTCTTTTGAATGTTGCCAGGGATTCTGCATTCCGGATGAGGGTGGGGAGAGCATTCCACCCTCGGCTGAGATGCTCGGCTGGCAAGTGACGCTGCACGTCAAGAAAGGCGCCGTGAAGTTGAGGAAGAGGACGAACGCCATGCTCAGCTGACAAGTAACGCTGTGCGGCTGAAAAGGCGCTGTGAAGTTGAGGAAGAGGACGAACGCCATGCTTGGCTGACAAGTAATGCTGCGCGGCTGAAAAGGCGCCATGGAGCTGAGGAAGAGGACGAACGCAGTGCTCGGCTGGCAAGTTACGCTGCACGGCTGAAAAGGCACCGTGAAGCTGAGGAAGAGGACGAACGCCGTGCTCGGCTGGCAAGTGACGCTGCACGTCAGGAAAGGCGCCGTGAAGCTGAGGAAGAGGATGAACGCAGTGCTCGGCTGGCAAGTAACGCTGCACGTCAGGAAAGGCGCCGTGAAGCTGAGGAAGAGGACGAGCGCAGTGCTCGGCTGGCAAGTGACGCTGCACGGCTGAAATGGCACCGTGGAGCTGAGGAAGAGGACGAACGCCGTGCTCGGGTGGCAAGCGACGCTGCTCACCATGCTAACATGAGAGATAAGGAAACACCTGAGATACGAGCGGATCGCCAGATGCATGCTATTGGTGGTGGTTGAGGAGATTCCCCCATCTATGTAAAGCGCTTTGAGGTCTCAGAAAAAGCGCTATATAAATGTAACGAATTATTATTATTATGACTGTCAATGACACAACCTTCTGAGAGAGGAGGAGACCCCTCAGCATCACTGTTTGAATGTCCTACATGCTCACATTGTGGTGCCTATGTATGGAAAGAGGAGAGAAAAGGATTCTGCTGCAACTCCGGTAAGATCAACCTTACATATAACGCCACAAATCCCAAGCCTGGCTCAATCCCACCACAGCCTCCAGATGCTATTAAGGACCTTTTCCCTGATCAAAGTTTTGTGAAGCAAGCAAAACAATACAACAATGCGCTGGCAATGGCAAGCATTGGTATTAAAGAGGTAGCTATGCCTGGCTTCAACCCAGGTGTGCGTATACAAGGCAAAGTTTATCATTACATTGCCGGCCCCCTTCCTGAACAAGGTCGCACACCACTCTTTGCTCAGATCTATTTCCACGATCCTGCTCATGAGCTGGAAAACCGTCGAGCCCATGCCTCAAACAGTGATCTGAATGAAGATTTTTTACTGAGGACGCAAGAGGCCATTCACATGTGCAATCCATACGTGCAACAGTTTAAGTCAGCGTTGAGTATGTGACCCAAAATGACAATGACAATGCCAATGAATTGAAAATTGTCCTAACAGCTCGCACACGACGTCATGACCTTCATCATGGCACTGTGAATCTTCCATCACTGAATAGTGACGTGGCTGTCATTGCTCCAGGAGTAAGAACTACACAGCAGTTTGGGAAACTGACTGTCACTCTTCATCTCAGAGGAGGAAGGCTTCAGACAATCGACGCCATGCATCCAGCATATGACCCATTGTCATATGTGCTTCTTCTGCCTCAGGGTTCCCAAGAATACCACACTGAGTTGGCAGGTATCACACCAACATGCTTCTACCGTTACCATCTTCAAGTGCGTGACATTGCTCAACACTTCAATTTGCTGCTTCGTGGTGGGAGACTGACACAGCAGTATGTGATATGATGGCAAAAATTGAGTCACACCGCCTCAACTGGATCCGCCACAACCAGAAGTCTATCAAGGCTGAAAAGTATAAAATCATTGTTGATGCCCTGAATAGTCACTCTGAGATCATTCCTGGACGCCTAACTATCCTGCCACCCACAATTTAAGGATCACCCCGATGGTACGCCAAGGAGTTCCAAGATGCCATGGCCTTGGTACGAATCAAAGGAAAACCTGACTTCTTCCTCACCTTCACTTGCAACCCGAACTGGCCTGAAATCACAGGGTCACTTTTTGAGGGTCAACAGACCAATCAGAGGCCAGACATCATTGCTAGAGTATTTCACATGAAGGTGGAAGCACTCCTCACAGACCTCCTCAAGCGTGACATCTTGGGACACATTGATGCATATGTGATGGTGAAGGAAACACAAAAGAGGCATCATCCACATATACACATGCTCATGACCATGGTAGCCCGCGACAAACCCAGGACCGCCAGCGATATTGACCGTGTCATGTCTGCAGAGATTCCTGACAAAAACACAAATATGGAACTACATTGCATTGTAACATCACACATGATTCACGGTCCATGTGGACAATGGAACAATGCCAGCTCCTGCATCGTATACAAAAAGTGCACCAAAGACTATCCCAAACAATTGAGACAGAACACAAGCTTTTCAGACAACTCCTATCCACTGTACCGAAGACGAACAGAAGGAGCACCTGGTTCTCCCATCATCAAGACCATCAGAGGTGGCGTCAATGTACCTGTCAATAATACATGGGTTGTGCCATACAATCCGTACCTCCTGCTCCGATACAATGCGCATATTAACATTGAAATTGTGTGTGCTGTCTCCAGTGTCAAATATCTGTATAAATATTTGGAGAAGGGACCTGATCAGTGCATGGTGAGACTGGATGTGCCTGATGATGAGACCCGTGAGATACTACGACGTGATGAGGTGAAACGTTATGAGATAGGGCGTTACATAGGGTGACCATATTCCAGGTCATGTCCGGCCGGGATTTCGAGATCGCCCAAAATATCCGCGATTCGGCTTTTGCTTTCTCGTCGCCATTCATTTTGTTTACATGTACACCTTTTGATTCAGTAGTACTGAATTAATTCCGATTGGTTAATCTGAATGTAGTGTTTACATGAACGCTAAACAAGTGATCGGTTGATGTGCGTGTAAGCATTGCTAAGAAAATTCCTGTGTTTTCGTCTCGATCGGGATCCGTGTGAATCAGAATGCATGACCTGCAAAGCTGGCACGTACGTGTCAGTGTCAAATAACGTAATAATGTAAACATAATGAATGGTGACTGTAGAAAGCAAAAGACGAATCCCGAGCATTTTGGGCGATCTCGAAATCCTGGCCAGATATGTCCGGGTAAAACAGGACGTATGGTCACCCTACGTTACATCACTGCATCTGAGGGATACTGGCGCATATACGACTTCCCCATTCAGAAGAAACAGCCACCAGTAAAGATGCTTGCAATTCATCTAGAGGATGAACAGGTCATCATGTTCAATGATGAAGGGGCTGCCCAGAACCTGTTGGACTCAGGGCCACCTGCCACCACACTGACCGCATTTTTTGAAGCAATGTCTCTTCATCTACACATGCGACACATTGTGTACCCAGATGTGTTTCAACTCTTCACATACACACGGAAGAAATTTCAATTGCGTAAAAAAAGACTGAGTTCTCACGATGACCGCATGGCTGACACCGTTGGACGAATTCCAATGATTGCCTTCAACCCTCACACTGCTGAACTATTCTATCTCCGCATCCTTTTGTACCGCGTGCCAGGGCCAACAAGCTTCAAAGACCTCCGACGAGTTGGAGATGTGGTCATGGACACCTATCTGGCAGCTTGCATTGTGTATGGCATTGTTGACAATGACCAAAAAGTAGATTCTGTTATGGAGGAGGCTGCAAATGTGACATTTGGCTCAGCACTGCGTGAGGTATTCGCCAACATGCTAATGTTTGTTCTTAGAGGGGAACACTTGCAGTTCTGGGAAAGGCACAACCATGTGCTGTGTGAAGATTTCATGCACAGGGCCAATGTGAATGAGCCAGATGAATTTATTGTGACTCAAGTGCTACTTGACCTTAAGGACCATGTTGAAAGACATGGTTTTACTTTAAATGGGAACTTTGGCCCTCCTGAGCCTGATCCACTTCACGTCCGGAGTCAAATTCCCCACATCATCCAGCATGAGACTGAGTACAACATAGAGGAACTTCAAACTATCATTACTGACACAGAAAACAGCCTCATTGACGAACAGCAAAAAGTTGTCGAAACAGTGATGGAAAGTGTGGAACAGGGACTTGGAAAAATGATATCGCTTGATGCAAGTGGTGGAACTGGGAAAACATTCATATTGTGCCACATCCTTAACAAAGTGTGTGCACAGGGAAAAGTAGCTCTGGCATTGCAGCTAACCTACTGCCGAAAGGCACAACCTTTCACAGTAGGACAAAATGTCCTCTCATTCTCACTGACGAGTCCACTTGCAGTATGAGTGAACATGACAGCACTGCAACACTCATTAGAATGACACATCTCATGGTTGTGGATGAAGTGTCAATGATGGATCGCCGTGCATTAGAAGCAGCAGATCGTACATTCCAGTGGCTTAGAGGTTCAGACAAGCCATTTGGTGGCATCACAATGGTTTTCAGCGGTGACTGGAGGCAAATCCTTACTGTTGTCCCACATGGTATAGCCAAACCCAGATCATAGGCAGGTGTTTCAAGAGCTCACACCTATGGAAAAATGTTGAGATTCTTCGTCTAACAGAAAACATGAGGATCACTCAAGCTGCTGGAGATCAACAAACAGAAGCAGATTTTGCCAAATTCCTTTTGAACCTTGGTGAGGGGAAAATTCCTGTGGTTCCAGAAGAGGGTGAATTTGCAATTGAGCTCAATGAATCACTATCAATTTCTGGTGAGAAACTCGAGGACATTGTCAATTGGGTATATGATGACATGACAGTCAACATTTCCAATCCAAAGTGGCTATGTGAACGTGTCATACTGTGCCCAACCAACTCTGAAGTTGATAAAGTGAATGAATATATGACAAAGAATTTTCCTGGAGAAGAGCATGTTTGCAACAGTGTGGACACTGCAGAATCTGAGGGTCACCATATGTACCCAACCGAGTTTCTAAATACCCTCTGCCCATCTGGTATGCCTCCCCATCACATCACTTTAAAGGTGGGAATGGTGATCATGCTACTTTGAAATTTCGACCAACAAAATGGACACTGCAATGGATCGAGATACATCATTGAACAAATCCTGCCTCATCTTTTGGTTGCGACTTCTGTGATCGGTGTCAATGCTGGACGCACATTACTCATTCCACGCATCACCCTCATTCCACGCATCACCCTCATCCCATCTGACAACATATTTCCATTCACCCTGCGACGTAAGCAGTTTCCGGTGAGACCCTGCTTTGCCATGACAGTGAATAAGTCACAAGGCCAGTCTTTGCAACGTGTTGGTGTCTTCTGCACAAGAGACCTCTTCAAATATCCACTCTAAATAAATATATACTCCAATGCATCATTATGTCAGTATCAGTATTTGCTTTCTACCATGCACAAATAAAAATGTCACTGACCTTTTGCTGTGTAATTGTAACAATGAGCACTCAAATACACCAAACCAACAATTACTAAAAACACATACAAAAACTGCTTTTGCACGTGTATATTATATATTATATTTCATTCTGGTGCGCTTAACGTTATCGCTACTGTGTAATAGTAGCCTATGCTATTCACCAACTAAACATATCCTATTCAATGCGTTCACAGTCTCTTTCACGGGCACCAAACCAACAATTACTAAAAACACACACAAAAACTAATTTTGCACGGGCATTTTGCACTAGTAATGTGCAAAATGTCAAAATAGCATGTCACAAGTCAAAAATCCATGTATGTATATTACTACTGTGTATTTAACCTGGTTATCTGTGTTCTCAGTTTGGTTCAGGATCTTCACTCTGGACCACTCTATGCGACCAAAATCAGAAATAGTTTATGTCTCTGTATATGTAAGTAAGAGAGTTCTATTTTTATTCTGTATCTATAATACAGCATGCGTCTCTGTAATTATGTAATAGGATTCTTTCTGCAGCTTACATTTTCACCATCGTTTATTTGAGCAAATCAAGAAACTGCCTAACTTACCTTTATCTGTATCCTTAGAATGCTGATGGGAACAAGGTCAAGAAATCAACGTACAAAGTTTTAGATGGCATTCTGTCAAAGTCATACCATATCCCTGATGTTTCAAAGTACAGTCAATCTCATTTTTTATCATAGTAAAATACCTTGTAGTATAAAATTTGTGATGCTTATGAAGATAAATATTAACATGCCGTTCAGTCTTTTAAGATGACACCATTCTGAAACTGCTGTATTTATATCAGCACATATACGTTTTAATTGAATTTCTCCAGACCTGGTGTATGGAAGATTACAGCACATTATAAAGGTGACGAGAAGAATCCTGCCGTGCGTGAATTCAAGGTCCAGAAGTTTGGTAAATGATGTAAAACTAGAAATGGGCGTTCACATATTTTCCTACTTTTATAAATATCTATAAAAATCTTTAATTTACAGATATTGTATTGCATCTAACTCAAATACAATGCATTTTTGTCAGTTCTTCCCAGCTTTGGGGTTTCTGTTCAGTCAGAGAAAGCCTTTCTGCTAGTGAATGCAGAGACATTCACATTCACCATTCAAGCCTCGTAAGTTCACATTCAGATCAAATATCATCAAATAAATAAAGGGATCCTCTTAAAGGGATAGTTCAGCTAAAAGAAGAATTCAGTCATTATTTACTCATCCTATAATAACCCTGCATTAAAGGGGACATATCATGCTAAATCCATTTTTTTAGCCCTTATATGCATTTTGTTGTATATTTGGAGTGTTTAGAAGTACAGAAAAGTTGAAATTATTCTCTTCAGGTGCTTCGTTGATATCTTTATATTCTGTTTTGGTCATATTTTTCAACCTGTTCCGATTTTTCTGTTCTCTATGACGTTTTTTGAACTATTACGTCACAGTATTTGCAGCGGAACTGCCAAATAAGGACATTGACTTCCGGCCCAACACTTCGAGCAATCCGCCATTTTTATTTCTCGCTGCAATTTTGTAGTCCAAGCTAAAGGATGCAGAAGTTACGAAGGGGTAAGTTAAAATGTTCGGTTGTTGGATGTAGTAACCCATACGCTTCATTACACCATCTAATGTAGATGAACTGCCGCGCTTGTGAGCAGAGAGAGAGAGACCCGGTCGCGCGCGCGCGCACTCTCTCTCTTCGGAGCCAGGCGAAAGTGTAAACAAGACTTCACCGTCTCCAAACTAGACGCTGTCTTGCTCTCTCTCCCTCGCACATATTAATCAAAATAAATCGACACGGTGGTAAAAGGTCGGAAGACCAATGTTTCATGTGTAAATACAGTTACACACCATTGCGATACATCCATATGAAGACGTTGTTCTGCAGGTTCGTCGTCTTCATTTTCATCTCGCTCCGGCTCCGACTCTGGCTCGAACATGTAAGGCTGGCTGGACAAGTCTTCCGTTGTTGACATTTTGTTAATATCGTGTAAATAAAACGTTTCTGTGCCGCTAGATAATCGTATCTCCGCTATCAAACTACAAAAATGGCCGAACGGGGTGGAGTTGAACCGAGTGTGGGCGGGGTATGAAGTGTCTCAATTGTATTTAAAGAGACCGCACCAAAACGAGTTGCTCTCAGACGCACATCAGAAAAGGGGTAGAAAAGAGGCCTGTGGAGCTATAATAATGAGGAATTCAGACCCAAGCATTGCAGTTCCGCTTTATATAGACTACAAATGTATGATTTATATGTAAAAAGGAACGATTTAAAAGCATGATATGTCTCCTTTAATGGTATCAGTATGAGCTTACTAAATTTGAGAAAGGAGAATAATACAGTTTTTTTAATGATTTTAAAGATACACCTATGGTAAGGAAATTAACGGCGGTTTCCACTGTCGGTTTGGGATGAAAAAGGATGAGTCAGAGAATAATGCTGGAGAAATTGAATTCATCAAGGGACTGGAGAAAACTGGATCTGTGAGTAGAAACCGTCATCTATTGAAACTCCAAGATGAGTACTACCTGTATACTCATAGATTACTCTTTGATATTCTTTCATTGTGTTTTCCCATTTTTTAGGTGAAGAGCGGCCATGCTGAGATTACAGTTAAAATTTCAGATATCAACCAAAAACTGAATTCAACATTAGATGATTTGGCAGCGACTCGGGCCCAATTCTACATTGCTGTCACAGTTACAGATATTTTAAGTAATCAATCATTGAACAAGACATGACATTTTTTTTTTTAGTTAAATAGACTTGAAAGACTATGGGCCAGATTTACTGACATTGTGGGCTAGCAAATGTAACATCTTTAAACTGTTTTCCAGTTTTAAAAAAATCTGAAGTTAAAAAAAAAATTCCCCCTATTTTTCTTTTGGCTTTAAAAATCTACTGTCAGAATTTACTAAAGACATCCAGTGAAACTTTAGCGATTAAAAGTCGTGTTATTTTTGCGGCTGAACTTTCTCTTTAGGAGGAAAGTCTAGGAGTTTCCCTTTTAAACGCAAGATTTATGGGAGGAGAGTCTTTAAAGGGGTCCTATTATGCCCTTTTACGAAGTCTTGATTTTGTTTTTGTTTTTGTTGTTGTGCTGTGATTGGTTAGCTGGCAATCACATGTGTTGGGATTGGCAGCGCTTAAGCGCGTGTTCGGGAAATATCACAACTCTTCATAACCGCGCTCTATTTAGATGTAAATATTAACGATGGCGTCAATTTTAAATCATTTCAAGCCCGATTCAGACAACAGATGTTTACATCTATCATAGCCACTACATAAAGCTTATTGGAACTGTTAATAGAAAACACAACTGTAACGAAGTTCAGATGTTACGGGAAGAAGGAGGCGGGAACCGGCGAACATTCAACATTTTAATGATAAAAATAAACCAAATACAAAATGAAAGTAAAAGCCAGCAGCCCCTCACGGACAACTGCTGGCCACACAAAACAGAAACAAAACACAACATAAATTCAGGCCTGTCCTCTCTCGCTCTTCACTGTCGTCGCTCCTCCTTTATGCTTCCGCTCCTCCGTGAGAGATTCGAGACCGGTGCGTCTCGCAGGTGCCGCTCATCAGAGTAATCACGCCACCGGCCTCATGCCGCTCTCTCACGGCTCTCGGCCTCGTCCTGCTCGCCACATACCCCCATCGCCCCTCGCAGGCCGGGGGGTACCCACGAGACTGCGCTCTACTCCCCCCCTCCCCCTCCTCCGGGGAGACCGAACACGGCGGCTGCGGTACCTGGGGGTATGGACAGACGAGGCGAGAGAAAAGGAGACGGAAGCATGAGGAGCGACAGAGACGAGAGAGGGGAGAAAAAATAAATAAATTATTGGTCCGGTTCCCACAACGCGCTGCCATCTGGCCCTGCACCAGATGGGCGATCTTCTCCGCGGTGCCTGGCGGTGGCGCTGGATAGCCCTCGGTGGATGGCACGAGGCTCCTCCGCCGCCTGTTGGACGGCGACGGCTCCTCCGGATACGGGCAGACGGCAGGAATCCCCCGTTCCCTGCTCCTCCCCATCATGGCGGACGACAGCAGGCTCCGGCCCACGGTGAACGGCGAACGGCGGCGACTCCTCCTCTCCCTCACGGACGGCAGCCGTCCCTCCAGCACCCAGGCGGCCGGCAGCGAGCTCGTCCATCCCCCCGGCAACTCACTCCAGCGCACCACCTCGAGAGTCCATGGCGACGGACTCTGCTCACCATGCTCGATGGCACCGTGGATTCCCCACAGTGGCGAGGGCTCTTTGACAGCGCGTTCCTCCTTCTTCCCGGGTTTCGGCACCAGTGTAACGAAGTTCAGATGTTACGAGAAGAAGGAGGCGGGAACCGGCGAACATTCAACATTTTAATGATAAAAATAAACCAAATACAAAATGAAAGTAAAAGCCAGCAGCCCCTCACGGACGACTGCTGGCCACACAAAACAGAAACAAAACACAACATAAATTCAGGCCTGTCCTCTCTCGCTCTTCACTGTCGTCGCTCCTCCTTTATGCTTCCGCTCCTCCGTGAGAGATTCGAGACCGGTGTGTCTCGCAGGTGTCGCTCATCAGAGTAATCACGCCACCGGCCTCATGCCGCTCTCTCACGGCCCTCGGCCTCGTCCTGCTCGCCACAACAACTACAAATAATAAGACATACTTACAAGTTGCGATCCATAAACAACAGATTGTCCCGAAAAAATGGGAATGGCTACGTCTTTCAGGAGAAGCTTTTGTACGTATAGCCTGCATTGTACTCTCTTCTGGAAGCTGTTCTATGTAAAATGTGCAGCGCACAGACAAACGTTGAGGTTGTAGTGTTCAGGAACAGTTTTAAAAATCAATTTCTACCTCTCTAAATTCGTCAGCCTTAGGACAAACTTTTTCCGGGGAGTAAAAAACTGCGACAACAACTCTTCCTCTTCTCTAAAGCAGCCCAACATGTCCTCACCCCCTTTGTTTCATGTTCCCGGGGGCAGGGTTTATGTAAATATTAGGGTTTGTGATGTCACCAACCCGGGAAGAAGCTTGTTGTAGTCCCTACCAGCCGTTTGTTGTAGTCTTAAAAAGCTATTTCTGTAAAATAAAATGTCTCCATTTGCATTAAACTTTGAGCGTTGTGACTTTGCAGATGTTGTTTATGCTCAAACAGCAACATTACACACTAACTAAAGTTAAAAAAGTGAAATCATAATCAAGGACCTCTTTAAATAAATCCTGCAATGTGATTTACCAAGGTTTGCGGTAGTCAGTTTACTGGTATTTGTAGCATTATTTAACTTTTAAATAAAACATCTTAATATATTTTGCACCTGAAATGGCTATGTCTGTGTTGTTTAATTGTCATACTGTCATTAGATGACCCAGAGAACTTTCCACTCCCATCTGTACTTTTATGGGATTGTAGTCTTACAGTAATTTGCCATGTTTAGTAAATCTGGCCCCGAAAATGCAAGATTAATAGAACAGACTATTGATTAAACAGAGAAACAAATGTCATTTGTCTGTATGTGCTATGTAATGTTAAGATGCCTAAAGTTCTGGAAATAGTTACAATTTACAATATTTCTTAGTTGATGTTGACTCACTTGACCTAAAAGGACTGTGCACCTCTCATAAGGTGGTGAGGTACAGGAATCAGCAGCTTTCCTTCCCATCGTTTTGAGTCCATACAATGTGGATCTGTCTCGGACAAGATCGTTCTACACTCCTAAATTTTCCTTTCAAGCGGTGGTAAAGAAAACACTTCTATTCATAATACAATGTTCTATTCATAATATAATGATACTGTCAGTCATTGAGGATTATGCTTGCAGTAATTCATAACGGTAGCTTTCACTTTATAATAGTAACATTTTGCAGATGATTTTGTGTTAGTATACCAGTGGTCCCTGTTTTTCACTAGGTCACAGTCCATCACCCAAATGGTTCCCCGGCTGAAGGCGTTCAAGTGAACTTAGATGTCTCAAACACCAATGAAAAGTCAATAATTATTAAAACTAATAAAGAGGGAATCGCATTTCACGCTTTCAACTTGGAAGGAACACCATCTTCCATTTCAATGCAGGTTAAACATCCAAAGAATAAAGCTCTTTTAATACCTCTAAGGCCTGTTTCACACTGCTGGCAAAAGCAGTGCATTTATTTACTATTATGCATTTACTATTATGTATTAAATTTGATTGTGAAACAGGCCTACTTTAAAAAAAAATACTTTCAGTTATCGCAAAAGTATATAATACAATACTACACTATACTGTATATTTTTGACCTATTATTTTAACAGGCAACAGTGGATGGTGTGAAGTCAACAAGAGAAATTCGCCCAGTGAAATCCACAAAGAACAGCTTCCTGTATATGAGTGTGACTAATAAAGTCCTGTCATCAGTGGAGTCTCTAGATGTTACATTTTATGTCAGTGGCAATCCAGTAGATGGGAAAATATATTATATGGTAAGTAATGTATTAAAATTTCATATATTTAAAGTGAATGTTTTTATATACCAGAGAACTCTTGAGAAATATGTGTATCTCTTCAGATTGTCAGCAGAGGCATGCTGAGAACAGCAAGCTCTGTTGCATCAGGTTCTACAGTAAAAATATCCATCCATATCAGCCCAGAGATGATCCCGTCCTTCAGAGTGATCGCCTTTTACTATGACACAGATGGTGACATCATTGCAGACTCAGTGTGGGTAGATGTAGAGGACAGGTGTGAAGGAAAGGTAAGCAGACACTAAAATGCTTTTAAAATATTTTTATATTTTACAATCTTACAATGTTTTAGTAACCTTATGTCAAAATTATACAATACAGTAAAATATTGCCAAATGTTTACAGTTCTGCTTTCCCATCTCCTGTTTAGCTTGAGATAAAACTGAATGGCAATCATAATTATGAGCCAGGAGATTCAGCTGAGCTTGACATTGATGTTGGAACACAGAATGCAAAAGTGGCCTTACTAGTTGTGGACAAAGCCATTTACGCCCTGGGCTCTCAAAACAAACTCACTCCAAAACAGGTGTGTTGCACTAACTAGCACCTATTGGTTTCTGAAAAATCAGATATAGGCCTGCATATAAGATAAACCCAAATTTGTTCTTGAGTTTTTGTTCTTTTACTGTTTCTCATTTTCCTGTACGAAGGTGTTCACCTCCATGCAGTCTTATGATCTGGGCTGTTCATATGGTGGTGGAGAGAACACAGCTGCTGTTTTTAATGACGCTGGTCTGGCCTTCATCTCACACTCGACCACAATCCGTTCAATGATGAGAAAAGGTACCAAATGATGCTAACTCTTCTCTACTTCAATGCTTGAGAAATGGAAAAATGATGGACATTTTCTGTTTTATTTTCAATCTTTGCTTACCATTAAAAAAGGACAGGTACTTATTGCCTTTACATGAACGAGTTGTTACAATGTGCAAATTATATTTTCCACTTCATTGTACTTCTAGGTTTCAGCTGCAAGTCTGGTTTTAGGCGCAACAAACGCTCTACAGATATTCAAACAGAAATGGCTAAAAAAGGTATAGCATTGTCACCTGAATATTTGATTACCTTTTGTATCAATTCTTAAAGCTCATCTGAGTCAGTTACAGTATTATTTATATACTGTATTATAGTATAAATTAATATTTTGAATTAGCTTTCATTTTTATATTTTCAGTTTTCATTTTATTTTTGATGGTATGTGCTTTTGTCACTTTAAAAAAAAAAATTATTTTTCTTTTATTTCATAAGATTTTTATTTTTATCAGTTTCTATTGCTTATTTTCAATTTATTGTTTTAGTAATTTTAGTGTTTCAACTTAAACTTATTAATTTCATTAGTTGCCAACATTTCTAAATTTAATTTAATTTAATTTAATTTAGGTTTTTAATGAAGCTTTTATTTTATTTTATTTTATTTTATTTTATTTTTTTGTTTTTCATTAACCAAAAACAATTTTAATATATTGTTTTCGTTTTAATTATTTTTAACAATAACAACAATGATGTGAGTCTCTGAATTTTTCAAGTACCATGGTTTCAGACCTCTGCTTTGTAAATGGCACCTTATTAATGTCATTAACATATAAATCAGCACCAGTCAACAAATTAAAAGTTTAATGAAAAATGACTGTACAATTTAAATTCACTCTTTTTTAATTATTGTTGCTATACACAGTGAAATACAGGACCTGGATATGCTTATGAAGATGTGTAATTGCTGTTAACTTCTCCTGCTCATCACTTTTGTCCTGTAGAGGCTGCATTTAAGAAAGCAGAATTGCAGAAATGCTGTCGCCATGGTTTCACACTGATTCCTATGAAGTTCACTTGTGAGGAAAGAGCGAAAAGAGTGAGCAAAACAGAAAGCAAAGACTGTGTGGATGCCTTCCGAGAGTGCTGTGAGTTTGCAACCAAGCTAAGAGACAAAAAGAGGAGAGAGGACCTGAGGAAAGGGCATGGCAGAAGTGAGTCATAAAAGTGCCATAAGGCTTTTGTAAATCAGGTGTGCCACAATCTGTGCAATGAAGACATCTGATTTTGTTTCTTACACAAATTAATTTATTTTATTTAATTCTCACAGCTGCTGATTCTAATGAAGATGAGGAATTCTTTGATTTTGAAATACAATCAATTCGCAGATATTTCCCTCCAAGCTTTGAGTTTAAGCAGATCGATGTGAAAGGAAAAGTAAGGTGAGTAGGTTCTCTGTCTATAAAGAAGGCATAGGCCTATATAAACGTTACATTTAAGTACATAAGACACGAGAGTATAAGGAAAAATGTGTTCACACATTTAACAATATCATACAAGTAAATTCATTACAATATAAAATGTTTCCATTGAATTTTCTTTGAAACAGTTATGATTTACAAAGTTCTTGTATACTGATGTAATTGCACCAGTTCTTTCTTCCAGACACACAATCCATTTACAACACTCTATCACAACATGGGAGATCCAGGCTCTCAGCTTATCTCCATCCCATGGTAATTTTCCCCTTTCACTGCTATCAAATTTAATGTAGATCCACCAACGAACTAAACCTTTTATTTTTATTGCTTACAGGATTTTGTGTGGCAGAGCCTGTTGACCTCCTTGTATTTAAGCCAGTGTTTATTTCCTTGAGGCTTCCCTATTCGGTCAAACGCTTTGAGCAACTGTCTATAGTTGTGGTGATCTTTAATTATGGAAAGATGAAAAGAGAGGTTTGTTTAAATGAAAGTTTTTTTAGAACACTGAGTGGCACTATTCACTGCACTATCATACCACTTTGACAATAATGACTGGTATATACATTTTCTAGTGCATAAAATGTATTATTTATTTATTATAAAAAATACAATTATAAAGTAATTAATTAATTTAATAATTATAAAATTATTATTTAATATATGAAACTGTAAGAAGTTGTTTACTTAATTTTTTTCTACTTGTCCTTTAAAAATTATTCATTGGTGTAAGTCAGGTCGGTGCAGTCATATTATTATTATTATTATTATTATTATTAATTATGAAATAAAACTAAATTGAAATAATCACAACAGTATTTGTTACATTATACATTGTAAAACATTAGAAGAAAAATTATTTCTGAGATTAACATATATTGTTATTGACTTTCCTGATCAGCTTGTTGTGCAAATGAAGGAAGTGGATGGTCTTTGTTCACCTGGGTCAGCATCTTCCTCTTCCACTGTCAAAATCAGTCTGGAGCAACAGTCATCTCAAACTGTGACTTTCCCTGCTGTTCCCATGGTAACAGGCCAAATCCCTATCATTATTGCACTTTATGAACTTGAAGAAGAAGAAAAAACTAAAGTGGATGCCATTCAAAAGATGCTCTTGGTCATGGTAAGGGGAAGGGGAATATCAAAATACTCAAATTTATCCCATATCTTTTTTGTTTTTTGGTTTTTTTTTGGAACAATTGGAGTTCAGTGATTCTAAAATCTATCTTTTGTCTTTCTCTTCATGTCTCAGAATGAGGGAGTGGAAATGAGAGAAGAGCAGACTTATTTTATTAATCTGGCTGGTGAGATTGTTAGCTATCGTTTGATTGCCCTGTTCGCCCAGATATACACATATGGTGGCTGTGTTTTTTGACAAAGTTTGTATATGGTAATCTCAACGTGTATAAAACCTGAACTCTGCTCATCAGGTAGAAGTGACCAGCGCTTGTTTATTGATGGATCTTTCCCAAACAGCACCGTTCCTGAAACGAATGTCAACATGTTTGTCAAACTAGAAGGTCAAATTCTCAATTTCTGATATTGCTTATTTATTATTATCATTATTTATTTGTCAAGTCAAACCTAATTATATACATATCTAATTATATATAATTTCTATTTTATTTTTATCTTTTTATTTTTTTAATGCAGAAGAAGGATTTGCCCAGTCCACTGCTGTTCAGTTACTCTCACCATCCAAAGTGGAAAATATGATCCGGGCACCGAAAGGCTGTGGAGAGCAGACTATGATCTTTATGTCTCCAACTGCTTTGTCAATCCGCTACCTGGACAAAAGTCAAAAATGGCTGGAACTGGAAGCAGGCTCCAGAGACAAAGCATTAAATTTCATTGAGCAAGGTTTACTGTATGCCCAACACAATCTCATGACAATTTGTAACTATTTGACGTTTTAGATTTGTGGCTAATTCATATGAATTCATACAATCTCATTCATACATTTTCGTATGATCTGCTTACGCCCCAGTGATGGGTGTGTATACTGGTGGGGTTAGGATGGACCTCCACGCTTACTTTTTCTGAAAGATCGTAAATTTTTGTATTCATCGTACTAATTCACAGTGACGTGCACAGACACAAGGTTGGGGGGTCCGGTCAAGAGGGCCCTTCAACCGATGAGGCTCTGTGCATGTCCCTGCTAATTCATATAAAATTGGCACTTTGTAACTTCGTAACATAATTAGGTTTTCCTGTGAGATTACAGTAGGTTGTTATGCCACATAAGAAATTAAATGGAATCTGGAAAAAAAAGTGAAGGTGAAAAAATAATGACAGAATTTTTGTTTTTAAGTGAATTTTCTTCAGTCAGCATCAAATATCCATCACAGCCCTGTTTGCATTAACAAACAAATTAAATATAGCGTCTTTTCTGACTAAGGTCTGTGATTTAACACAGTTTGATTGCATCAGGCTGTACCCTGCTCTGACTAAAAGTTTGTGGTGTCACATTTTATTCTGGCAGCTTATGAACGAATTTTAACATTCAAAAAGCCTGATGGATCCTATGGAGCTTGGCTTAACTATCCGACAAGTACATGGTAAGTTTGCATTTAAAAATATGCAAAGTCATACAAATGTTTTATGCAAATCAGCAACACTTGCCACTTGCCAGCAGTATCAGATGGATTCTCACTTCTCATAGGTTGACTGCGTTGGTGGTGAAAGTGTTGTCTATTGTGGCTGATCGACAGATAGAAACTCTTGAACAGCGAGGAACAACAGAACGAATGATTTCACAGGAGGACATCCGCCAAGCAGTCACATATCTGATTGGAACACAGAGCTCAGATGGGTCTTTCACTGATGCTAATCCAGTCATACACAGGGAAATGCAGGTCTGAACGTCTCCCATCATTTGCCAGTAAACCAAGGGGTTTTGCAAAAAGCTTTACCCTGTCAAACAACATGTCAAACATTGCAAAATAATATAAACAGGAATTGCATTCCTGTGGTACTGCAATAAATGTGCTGATATTCAGTGTTTCTGTTTAGGGAGGTATCGGAGGAGTTGAACAAGATGCCTCTTTAACAGCTTTCATCACGATAGCCCTCAAGTATTCTCTCCCTTTCTTGGACAGAGAAACAACCGATGTGGTAAGAACCATTGATTGTATGATTTACACTGGCCTCAAGAAGTATTTGGACACGTAAGCCACAATCTACGGCACCATTAAGAGGATATGGTGATGGAAAAAATGTGTTTTAATGTTTTTGCGTTAAGGGGAATGCTAAAGCATATGCATATCTTTTTTCCATGTCCCTTTAGGGGCTATGTAAAAAAAAAAAGTAAAAATGTGAAAATGTATTTGAATTATATAACTAAATATCAAAGCAAGTGGCACTTTATAAAGGAAATATAGCACAGACAAATCTTTTCATTAAAGCGTTTCGCAAAAAAAAGAAAAGAAAAGAAAAGTTGGCTAGATTTCAAAATATGAAACAGTATCAAAATAAAGACAAAAAGTCTCAGACACTTTTTAGTTTTCAAACTTTATAGAATATGTTTATTGTTAATATTACACCAGTGGTTATTCTGCTAGGACATCTGAGAAAACTTGGGGGGGAAATGACTTCATACATGTTTAAATTTGCTTTTGGTTGGTAAAAAAGCAGTTGGTTTCATATTTTGTATGAAATGCAATGAAATGCAAATGAAACATTGTAAAGTGAGACTTAAGTGTCCAATACTTTGTGGGGTCACTGCATTGGAAATGCGTGACTCTGGCTACATTTCTGCAAAACCTGAAATGTGTTGCTCCTGGAACATTTTGCTGCACTTTTCAAGTGTCACGCTCACAATAGTTACTAAATAGTTATTAATTACTCGCTGTAAGCAATAAAATGTAAAAAGTGCCTGTGGGTACATTTTTGTATGATGATACTGCATTGCTTGTAGCACATTTCACAGCAGTTTCAATGTTAAATGTCCAGTGACTAGCGCTAAATAGTCTGTTCAATTCTCTCATAAACAGTTAAATGCGACTGTATAAATTGTATTACGTGGTCAACGCACATATATTGGCAGTTTAAAAATGAAATGTCCATTGTGTGGAGCAAAAAAGGTTAGTGCTCTATCGTGTTTGAAAATAACGTACCATCTACAGTACAATGTGAATACAGTGGTCTTACACTATACCCAAATCTGTACTCGTGTTTCACGGGGCTCATACCCAAGTCCTCCACATCATAACTGCAAGGCTGTACCAGGTGGGCTACCAAGCATGTTTACTGCAAAGCTATAAGCCTACACATGGAGTTGGTTATGTGATGCAAACGTCAAAACGCATTGCTTTACAAATCATGCACTATGGTAAGTGTAGCTATCTATTGTGCAAGGAACTGGTTAAAAATGTATCTTTATTACTAATAATTTGCCCCTGTAATCATAATTGGAGTGAAAAGGAGCAACAGTTGTTGGTGTTTTACTGCCTCTAGTGTTCATTTCAGCTGGAAACTGCAGTGATATGTGTGTATAGGTACTTTTTTTTTTTTTTTTTTTTGCAGTTTTGCAGTTTTGCAGAAATGTAGTTAGAGTTACATATTTCCTATTAGCTTGGATTGACAGAAAGCCTGTTAGAGACACTAATGAAAGAATACAAAGTTTTAATAAATAAAGGAAACCACATACTATCTTTTAATGCTCACTAGGAGAACAGCATCTCTCGTGCCACCGCCTTCCTCCTTAAACGGGTTGATGATCTTAAAAGACCTTATGCGCTATCCATTACGGCGTACTGTTTGTCTACCTGCCTCGCTGACCAAACTCAAGCAAGGTCAGCATGGAGCAAACTCAGAAGTCTTGCAAAACCAGGTATCATACCAAGTATTGACTTGTTTATGGAAGTGATCATGACTTTAATCATTTATTTTAGTCATTCATGTATTTCTGCAAATTCTTTCCTCTCACATGCTCAACTGAACCGGTAAGTGGGAGAGTGTCTTGTGTGGCAAGATTATGACCATATGCGACTGGTAAATGAGGCTAAAAGTTCCCGTGTGCCCCCTGGAATGGCGTTAACAGTAGAGACCACCTCATACGCTCTCATGACTGCACTAAAACAGAATGACTTAATAACAGCACATGCTGCCGCATGCTTCTTGTCTTCACAAGAGAACTATGAAGGAGGATTCAAATCAACACAGGTGAGCCTAATGATACTGGATAAAACTGTATGTATGTTACTCTAATTCCAAGGTTTTCGAAGAAGGAATTATAAAATGAGAGCACTATTTTATACCATTCAAATACACTTTAGGATACTATCATCGCTTTGGAAGCCCTCTCAGAGTATGCACTGAACATACCAGAAACCCCCATCACTACAGTCATTGCACAGTTCACCGTTCCAGGAAGGTCTGAGATGGAGAGGCTGCAGTTGGACAAACATGAAAAGAAAGTTGAAACAGAATTAAAGGTAAACAGTCGAGCCTGTAGCTGACTAATAAAGAAAGATCAGCTATTGCTGTTTAAAAGTTTATGAATCCCAGTGGGACAGCTACTATTGGTATATAAATGATTGTAAAATCTTTGATATAAAAACCTCAATTTCATAATAATATAGACATTTCAAATTGAATGAATGTCAGAATTGTGCACAGTGCGGCAATTTTAAAACATAAATAAATGTATTATATAGATTAGATATGACAGGTTCACTTTATGGGAAATCGTGTGAAATAGAAATAAGTCATTATTATTCTTTTTAATGAAAAATAATTCATGTTGGTTCAATATTGTGGGTAACAGTGTAATAGGGACAGGGACCCAAAACACTGACATAAATTTAACAAAATGGCTAAGGAGAATGACAGATTGAATTCAAAGTTCTGTCCTAAATCCAAAATACTGTTGCATGACAAACTCATATACCTACAAGACTGGGGTTGTATATTCAAAAGAGGAAATTGAGGAGATAATTTGGCCTGTTGTACTCCAGGTGTCACAGTAAGTTCACATGTTCTTATAAACATAGTTTCACTATGACTTACAGTTATCTTAGTTTTCTGTTATTTTTTTCATTCTGACCTGTTTATCATGGTATAATTTTTGTCTTTTCAGAGACTAGTAGGAAGAGGAATACATATAAGCATTTCAGGAGAAGGAAAGGCTAAAATGAAAGTAAGCAGTAATGAAAAATAAAAATATTTCCATATTGTGTATATACTGTATATATATTTCCCTTTTGAATGTAAATCAATACTGCGTCATGGCTTTGATGCTATGGGAATGAATCTCCATGACCGATGTCTTCAGGAAGTCACTTGTCTGTTTGATGGGAGTCAGCAAGGGGTCTGTGGTCAGGGGTCAAGGGGTCTAATTTGTAATATTATTTCAAATATTGCTGTAACTTAATAAATGCTGACCCCAAATTTTTGAACGGTAGTATATATGTATTGAGGTTATGAATATATATATTTTGTTTTGCTACTGTAGGTGGCAAAGGCTTATTATGCTCTTAAGGAAGAATCCAACTGCGCTGATTTGTCAATAAATGTGACCGTAGAGGGAAAAGTGGAATACACAAGTGAGTTATATTAACTTTATTGATATATTTATATCTAATTTATGCAGATTATTATGTATAATATACACATATTATCTCACTGAGTAATAACTGTGTAATTATTCTTACAATTGTTTTTTTAATTTTTTTAGCTGAAGTAAAACAAACTTTCAATTACTATGAGGACTATGAACAGGAAGAAGAGAGGAAGGAGGAGGAAGATCTCCCCCATTCTGGCATTGAGTGGTTTGATGCTCGCAGCAGACAAAGAAGAGACACCACTCAAAACACGCAAAATGATGTGGTCTATACGGTGTGTGTCAGGTGAGAAAAAAAGTATTCTGACAAACATCAATCGTAGCAATCATAATCTGCTGTTTTGAAGGATATTATCATAATCTTGTTATAATCATAAACTATAGTATATCATCACCTGTCTTCTCTCACAGGCACACACAGGGGAGGAACCTCTCTGGAATGGCAATTGCTGACATTACTCTACTTAGTGGCTTTGATGCAATCAATACAGATCTGGAAAAGGTCAGCACTAATCTTATTTAATGACTTTTGAATTTATGTGGCATTTTGAAATTACTTTAATTTTTTAAATAAATAAATAAATAATTTAAATGTGTGTGGGTGTGGTTATCAATCTCAGGTTAATTATTAGCGCCAGCTGTAATCACTTCCCTTTCCCTTTATATGTTCAGTGATCACTGTCTCATGTGGTCAGATCGTTCTGTAATGATACAGAGACGGATGCTGTTGGAGCTTCGTAGTAGATCGCAGAACAACAGGTCCGTCATATACTGACGCTTTTGAAATTTCTTCAATATCCGACGCACAGGGCACCCTTAGGCGTCAATATGAGACGCAGATAAATAGGAGTCTAGGAGGCGCCTCCTAGCGGTCTAACCCTAAACCTACCCCAGACCTAAACCTACCCATAACCGGCGTCTCATATTGACGCTAAAGGGTGCCCTTTGCGTCGGATATTGAAGAAATTTCAAAAGCGTCAGTATATGACGCCCTAGGATGAGAATGCGTTGGGTCAGAGGACAAACACTCAGGTGACAAATGACGCAGGGACTATGACGGGCAAGCCGGTGATGGCGTGCAGTGTTCGGTGCTCAGGAATCCAGGGAACAAACAATCCAACGAAGGTGATGCACAACGAAGATAATCCACACGAACAGGACACGACACCGGGGAAGCCACAACGATCTGACAACATGAGACAGTGATCACTGAACATATAAAGGGAAAGGGAAGTGATTACAGCTGGCGCTAATAATCAACCTGAGATTGATAACCACGCCCACACACACACACACACACACACACACACAAGAGGGAGACAGTGGATTCATGAACCGTGACACTCTCAGCTCCCTTGACTGCAAGTAAGGCTGGGTTCACACCAAAAGATTTTTTACATCTTATAAGATTTTCAAAATGTGATAGACCACAAACATGAGGACAAAAAAATCTAGATTTAATCATTTTGCTCCTATAGTGTGTGTTGTGCCATGATGTGACAAAGACAGCACACCACACACAAACAGATTTTCAACCAGAGTCTCGACTGTGAACACTGGAAATCTCGCAAAATCTCTTGAGACTTCAGAATAAGCATGGCGGACGATATGCAGGATGAAACTGCGATGATAGTGTTTGGAATGATTTTCACAGAACACGTTGTATAAACATTCGTCCTGTTGCCACAAATCAACAAGCTGATCCTGCATCTCTGCTGTTCACATCAATTTCACTTTGTGCTGCACCATGACTGCGTTTGTTATGCTTCCGTCCATCATCTCGCTTTCTGATTGGCTATTTTTTCATTTCACGTGATAATCTCGAGAGCGTGCGCATGTTTGTCCTCAGGGTTCCCCCCTCACATCAGGATTTCTGATCTTAAATATTCAACATGTTAATTAATAATTAATTATAACTTGTTATAATTGTTATGAAACTGCTCCGAGACACGAAGGTTGAGGATCCAAAAGCAGTATTTATTAAAAGGGTAATCCACAATTGTAATCCACATCCATGCAAAGGTCATACACAAATAAACAATGACTGAGGTAAACTGGGAAATCCAAAATGCCAGGCAAAAAAATAAAAAACAAGTCATGGGAAAACCAGGATACAAGGCTCAGAGATGCAGTACCAACAGACATGCAAGATCTATCAAGGAGTGACTGATAAACCAGGCTTTATATAGGCAGGGATAGCGAGATGATGCGACAGCTGAATGTAATCATGGATGATCAGACTGGGCAGTGAATTATGGGTAATGAAGTCCTTGAGGGAGTAAAAATAGTCTGGGGTAGAGTGCCCTCTGGTGGCAATCACGGGCACTCTAACTGGTGACTGTGACAATAATTAACTATAAATATTTGGATCAGTTAATTTAATGAACTTAATGTAGCAGAATTAATATTACAATCAATTAACCTGTTTGTCCAGTGAGTGTCCAGAGAAACACTGAGTGTTAATTGTTGATTAGGGACAGCATTCTTATGAGCAAAACAACAAACAACCTTAAGTGTGATACAAACAAGACTTTATTAACTACATTAAACGCTTAAACTAATCTACACACACATACATACATACATACAGTTTACCAAGGGATAGAGAGCTGAAGCAGATTACAGGAAAGCGAGAAGTTATAGTATTATTTGAAATTCAGCAGATCAACAGCCTTGAGCAAACCATCAGTTTTTAGTTCCAGCACACCCTTTAAAAGCCGCCCGATGTTCAAAAACGGCCCAACATTGCGCAACGGCCGACCGTCTGCTTGGTGTGTCCTGGCCTTTAGATCAAATCCATTAACATTGCCATTCATTATAAAACTATTTATATTCATTTTAAAACTATTTTGAGAGTTGTCGTGATTGAAATAATCATTGAAAATGTGTAATTCCCGTCTTTATCCTATGTTTTAACATTTATTTGTCTGTATCTTATGATGGACTTAGTGGTCTGCATTTTGCTTTCTTCTGTTGTTTAAATTTTTCTCTTATTTTCTGTAACATTCTCTCCAACAGCTGAAAGACCTGGTGGACAGATATATTTCTCACTATGAGCTCACACGTGGAAGAGTGCTGTTGTACTTCAATGAGGTGACATGAGCACAAACACACAGTCACAGTTTTGTACTAAAATGCAGTTTAAAACTATAAAGTTGTTTACAATGACTGTCATTTTTACAAATTTATTCTGGCAACCACAGCTGCCAAATTATTTTTGTAAAAACAACAGGATTTTTTTGTATAAACAAACTTAAAGTCTGTATTTCTTACAGTAAATCCCTGTAAATTTTACAGGATTTTTTTTACAGTGACCGTAATTTTTACAAAATGATTCTGGCAACCCAGCTGCCAAATTTTTTTTGTAAAAACGACAGAATTTTTTTTACAGTGTAATCATATCTCCCGATTATATAGAAAAATTCTAACTTGTCTCTCTCACCCCTCAGATAGATGAAGGTGAGACCTGTATAGCATTCGGAGCTAAGCAAAGTGTGCCCATTGGATTAGTTCAACCAGCTCCTGCTACATTTTATGATTACTATGAACCAGGCAAGCTATTCCTATATTTCAACTAAAATGTATTTTACAGAACCATAACAATTACACTTGTTGTTGATGTCACTTTTGAGACATATTTTTTTATATATAAATATTGAATAAGGGGGCATAATTAAAAAATGTCAGGGTGATACATGTAACACTTCACCACAGCGGAGATTAAGGATGAACACAATAGCGGGAGTTAACACAGGAATCAAACAGATGAGTAATAAAGGGTAAGTAATAAGTATGCAGGCATGAGATATTACGAGATAAGGATGTGAAACATTGGAGGGAAGCGATCCAAGATCGCGGAGATCACAAACAAGTAAGTATAACAGGTAAATCGAGTCTTTTCAAATACTAGGATTCACAGGAGAACTGAGAATAGCAATCACCCATTCATCCATACATATTCGTCCAAAAAACAGGGAAACAGGTAAATTTAGCTCAAATGGTATTATTTATTAATTTATAGAGAATTTTGAACGGGCCATAACTATCAACTCTGTAGCGGATAATTATATCCAAACTATAGTGAAACTATACGGTGACCCAGTAGTGCAAAACACAACAAAATTTAAAAAGCAAACTAAAGTTCACAACACAACTAAATCAAGCCACAACACAACGAAAACAAGCCACAACACAATGAAATCAAGCCACAACACAACGAAATCAAACCATAACACAACAGAAATGCTCCCGACCACTAGGGGGCTCTCTAAAGTTAGTTTTTTCTTGCCACTGTTCTATAGAGTCGACAGTCTTACAAATATATCAATACCTCAAAGTCTTACAAATATATCAATACCACGAAGTCTTACAAATATATCAATACCACGATTAGTTTTAACAGTATGGAGCCATTGTATATCGAAATTAAATGTTAATTCAAAGGGCCCTATCATATACCCGGCGCAATGCAGGTAGTTTTTTGCTAGTTTCAGCCTGACGCAGTTATCATTTTCACGTCCTGCGCCACGTTGTTTAAATAGCAAATGCATTTGCGCCCATCTGTGCGCCCATGGGCGTGCTGGTCTGAAAGCAAGGTGTGTTCAGGCGCATTGATGGCACGTTGCTATTTTGAGGCAACTGAAATAGACTGCGCCATTGACCAACTGAAACCTGGTCTAAAGGTTGCAATATTTTTTTTTTTAGTAATGTTAATAATGTTAGTAACGTTAGTAATGTTCGCCTATTGGCGGGTCCACTCTGTTACGTCAGAAACGAGGACACAATATGCAAGTAAAAGCTCTTTATTTATAGTCAATAATGATGATGATGATGATGATGATGATGAATAATCCGGGTGATGCAGGCGGTGGCGCAGGGACTTTGATGGTCAGACACGGAGTGATGGATGAAGTGCTGCGTGCTCTGATGAGTGATGACGTGATCCAGACATGAAACGTAATCCAACAAGACGCGAAACCGGAACACAGGAACTCAAGACGGGACACGAGGCACAGGAACAGGATCAGACAACACAGAGACTTCATGCAACGATCTGACAAAGGAGATGAGAAAGTGGTGAGCATTTATAGGAGATGAGATGAGTGGCAGCTGATGGGTGATTGCAGCTGGATACTGATCAACTGTAACGATCCGGACACACCCACTCACACACATGTAAACAACAAAGCACGAGACTAGAGAGAGACATTGGATCTATGAACCGTGACACACAACGCGCGTACACTCTGCTTATTAAACACACAGGGATGCGCAGCAGCACACAAACATGCCAAATCTATCTATAAATTACAGAAACGTCTGTCTGTCTGTATGTCCGTCTGTCTGTCTCTGTGTGTGTGTGTGTGTGTGTGTCATTCACATATCTCTCGAACCGTTAGTCCGATGGATTTCAAACTTGACAGGTGTCTCGCTACGGGCATGAGTAAGTGCAGTGCCAAGTTTGACATTGTTTGGATGAGAAATGCAAAAGATATTGTTAAATATATCATTTTTAGAAGGTTGTGGTTTAAAAATAAACATTCTGACATTAGAGGGTTGTATCGGTCAAAGAAGCCCCAAGAAGGTTGTGGTTTAAAAATAAACATTCTGACATAAACACTCTGTCAGCTACACTGTTTACTTCTGAATATTATGGTTCCAGAACGTGATAAATCCATTTTGATTAATTTGAGTAAAAATTTATTTTCTTTACCAAGAATGTGGCAAGATGAAAACCACTATTTTCTGTTTCAAACTTTCATATAGAATCTTTAGGTTATAATAACATAAATTCAAATTCAGATTTTGATTTTCAAATATTTATTATAAAAACTGATTATTTTTTCCCAAAAATGCAATAATGACACTTTTTTTTTAAAATGCAATTAATCCATTGAATCAATATAAAAGTAATTTTTTATCATATTGAAACTGTTGAAATCAGCCATCGCTAAGAAATATCTCCTGAACTTTTTTGACGGCGATCAGCTCACAAAAACTGATTTTGCACAGGCACTTTGCACTGCTCCCTGAATCAACACGCTTATTCATTTGTGGATGTAAACTGAATCTATATGTCAGCTATGCTGTTTACTTCTGAATATTATATTTCATTCTGGTGCGCTTAACGTTATCGCTACTGTGTAATAGTAGCCCTATGCTATTCACCAACTAAACATATCCTTTTCAATGCGTTCACATTCTCTTTCACGGCCATCATTTGTAGTAGCCTATTCACAAACTGTTTGCTCAAGTGTAGTGTTTTCTCAGAGTTCACTGTGTGCTTTCTACCATGCACAAATAAAAATGTCATTGAACTATTGCTGTGCAATTGTAACATGAGCACTCAAACACACCAAACCAACAATTACTAAAAACACACACAAAAACTGATTTTGCTCGGGCATTTTGCACTAGTATTAAAAATAAAAGGATTACAGTGTAAAAGATTATTATTGTGTACATAAAGATATGGTGGAATCCGGCTTGTCCCGTAGATAGCCTGCTCATGCGCTTTAACCTCACGCACGAGTAGATCCATTTGCGCTCTGGAGATGCGTTCGTTCTTTCCACTATCAAATTCCGTCATGTAAATAGCGACTCCGCCATGACGTGAGAGCAACTGGCATTTAAAGGGAATGGGAGATAAGACTCTGATTGGTTTATTGCACGTAAAGCCCAAAACACACCCATTACTCATTAAGAGAATAGAGACAACCCTTTTAGACCATGTGCCTGGCTCGCTGACCATTTTCGTTTTTAAACTAGCAAAAGTGTATTCAAACACGCCCTAACTGCACTTGCACCATGCGCTTTAGACCATGTGCTTAGTTAAAATAGGGCCCAAAATCACCTACGTGCATTATTGTTGTGGCTTGATTTCGTTGTGTCGTGGCTTATTTTCGTTTTGTTGTGGCTTGATTTTGTTGTGTTGTAAACTTATGTTTGCTTTTTAAATTTCATGGGTTGTACACTACTGGGTTACTGTAAAAAAAAACACAATTAATAAGAACAGTAACAAGATCAGAAGTTTAAAACATTAAATTCATAAGCACATAACACAAGAACACTTCTCTTTAAAATAACAACAAGACTTTATTGATTATTCTCATACATAAAACTAATATCTGACACATAAACAAATGCACACACACATTCACATGAGTTGCAGAAACAAAGAAAGTGAGGAAAGAATGAGTTTTAAGATCCCAAGTTTCTATCAACATATGCACATTATAAGACCTGACCTGAATGAACCATAAATTATTAATTTAACCATTCTATCGTTTCTTATGCAGGGTTGTTAAATTTTATATCAACTAGTGCAAAATGCCCGTGCAAAATCAGTTTTTGTGTGTGTTTTTAGTAATTGTTGGTTTGGTGTCCGTAAAAGAGACTGTGAACGCATTGAATTCAGGGAGCAGGCTAGGTTACTACAAATGATGGCTGTGAATAAACTATAATATTCAGAAGTAAACAGTGTAGCTGACTGAGTGTTTATGTATACCACAACCTTCTAAGTGCTAGTGCAAAATGCCCGTGCAAAATCAGTTTTTGAGTGTGTTTTTAGTAATTGTTGGTTTGAGTGCTCATTGTTACAATTACACAGCAAAAGTTCAGTGACATTTTTATTTGTGCATGGTAGAAAGCACACAGTGAACTCCGAGAAAACGCTATGCTTGAGCAAACAGTTTGTGCATAGGCAACTACAAATGATGCCCGTGAAAGAGACTATGAACACATTGAATAGGATATGTTTAGTTGGTGAATAGCATAGGCTACTATTACAAAGTAGCGATAACGTTAAGCGCACCAGAGTTAAATATAATATTCAGAAGTAAACAGCATAGCTGACTTACAGGTTCAGTTAACATCAACAAATGAATAAGCGCGTCGATTCAGGGAGCAGTGCAAAGTGCCCGTGCAAAATCAGTTTTTGTGAGCTGATCGCCGTCAAAAAAGTTCAGGAGATATTTCTTAGCGATGGCTGATTTCAACAGTTTCAATATGATAAAAAATAACTTTTATATTGATTCAATGGATTAATTGCATTTTGAAAAAAAAGTGTCATGAATTTATTGCATTTTTGTGGAAAAATAATCAGTTTTTATCAAAATCTGGATTTTAATTTTTTATGATATTATAACCTAAAGATGCTATGTGAAAGTTTGAAACAGAAAATAGTGGTTTTCATCTTGCCACTTTCTTGGTAAAGAAAACGTACTCGGTTACCTAATGTAAGAGGGAACGAGTATTGCGTATTAGCTTACGCTTCGGGAAAGTTCTCTTTCTTCGAGATCTGAAGCCAAAAAATTATCCTTAATTTTGCATTTATTGTCAACGCAGTGCAGCGGCAGGCAGACCAAAGCAAGCTGTATAAGCGTGCTCATTGGCTGCCAAGCGGCAACTGCTTAAGCCTACCAGTGAGCCCGGCGTGACGTCACACCCAATGAGGGCGCTTCGCGCCCTCCACACCCTTCTAACCGTCAAGAAGGGTGTGGCCAGTGTGTATATATTGAGGGCTCACAGGCTGAACTCTGGTTTTCATAGTCTGAAGCGCAAAAGCTCGTGGCGCGTCACGGCAGGTTACGCAATACTCGTTCCCTCTTCTAGAGAGAACCGAGGTTACATTAGGTAACCGAGTACGTTCTCTTACGAGAGGTTCTCTCGTATTGCGTAAGTAGCTTACGCTTCGGGAACCCATTGTCAACGCCGTGCGCGCCGAGCATCCAACACATGAATCCCAGGGAGACCGGGGAAAAACATAACGTTGAAACAGGTGGCCGGTCGGGCCAACACCTGTACTAAGCACTTCACTTCACATAAATGATAGAGCGGCATAGCCGGTCTGTATACATCAGTGGAAATGGTGTGGCCGGCAGCGCGGGCCCACACAGTGCATAAACACGTATAGGGAAAGGGAATAGAGCAGAAACACTGGTCTATTTGTGGAAAAGAATCCTTCCCCTGGTGCCAACCAGAAAATTAACCAGTATGTGGACATAGTCTGCGCATAAGCGACTGGGCAGCATACATGCCACTTATACTGATAACAGTTTAGCCTGCAGGGCGGGAACTTCCAGGTTATAAAACCTCACGAATGTAGATGGGGAGGCCCAGCCCGCCGCCATACAAATATCGTGAAAAGAAATTCCGCTGGACCAGGCCCACGAAGAGGCCATGCCTCTAGTGGAGTGGGCTCTGACACCCAAAGGACACTGCAGGTGTTTGGAGGCGTAAGCTGCTGCAATCGCGTCCACTATCCACCTGGACAGGCTCTGTTTCGAGGCGGCGAGACCCTTGGTGCGTCCGCCAAAAGAAACAAAGAGCTGCTCGGACCGCCTGAAAGCGGCGGAACACGTGATGTAAACTCTCAGCGCCCTTACAGGGCATAGGAGGTTATCACTGTCCCCGTTATCGGATATTGGCAGAGCCGAGAGGGAGATGATTTGTGCCCTAAAGGGGGTACCAATCGCTTTGGGAATATACCCGTGTCTCGGTCTGAGAATGACTTTAGAGTCATTTGGTCCGAACTCAAGACATGCAGGGCTAATAGATAGCGCGTGCAGATCCCCCACGCGTTTTACTGAAGACAGAGCTATCAGAAAAACGGTTTTGAGCGAAAGGTACTTAGGATCCACAGATTCAAGCGGTTCAAAAGGAAAAGCCTTCAGGGCCTCCAGGACCAAGGACAGATCCCAAATAGGAACCGAGGGGTGTCGCGGGGGAATCATCCGCCTGGCTCCTCTGAGGAAACGGATAATAAGCTCATTCCTTCCGATTGCCCGGCTGCGCGTCGTCTCAGCGAACGCTGCAATAGCCGCCACATACACTTTGAGTGTGGAAGGGGACCTGCCCTTTTCCAACAGCTCCTGTAGGAAGGAGAGCACTTGCGGAACCCCACATGTGCGTGGATCAAAGCTCTTAGTAGCGCACCATTTAGAGAACACAGACCACTTAGACGCATAGAGCTGTCTCGTGGAGGGAGCTCTAGACTGCGTGATCGTGTTCACGACCCCTTCTGGCAGGTCAACGGGTATCCGTTGATTACCCATGCATGCAGAGACCATCGCTCCGGATGGGGATGCCAGATTGACCCACCGGCTTGAGAGAGGAGATCCTTTCTCACCGGGATCGGCCATGGGGGTGAGTGCGACAGCCTCACCAGCTCTGGGTACCAAATCTGGTTCTCCCAGCGCGGGGCTATAAGGAGCACTGGGTGCTGTGTTTCCCTGATCCTTGTTAAAACCTGTGGTAACAGGGAGATCGGGGGAAAAGCGTACAGCGGGAGGCTGGGCCAGGTCTGGGACAGCGCGTCCTCGCTTTTCGAGAAAAAATTCGGGCAATGAGCGTTGTCTCTCGACGCAAAGAGGTCGACCTCCGCTCTGCCGAATAGGCGTCAGAGAAACTGGACTGTCTGGGGTTGCAGGGACCTTTCTCCCGGGGGAATGATGTCTCTGGACAGTCTGTCTGGACCGACATTCAGGTGGCCCGGCACGTGCGCGGCTCTCAGCGAGCGCAACGAGCGGTGAGCCCACACGAGAAGGCGTTCTGTCAGCTTGCACAGGTTCCTGGATCTGACACCGCCCTGTCGGTTCACATAGGATCAGTAGGATTCAGTGCTGAAAACGCAGCTCTGAGTCACTCTGATTCGAATGCCGCCGGAAGCCCAGGCTCTGTGAGGCACTCGGGCATTCAGCCAGCGTTGTAGCGGGCGCATACGTAACAGACCCAGCTGAAGCACTGCTGCAGCTGAAGCCATACAACCCAGCATCCTCTGAAATGTCTTGAGAGGTGCGGTGCTGCCCGGCTGGAAGGACGCGGCCAGGTGTCGAATGCAGCGCGCGCGCTGTGTCGACAGGCGGGCCGTCATTGCCACAGTGTCCAGATCCAAATCCAGAAAAGAGGTTGATTGACTGGGCACTAATGAGCTCTTGGTCCAGTTGACCGTGAGCCCCAGGCTGTCCAGGTGGCTTAGAAGCACTGTTCTGTGGGCGATGAGTTCGGCCTCTGACTGTGCTAGAATTAGCCAATCGTCCAAGTAGTTCAGAATTCACATTCCCCGACCCCTCAGGGGAGCGAGAGCCGTGTCCATGCACTTCGTAAATGTACGGGGTGTCAACGACAGGCCGAAAGGCAGGGCAGTGTACTGATATACCTGACCGTCGAAGGCGAATCTCAAGAATGGCCTGTGACGGGGTATTATCTGGATCTGAAAGTACACGTCTTTTAGATCGAGAGATATAAACCAGTCCCTCGGGCGAATTTGCGCGAGAATTTGCCCGGTTGTGAGCATTTTGAACGGTCTTCTCATAAGAGCCTTGTTCAAACATCTTAGATCCAAAATTGGTCTGAGAGCTTGGGAACGAGGAAATAACGGCTGTAAAAGCCCGACTTGCTCATAGAAGGGGAAACCGGTTCTATAGCCCCTTTGCACAGAAGTGTAGCTATTTCTGCTCGAAGTAGATATGCTACTTCTCCATTCACTCTCGTCTCGGTACGCGCCTGAAAGCGCAGGGGGCGGCGAGCGAACTGCAGAGTATAGCCCTTTTTTACTGTGCTTAGCACCCATTCTGATGCGCCTGGAATAGCTTCCCACGCTTTTGAGTGTGAAGCCAGGGGCAGAATGGCCTCCGGGCTCTGATCGCCGCGCGTCGCGGGCTCGAGAGTTCGAAACGGAGGGGTGGGCGCAGCGCGCGCGCTCTTGGTTCTTATATACGGCGGATCGCACGCAGCGATAGCTGGCCGTTTTACACACGGTGTCCCGGTGGCTTGGACGGGGAACATATAGTGTGAGGCGTGACGCGCGAGGGCGGCGTCGGGGCGAAATGTTCGTTAGTATGTGTGAGCGCTCGAAGGCGGGCACAGGACTTACATTTAAAACATGACCGGTCGTGAGAGGCCGTGTGACAGAGCGGGCAGTGAGTAGGTGTGGGCACGGTGAGGTGGACACGTGACCTACTTTTAACACTCGAGCGGCTTCTGCCTGCTTTGTGAGAGTGGGCTCTGTGAGAAACACGGGATTTATAGTGCTTGTGTGCAGGGGTGAACACGGAAACGTGGGCACATTCACTGCATTTGAAACACATACGGCGTGAGCCGTGCAACCAGACATTATGCTCATTTGAGATTTCTCTGGGTCGCCGTGAGAACGGTGGTTGCGTGCAGGCGAGCGGGTAGATATACCGGCTCGTTGACTGCGAAGTAAACATCTGCAGTAGCCGTGGCAACGGGGACTGACAGAGCGTGAAGCTTTGACAGTGGTCCAGCCGCAGCGGGACTTAACCGTCTTTTCTTCCCTCGTGTTTAGACGCTCATAAATACTCGAGCACCATGAGTAGGAGTGGTACGAGAGGCGGGTTCATTTTCTGTACGTAAGAAAAACTGGCCGCGAGCTCGGAGAAGCGAACAGCATAAATTTTCATCTGCCGCGAGAGACGGGATCGAACACGGGTCTCCAGCGCGAAAGCCTATGATTCTGCCACTGAACCACAGGGGAGAACACATTACCTTTCAGTTAGCGCGAAGATATAAGAGAGCGACCTCATGTTCGTTTGCAGGCGTGCGTGTATAAAAACAGGCTCGTTTACTGCAATAGTAATATTTCCAGCCGCCTGAACTTAAGAGGGGATTGAGAAATGTGTGAGAATTGGCGGTTTGTCCGGCCACAGCGGGACTAAAACACTCTCTCTCCTCTTTTCGCCGGTGAGTGAGGCGCGCGCGCTGAACGTTGCTCGTGACCGTCCGCTCTGTTATCCCTTGTGAACGGCGCAATCTGCGCGGCCCAACAAGGGGGAGAGCGGGTTCGCTTTCTGTATGTAAGAAAAGCTGGCCGCGAGCTCGGAGAAGCGAACAGCATAAATTATTAACTGCCGCGAGAGCCGGGATCGAACACGGGTCTCTGGCGCGAAAGCCTAAGATTCCACCACTGAGCCACAGGGGAGAATACAATAGCCTTTGGTTAGAGCGAGCATATAAAAGAGCGTCATGTCTTGTGACGGCGTTTGCTTGCAGGTGTGCGTGTATTTATAACAGGCTCGTATACTGCGATAAGAACAATTCCAGTCGCCTGAACTTAAGAGGGGACTGAGAAATGGAGGTAGGTCCGGCCACAGCGGGACGAAAACACTCTGTTCTCCTTTTCGCCGGTGAGTGACGCGCGAGGATGGAGTAGCTTTCTTGTAACGTAAAGAGAGCTCCAAGACCGTCCGCTTCTGCCATCCCTTGTGAGCGGCACAGTTTGCGTGGCTCGAACAGAGGGAGAGGAAGCTCGCTCCGAGACCATCCGCTTCTGCCATCCCTTGTGAGCGGCGCAGTAGCGCGGCTCGAACAGAGGGAGAGTGTCTATCTCATTCGCCTCATCCCCTGACGCGGCGGCGCCGCGGGCGAGAGCCGGCGGTTGAGCGGCCGGGAGGAGGGGCGGAGAGGGCGAGAGAGAAGCTCGAGGGAGAGGTTCCGGCGAGCTCCTCAGTCACAACAGACTCCGGTGGTCTCTGCGAGCGGCGCTTCTTCTTGCGCGGCCCGGCAGGGACAGGCGGAGCGACAGCTTGGTCAAAAACTTCAAGTCGAGCCCGCAGGGTCGACATTGAAAGTTCCTCGCACTCGGGGCAACCACCCGAAGAGAGTGCGGTGGCGGCGTGCCCGCGGCCCAGGCAGAGAGCGCAGAAGAGGTGCATTTTGACAAAAACGCCTCGTGCTCTTTTAGAACAGTGAGAGAAAGTGTGTGTCGCAGGGCGAACACACACAGCAGTAATAAAAGGATATGTCGCCGGATAGCGTAGCAGGCACGGATGGCTGAAGGCGGCGAAGGCGGCCGGCTTCCTCAGGCGCTGTCCTAAGCTTGCTGGTCGCTGGTTTCGACGGCGGCGGCTTCTCAAGATCCAGCGATGCGAAGAGCTTCGCTGAAGACAAGAAAATCGGAGTTCAGCCTGTGAGCCCTCAATATATACACACTGGCCACACCCTTCTTGACGGTTAGAAGGGGGTGGAGGGCGCGAAGAGCCCTCATTGGGTGTGACGTCACGCCGGGCTCACTGGTAAGCTTAAGCAGTTGCCGCCTGGCAGCCAATGAGTACGCTTATACAGCTTGCTTTGGTCTGCCTGCCGCTGCACTGCGTTGACAATAAATGCAAAATTAAGGATAATTTTTTGGCTTCAGATCTCGAAGAAAGAGAACTTTCCCGAAGCGTAAGCTACTTACGCAATACGAGAGAACCTCTCGAAAGAGAACACATTTTTACTCAAATTAATCAAAATGGATTTATCACGTTCTGGAACCAAACTATAATATTCAGAAGTAAACAGTGTAGCTGACTGAGTGTTTATGTCAGAATGTTTATTTTTAAACCACAACCTTCTTGGGGCTTCTTTGACCGATACAACCCTCTAATGTCAGAATGTTTATTTTTAAACCACAACCTTCTAAAAATGATTTATTTAACGATATCTTTAGCATTTCTCATCCAAACAACGTCAAACTTGGCAATGCACTTACTCGTGCCCGTGGCAATACACCTGTCGAGTTTGAAATCCATCGGACTAACGGTTCGAGAGATATGCGGTTAACAGACAGACACACAGACAGACAGACACACAGACACACACACAGACACACAGACATACAGACAGACAGACGTTTCTGTAATTTATAGATAGATGTACCAGTTCAGCTATAAGATCTGGAGGTATTACCTGCTTTTGTTGTTTATGTCTTTAATGGGGATTCCCTTCGTCCGTGTCCTTTGCTGAAAAATACATTCCCAGGTTTGTTGATTCGCTGGAGGGATTCTTGCATCTGGAGTGAGGTATTGGGAAGCCAATCACGTTCTGGTGCTTTGGTGGATGAATGAAACAGAGAATTGTGGCTGAAGTTTGAAGTTTGAGGAGGGCAAAGACTATAGGGTTGTTGACTGAAGCTTTGTGGATGCTTTGCCAAAACTTTACCTAGAAAGCGAGACTCTCAGTGGAAAAGAAAATAATTTAAGTAAATGTAGTTAGATGACTTGCATAATGCTTTTCAGTGTTAACCTCCGTCTTAACACATTTTCAGGTCTCCCCATATCTGATCTCAACTCTGTCTCGTCATCTTGTATAATTCTTTGTGTCCTGAGTGTTTGTCCAAGCCTTCGGATGAGTTCTGACCAATAAGGTATCGTCTTTGGTTCATGGTGTGACTATTTCTACTCCTCTCACATAAATTATGTTATCTGATTTGTCACATGGTCTCTTAACTTTCCCGCTCTAGCAGGGGATCATTTAAACAAGTATTTTATAATGAGAGTGCAATACATTTTACACATATTTGATCCATGCCATAATTTAATAAATAATTTACACACCTAGTAAACAAGACACGTTTCCAATAAACCATTCAATCGTTATTACAATTGCATGAATTATGTGTGATCTAAGCATAATAGTAACACATATAGGTTGTAGACATGATATAGAATTATGCAGTTGAATGATGTTTAATTATAAGTCAGTCTAGCATTGTTTTGGAATTAACTGATGCAGTTTGATATGTAAAGGCAGTCTATGTGGTTTTTAGGAGATTTCATTCCTGTGTTTAAAGCTCAGGTCAAACAGAGGTCTTTGAAAAGACTGTTGGTTTTGGATCTCTGTATTGGGAATCAAACCTCCCTTTGGCGTTAACTCATGGTTTTACTTGTGAGGCTCAAGATGTGCCATCTCTTCCACCATTAGTCATGGGTTAACTGGCTTAAGCTGACATGTTAATAGTTCCTTCATTTGAAACTATCCCTTACAAGCGCTCTTTGGAAGAGTTAGTTAGTTAGCTCAGACTGGATGGCGCCGAATTGACAGGTCTCTTATATATGGCCCTGGATTGTTGATTTGAACTCTCTATAGGATTCTGCTTCTTGGCCAGTTTGAACAAATCATCCCTGTCTGATCCACTCTCAGTTCCTACACAGGTGATATTTCAGGTAACTAGAGTCTTCTTACAGGAATTTTACTGGAGAGCTCAGGCTCACAATCGTCCAAATAACATCTAAAAACCAAGGGAAACCGGTAATATCTCAGGTAAGTAGTCAAGAGTCACTTATCGCATTATTTAGGAAAGGAATCCAAAAACACAGCAATTATGGGAAGGAGAGTGAGTCCATGAAACCTTCAACAAGGCCAGATGCGGACTGTGTGACAGCGTGAGAGTTTTAAGCCATTCAAATGAGCGTGTAATGAGGTGGTGTGTATGATTAGAACTCCGGCGAGGAGAGTGATGTGGTCAAAAAAATGATGTGGTCAAAAAAATACAGCTGTTCTCATAATGATAATGGTGATAAAATCTTATCAAAAGAGGGTCATTCTTACAAGAAAACGATATATCTACTTTTTAATTGATGGTTAGTTACAACACATATATTTGGATTTGTTACACTGAAACCTTTCTTTAAAATGGTGTAAAAGTTTTTAAAACCATTTGAAACCAACATGAATACGGAGTACATATCCAAAAACTTGTTTTAAACTAGATTTTCAAAAGCCCCTTTTCTTTATTGTGGATGCTCTGATTTGTCACTGATGTAAATATCAATCCCCATCGTTTTCACAGACAGGAGATGTTCTGTGCTGTACAGCGCCCCCAAGAGGAGCAACATGGTTTCTCTCCTGTGCTCAGATGATGTGTGCCAATGTGCAGAAAGTAGGTTCTCAGTTATCCATTATCAATTTAAACAAACATAAGACCATTTTAAAACCAGCATATAACTAATCTGATGATTTATTGTAGAATCGGTTTGAGCTGTATCTCATCAAAAAATCTAATCATCTCTGTGTCATCAGGGGGTTGTTTCACTGAGAAGAAAACAATTGAGATGAAAATCCACAAAAAGGACAGATTTGATTATGCTTGTTACGACTCCAACATTGACTATGGTTTGTGACTCATATTTATACAAGCAAACACTATAATAAAACCTAAAAGATTTTTAAGGGTCAAGTATTTTCAATAAAATATTATTAACTGTGGTAAACTGGGGCACAAATGACATTTACTAATTCATATTCTTTTTATGACAGCACTTGAAGTCATTGTGGATTCAGTTTCTGAAGAGAGCAACTTTATATTATATTTAACATCTGTGAACGTGGTCCTCCGAAATGGTAAGTAATCCTTTTTTTTATTTTTTATTCTAAGAATTATAGTATGAATGTTGCATGCATTAGAATAATCATGAGTGATACTGATCAAGTCATGAGCATTTTAGAAATAAATGTATAAAGGATGTATGTGCTGAGCTTGTTATTTTATTAGAAATGCACAGATAAATTAAGAGTTTAACCTCTAAACCTCAGTGGGAGACTTGGATGTGAACCCAGGCAGCACACGGGTGTTTGCCAAGAGAAAGCACTGCAAAGGTGAGCTGAAAGAGGGCGAGACGTACCTCATCATGGGCAATGATGGCCCCACCAAAGACTCGAGTGGAAAGTAAGTACATATTTTCATTTAGCAGTTGGATTTTCTGTAGAAATGTAAAGTGTGTGTGTGTGTGTGTGTGTGTGTGTGTGTGTGTGTGTGTGTGTGTGTGTGTGTGTGTGTGTGTGTGTGTGTGTGTGTGTGTGTTTTTGTTTTTTTTATTAAATATACCTATAGGCTATATTCCTATCAAGAACTATGGTTTGCTACTTGCTGTGGTTAGGGACAGTCTCATCCTAGATGTTATTTATTTGGACAAAACCTTGTGTAATGCAGAATCACTATTATTAGTAGTACTATTAATAGAGTCACTATTTTTTGTAGACATGGGAAAAGACAAAGTTATGGAAGCTTGTTTTCATCAGGGAATAAAAAAATATATATATTTTATTCGAGTTTATATCTCACAATCTTGACTTTTTCCTCAGAATTCTGGGTTTGTATATTGCAATTTGGAATTTCTTACTCGCAATTGCAAGTTTATTTCACAATTCTGAGGAGAAAAAAACTAATTGTGCGATTAAAAAGTCACAATTACCTTTTTTTTAATTCCCTGATGGAAACAAGCTTCCATACAAAGTTAACATGTTAAAGGTATAGTGGAGGATTTTCTTTTTCCGGGTGGATCATCAAGACTATTGGTCCTCCTAGTTGTCAATCATTCTGGTGATATGTTTACGTAAGGCCGTCGTATGTGCTCGTCCCTAGGTAGTTTTCGTTTTCTGCGCATGCGCACTTTCGGGTGTATATGTGTGGTGAGCTACGGTTTCAGCCATTCATTGAAGCTCGCCGTTCTCACCGGGTTTTTTCTAAATGTCTGAGGGTCGCAAGAGAAAAAGTGTCTAAGAATTGTATGACAAGAAGAGAAAGGCCTCTGAAGAAAGAAACAAGACCAGAGTGTTTTTGGGAGAATATTTCACACGCTGGCATGCGCTAAAAGCACAGGTTGGGCTTCCCACTGATGCCTCAGTCCCGAAGTTTCTACTCGACAGGTAAAGTTTGGCATGCTATTTGGAGAAATCCATTTAAAATCACTGCTAGTAAACGTTAATGTAAGCTATGATTAGCGATGTCATAGTGGAAAAAGTGCAAATATTATTTTGGAAAGTAGGCTTGTATGAGCCATGCAGACAGCAACTTGTAAACAGAGCGTGCACAAGGAGAACTAGGCTCGTGCATGCTCTCTCGTGCACACGTTTAATAGGCGTTCCCTCTCGGGAGCAGGTAGAGTGTTGCGCATGTGCATTTTTTCAAAAAGTGGAGAGGGCAGTTCTTTTCTAAAATTCGGGAAAATCCTCCACTATACCTTTAACTTGAGATATTAATGAAATGTTAAAGAGTAGCTTTGACACATTTACAGAATAAAATTTTATTGTATCATAGTTTCATTTTGCTTCCTAAAGATGGAAATCATGAGATTAATAGCAATTATTTTATTGTTTTGACAGTATTTTAAAATGCAATCAAATGAAGAATATGTGATTTATAAATTATCTTTCAACTTTATTTAACTGGCAATAGTACAAAGAAAAGATTTCCAATGTTTTCACTGAACAACTTAATTGTATTTTGTAATTATAACAAGTTTGGATTTTGATGGCTGCTATACACTCCAAAGAAGTTGGGACAGAGGCTAAATAAAAGTGAAAAGCTTATTGAATATCCAAGTTAAACTCTTTTTGAAACAGTCCACAATAAGTAGGTGAAGAGGTAATAGGTGAGGGTTGTCACAGAACCAGTCACACCCTCAGCACCAGTCCTCTCTGTTCCACCCACTCATTCACAATCACCAGAATTCAACAACACCTGAACCAGCTCATCAAGGACTCTCTAAATAAGCAGTCACTCCTCTGTTCACCATTGTCTGGTCTTGTTGTTCCTACCGAGCTACTAACTGACTACCCACCTGAAATACTTACCTGTTGATCTGTTCCTCTTCAGTCTTTATTCGTTTTCAGTCATCTTCAGTCTCCAACCATCCAGTTTACTTCAGTCTTCACCTACAAAGATAAGAACTGTTATACTCTGCTGTGTTTACTGTATATCATTTAACTCAAGTCACTCATCTGCTTGCATTGCTTATTTCCTACCCATATCTGCAATAAACAACCTGTGTGGAAGTTACCTGTGTGTTGCACTCTTCTGTTTGCTGACAGAAGACCAGACCAACAATGCAACGTGGAATAGAATCAAGCAAATTCAGTAATCCACCTCTAGATCCATTTGCCGAACTGGTTCAAGCACTCTGTCAATCATTCCAACCACCGTCACCACTTCTTTACCCACTGCCTCTGCCAGTCCCATGGCCCAACCAGCGAGGCTGAGGAAGGCAGCGGGTTTCTGTGACAATGCTCTTTATTCTTCAAGATTCAGCCCCAGCTCTTCCACAATGATCGAGCGAAAATTGTGTATATAATTTCCCTGTTCGACAACCATGCCCAGTGGTGAGTACTATCCAAATACCACCTTCTATTACACTCTTGACCAGAACTGATGTCAAAGTGATGGCTTCCCGCCATTCTGTTTCAGCGAAAGCACTCATTGGCCCTGGGTCAGCAGGCAACTTCATCTCCCTTGACTCTCTGCGCAAGCTCTACCTCCAGGAAAGACCCTGCTCACAAGTTCAAAACATCCACTCAATCCTGGGAAAGCCATTGGGCTATGGCTACATTCAACATTGCACCCCCACTGTGACGCTCCACATCAGATGCCTCCATCAGGAGGAGATTTCAGTCATGGTGCTTGATGGTTCCACCGCTGACGTCATCCTGGGACGCCCGTGGATGCTACAACACTTTCCTTTCGTTTGCTGGAATAGTGGTGAGATTCTACAATGGAGTGATTCCTGTTTTGAGAACTGCTTACAACCTGTCAAGAAACTGTCTGTCAAACAACCCTTCACCAGAACAACTTCTACAAAAATCATTGATGTCAACTCCACCATCATTGAGAGACCAGAAACTTCCAATCATCAGGAGATCCCCCTTGAGTACCGGGTGTTCCAGGATGTCTTTAGCAAGCAGCTAGCGACCAAATTACCACCACAACGGCCATGGGATTGTGCCATCGACCTGCTGCCTGGGCCACTGTTCATCCTAGAACAGAAGGCAATGGAGGAGTACATTGAGGAGGCTCTTAAGCAAGAATTCTTTGTCAATCTACTTTCCATGCCACTTTGATCTTTTTCTTTTTGGGGAAAAAAGGACAGAGGCTTGCGGCCCTGCATTGATTACTGCACTCCATAAAGTACCGTTACCCTCTTCCTCTGGTCCCAACAGCCCTGGAGCAGTTACATGGAGCTTGTATCTTCACCAAGTTGGACCTGCGGAGTGCATGCAACCTCAACCGGATAAGTGAGGGTGACGAATAGAAAACCACCTTTGTTACACTATCGGGCCACTACGAGTACCTCCTGATGCAGTACGGGTTGTCCAACTCACCCTCCGTATTCCATGGATTCATGAACAAAGTGTTCTTCCACCGCTTCGTCATCATCTACATCGAAGACATTCTAATCTATCGAATCCATCTGCAAAGGGCAGTTTGGAGCAAAAGAGCCAGGCCGACATAATAAGAGCTGCAAACCCCAAATACTAATAGGGACAGAAGGTCTGGCTCTCCACCAGAGACATCAGTCTTCGACTGCCCTGTCGCAAGCTAAGTCCCAGCTATGTCTGCCCATCCAGAGGCAGATCAACGAAGTCACATACCGACTGAACCTTCCACCTCACTACTGTATTTCAACTTCATTCCACGTATCACTACACAAACCGTTCACTAGTCCTCGGGTCTGGTGCAGAATCAGATGACGTACCTGCTCCTCCTCCAGTGGATGCAGATAAAGGACACATCTACAAAAGCAACACCATTCTGGACTCTCGACGACGGGGCGACCACCTAAAATAGGAAAGATTTTGGGTTGCTTGTGACAACATTCTGGACCCATGACTACTGACCGACTTCCACACTAACCATCCAGCACCAATAGGTAGAGGCAATCCCCGTCCCCTTCCACTGCGGGCATTGGGAGCTGCAAGCTCATCTCCGATGATCCAAAACACAGTGGAAATGTATGGAAAGCTGTGTGGGATACAATTCTAGATCTGCGCCAACTGAACTTTAAATTAAAAAAAGTTCAAGTTCAAAATGTTGACTTTGAAACTAATCGTGACTCGGATCAGATCAAATCAGATCAGAGGACTGATTTGTCACAATAGACCTCAAGGACACATACTTATATGTATCCATCCTTCCTCAGCACAGGAAGTTCCTCAGGTTTGCTTTCGAGGTGAACCTTACCAGTATCGGGTTCTTCCTTCCAGCCTAGCATTGTCACCCAGTACCTTCACAAAGTGCGTGGATGCAGCTATGGCTCCGCTGCGACTCCAGGGCATACTAAATTATGTCAATGATTTGGTTGATTCGTGATCAATCTGAGCATATAGCGGTTCAGGATTGAGATGTTGTCCTCACCCATATGAGGGAATTGGGGTTAAGGCTAACACCAAGAAAAGTGTGCATTCTCCACTACAGAGGACCACTTTTTTGGAAGTGGTATGGGACTCAATGATGATGCAAGCACGTCTGTGCCATACTCATTCACTGTGAAACAGTTTCAGAGACTGTTAGATCTGATGGCAGATGTGTCCAATGTGATACCTTTTGGCTTGATGTACATGAAACCTTTGCAGTGGTGGCTCAAGACCAAGGGGTTTTCCCCAAGGGGCAACCCATTCCTCTTGATCAAGGTTACACGCAAGTGTCTTTGTACCTTGGTGATGTGGTAGAAACCTTGGTTCTTGTCTCAAGGTCCTGTGTTGGGGCACATTGTCATTGCAGAATGCTTACGACAGGCACTTCCTCATGTGCTGGGGAGAAATCCTGGGGTAAGCTGCTCTCCTTTAGAGCAGTGAACAGTATATCCCTGGACACTTAAATCAGGGTGCAGACATCCTATCAAGGCAGGGGCTGAGGCCCAGGGAATTGAGACTCTAACCCGAGTTGGTGGAATTAATTTGGAAGGAATTCGGCCAGGCAAAAGTGGACTTGTTTGCTTCTCAATAAACACCACACTGTCCGCTCTGGTTCTCCCTCATGCATCCAGCCCTGCTGGGCTTCAATGCCATGGTACAGACGAGGCCGAGGCCACGTCTGTATACTTTTCCCCAGATTACTCAGATCCCGGGAGTTCGAGAGAGAGTTTGCCTGGACAGCATTAGTCCACTCTTAGTAACCATGTTCTGGCTGGCCCAAGTATGGTTATTGGACCTAATGTCTCTCCTCGAATTCTTCTCAATGGCTCTCCATGGGAGATTCCCGTCAGAAGGGACCTTCTGTCTCAGGCAGGGGGCTCAATCCTTCACCCCTGCCCGGACTGGAAACTGTGGGTTTGGCCCCTGAGGTGGACCAGCTCCTAAATCCTGGTCTCTCAACCAAGGTTGTTGAGACCATTCTTAACTTTAGAACTCCCTCCATTAGTTAACTATATCCCTTGAAGTGGGGAGTTTTCATTTCATGGTGCAGAGGTTGTTGGATAGATCTAGTTAACTTCCCAGTTGGTTCAGTACTGGAGTTCCTTCAAGATTGATTTTTTGCAGGGCTATCCCCCTCCCCTCTAAAGGTGTGCGTGGCAGCCATAGATTCTTACCACACTTCTTTGGGTGATGAGCCATTGGCGAGAAACCCACTGGTGCCCCATTTCCTACGTGGTGCTTTGAGGCTGAGGCCTGCAAGCCATGTGAGGGTTCTGGCTTGGGATTTGGCAGTAGTAGAATGTCTGTCTACAGCACCCTTTGAGCCTATAGACAGGCACTTGTCAGTATGGCGGAGTGGGTATTATCATTCCTATATCATTGCTACTTCCGACAGAGAGTGCAAATTCCCTTGAAAGGGAACGTCTCAGATTACGACTGTAACCATGGTTCTCTAAAAAAGTGAACGAGATGCTAAGTCACCCTGCCATACTTCCTGTAATTGACATTCATGCCTGCAATTGACTTGCTTCAGCCAATCAGAAGTTGATATTGTTTGTTCTGGGTGCGCTATATAGCTTCCTGGTCATGAAGTCACACACTACGGGCTGACGTTCCGCCATGCAACTGGACTGATTTTACACATGCTTGAGAAACAATCACACAAAGGCGTTCCCATTAGTGTCTCGTTCCCTTCTCAGAGAATGTAGGATCCCTTGAATAAGTTTGTTATATTTTGGGGTCCTTCACATCAAAAACTTTGAAAACAGCTGCACTAGCATATAGAAGACCCTAAATCTAATAGACATGAACTCTCTCTCTCTCTCTCTCTCTCTCTCTCTCTCTCTCTCTCTCTCTCTCTCTCTCTCTCTCTCAGCATGCAGTACCTGCTGGATTCAAAGACATGGGTCGAGCAGAAGCTATCAACCTCAATATGCAAAGCATCAGTCAACAGGATTTACTGCAAAGAACTGAAAGATTTTGTGAAAGAGTACCAAGTTGATGGGTGTAACGTGTAGTTTGAACTGCAATTGGGGGAATTTTTATTATTTCACATCACTACAGCAGAGGAATCTACATTTATCCTCAATTAACCATCATTTATTTTTATGCTACAAATTATGATAACTGAGAAGAACCTATAAGACATACATTTGCTTTATCTGTAATCATGTCTTAAAATAAACATGCTTACAAAACATTTAAGAGTCAGTAACTTAATCAGTAACTAAATCACATTAGAGTGTGTTAGTGTCCACTCACTTTTTCAGCTGTGTTAGTTTCAGAAATATATTTTTCCATAAATTTTTCGTATAGGGCAGGGGTTTTCAAAGCGTGGGGCACTTCTCCCCAGGGGGGTGCCAGAGCATGTCAGGGAAGGCACGCAGAGTGGTTAAAAAAAGTCAATTAATTAATTAATGTACCCACTTAACCCCCTGGGGTCGGCCGGCACGACAGCCTCGCTTTTTTTCTTATCAGTGCGAAAGAGATTCAAATAACTAAGACTCAAATCATTTTTGTCAGACATATAAGTGTTATATATTATTCAAAACTGTTAAATGTCTACTTTTATTTGTGTTCACTCATAATAAAAACAAAATGTTGTGATATTCGTGAAATAAGGAAAATAAACATGATGCGCGTTCTGCCATCTCTCTCAGTGTGAAGTCCATTCTGAAACATTCTGTAACTCAGTGAATACTTGCTACACAGACATGGGAGATATGTCTTTAGAAATCTTGAATTATCTATTTTTAAATGATATAATTCATATCAAAAACAAATATTATCTAAGTAATCCGTATGAAACCAACAAGAGGTACAGTTTTTCAAGCCTCTGCTCATTATCTCTAACGTGACCCAGAGATGGGCACTCGAGTTAGAGACTCGGACTCGAGTCACATTTTTATGGACTTCAGACTTGACTCAGACTCGACCTGAAATGACTTCAGACTCGACTGAACACAAAAAGAACTCGTGAATATTTTAAAAATGACGCAAGTCTTTAATCCTTAGCTACTGATATAATAAATAAAAAATAATATATATATTTTTTTTGAATGGTTTTATAATATCTGCGTCACACATATATTTCCCTACGTGACGCGGTAGTTCAGACCCTATATAGTCATAGAATTTGATTGTGTATGTCCGTGTATTGCGCGTAAACTACGAAATGTCATAATGAAAGTCCCATGAAACATGACTGGAGCAACCGTGCCATGTTCTTTCATTTGGGTTTATTAACATGTCAAATCGTCTGGATGCAAAGAATGTGGGAAAACAATTAAAGACACCGGAACGACAAATTTTATGAGACATCGCATCCACATATTATACTGTGGTGTAGCTGCATGGCTCCTTTGGATTGCAAGCCTGTTTAAACATAACAAAAAATATCTAGCCTTGAAACCTAGCACTATGTTTTACTTTTTTATCAATCTTTTCGTAGTATATCCAGCTTTTCTCTCTCTTAATGTAGGCCTATGTCTATGAGAGAGTCTGTCTATCGCAATCATCATGCGTACAGTTTTCTATTGACTTACACATTCCGAGGTTTGATATTTTCAGATAATGACTGTCGTCAATAACAACGCAGTATAACAAACCGCTACTGGCACCATCTTGCATCCACTTAGCGATTGTGTTGAAAATAACTCTTGTTGCCAGGACAATTGTTTTATCGTATTACATCTTAGGACCTTTATTACAAACAAAACAGATAATAGAAAGATCATATATTTTGTCTATATAATACAAATAATAGGATTTTTGAGTATGATAATTATTATTATTTTTTTGTAAGGCATGAAATGACTCGAGACTCGACTCTGACTTGTGACAAAAGACTCCAGACTTGATTCAGACTCCAGTGATAAAGACTTCAGCCTTGACTCGGACTCCAGCTTAAAGACTTCAGACTTGTGAACATCTCTGATGTGACCACGTGTGCACAAGCGATTCACATGCTAATCGTCCACGTGAAGGAAGTAAACCTGTAATCGCCCCATCACCTCAAAACAAAGCTTCAAACTTCCTCATTCCTCTATTTTTCATCGAGTTTGGAAGACACGCTGTGAGTCTACCTTGGATTTACTTCAGAAGAAGAAGAACACGATTTGAAGATTTTTAAGGTAAGAAATGTATTCTCACTTATATTAGATAGCGTGTTATTGTTGCATAAACTTCACATTGTACTAGTTAAACTGGTGCCAGACTAAAATGTATGAAATCGACAGAAGCATGTTGAAATACGAACTATATGGTAGGCAACCTTTAAATGCTAAATAAATATACATGTATGACACAAGGGTATTTTATGCTCAATAATATAAAACAGCATGATATAAAAGTAGGCTAGTATGAGTGTTTACACTTACATATTATAATGTTTAGACCAATGTTTACTATGAAATACTGTGTTTGTGGATATCCAGCGTGATCTCATGAGAATACGTGTGTATTTTTACGTAAAGTGTAGTTCTACCATACGTACATTTATTTACGTTTTATACACACAGAAAAATATAATACTAACGTATTTACAGCACTAAAACGTATAATATGTACGTATTGACAGCAAAAAAAACGTAATTTATTTACAACTTTACCGACGTACAAATTTGTTCATATTCCTATTTAACTTATGCATATTAAAATCGTGGCATTAATGTTTTGTAATCTAAACTCTATTGCATTCAATTGTCTTATCAACTACATTTTCAGTCTCATTTATTAATACAGTTTAACGTTACTCATATAATAACGTTACTCATAAATAACATTTCGCTCTGTTCGTGCCTTCTGCTGCAAACTCGTTTCGGAGGATTAGCCTAACTTACATGGTGTTAAACAAGAATTGTCATGATGGAAACACAGAAACAGTATGCGAGTAAAACTCTCTTTATTGAACAATAGAAATGATGATAGGTGCAGTCCAGAGAGAAACAGCATAGTGGCGCAGGGACTTCGATGGTCAGATGAGTGCCGTGATGAGAAGTGCTGATGAGACGTGACGAATCCAGAGTGAACATCCACAGGAACATGAACAGGAACGAAGAAGGCACAAGACTAGAATGAAGACGGGATCAAACACAACCGGGACTCACAAACAACGATCTGACAAAGGAGTGAACGAAAAACGGGCTTTATTTTAGATACATGAAAGACGGGATGAATTCTCCTGTACGCCGGAGGAAGGTTGAGGCGGACTGCCACCGGACTAATGATCTTGGTGACAGTAAACGGGCCAATGAATTTGGGTGCAAGTTTATTAGACACGGAGCGGAGAGGAATGTTCTTGGTAGAAAGCCACACTTTTTGACCAGCGACGTATACGGGAGGCCTAGACCGGTGGCGGTCGGCTTTAGCCTTGGTGCGCGCCCCCACTTGGAGTAGAGTCTCACGGGCTCTAGTCCAAGTGCGGTGACACCTCTGGACAAAGGCGTGGGCGGTGGCCGGTCTCGAAGGAACTGGCAGCGGTTGAAGTAACCCATCTGGGGGTCCATTGGAAGTCTTACCAGTGGCACAAACTGAGCAAGTCAAGACAAAATTGTGAACGTCACAAGTCATGAGAAGCCACCAAAATCGTTGCTTGACTAGAAATTTAGTACGACTGACTCCTGGATGACAAGCAACATTGGAACAATGTCCCCACTGAATAACGCTGGACCGTAAACCCTCAGGCACAAATAAACGGTTCGGTGGGCAACGGGCCGGAGGCGTTACCCCTTCTAAGGCCGTTTTGACCTTCGATTCGACCTCCCATGTGAGTGTAGAGACAAATAGGGTCTCAGGTAAAATGCACTCGGGAGTAGACGGGCGTTCGGAACGGTCAAAAATACGTGATAAAGAATCGGGTTTGATGTTTTTGGGACCCGGGCGGTACGAGAGAGTAAAATCAAAACGACCGAAAAAAAGAGCCCACCGAGCCTGCCTGGAGTTTAATCTTTTAGCCGTTCTAATGTATTCCAAGTTCTTATGATCGGTCCAGACGATAAAAGGTACCCCCGACCCTTCTAACCAGTGGCGCCATTCCTCCAATGCTAACTTAACTGCCAACAACTCTCTGTTACCAATGTCATAATTGCGTTCGGCCGAGGACAGACGATGAGACAAAAACGCGCAAGGATGCATCTTGTCGTCTGAGGGAGAGCGCTGGGATAGCACTGCACCTACCCCCACCTCTGACGCATCGACCTCCACCACGAACTGATGTGAAGGATCAGGGGTTATCAGGATGGGGGCTGAAACGAAGCAACCTTTAAGTTTGGTAAATGCAGCCTCGGCTGCGTCTGACCACCTGAACGTTGTTCTGGGGGAGGTCAAGGCGGTCAGAGGTGCGGCTAGTTGGTTGAAATTGCGAATGAAACGCCGGTAGAAATTGGCGAATCCCAGAAACCTCTGTAGGGCCTTACGGGAATCTGGGTTTGGCCATTCTACCACAGCCTTGATCTTCTCAGGATCCATACGCATTCCCTCAACCGACACGATGTAACCTAAAAAAGGAACAGACTGTGCATGAAAATCACATTTCTCCGCCTTGACAAAAAGCCCATTCTCTAGCAACCTCTGGAGCACTTGTCGGACGTGCTGCACATGTTCCTGGAGAGACGAAGAAAAAATCAATATGTCGTCCAGGTAGACATATATGAACTGATCGACCATGTCTCGCAGCACGTCGTTGACAAGTGCTTGGAAGACCGCTGGGGAGTTGGACAGCCCGAAGGGCATGACCAAGTATTCAAAGTGCCCCCTGGGGGTGTTAAAGGCGGTCTTCCATTCATCCCCCTCCCTGATGCGAACCAAATGATAAGCATTACCTAAATCCAATTTTGTGAAGATAGACGCTCCCTGCAACCTCTCGAAGGCTGAAGACATCAACGGCAAAGGATAAGTATTCTTTACCGTGATGCTGTTCAGCCCCCGGTAGTCAATACAAGGTCGCAGGGACCCGTCCTTCTTCCCCACAAAAAAGAACCCCGCCCCCGCTGGAGAAGAGGAAGGACGGATGAACCCCGTTGCTAGAGAATCAGAAATATATTTCTCCATAGCCTCCCTCTCTGGAGCAGAGAGTGAATATAACTTGCCTTTAGGCGGAGACGTACCTGGCAGTAACTCTATGGCACAGTCATAAGGACGATGCCCGAGACTTACTGAACACCTCGTTCAGGTCCAGGTACTCCGCGGGCACGTTAGATAAATCCACTGCCTCCTCCTGAAACACAGGGACAGAAACAGATGAACAGGCAGACACTAGACAAGACTTATGACAATGACTGCTCCACGCCGACACAGGCTTCAATTGCCAGTCCACTTTAGGGTTGTGACGGGTGAGCCAGGGGTGACCAAGGACGATGGGTGCGAGGGGAGTGTCCAGAATGTAAAAGGAGATGGTCTCGTGTGATTGCCTGATGTGATGAGGGTGATGTCTTCCGTGATGAATGAGATGGTGGGAAGTTCCTGGCCGTTGAGAGCGTGTACTGAGATCTTGTGTGTGAGGGGTCTGAGGGGAACTTGGAGTTTACATGCGAATGTGTGATCCATGAAATTACCCTCTGCCCCAGAATCCAGAAGTGCTCGACAGTCGTGAAGGTGAGTTGACCATCTCAGTCTTACCGGAAGGAGAGTAGATGTGGATGAGGTCTTCTCGGCGGAGATCCCACCCGATAGTAGCCTCATACTTACTATCGGGCTGGGCCTTTTAATCGGACAGTTATAGGCAAAATGACCCGCTCCTCCACAGTACATGCAGAAGCCCTGGGACCTCCGCCTCTCCTTCTCCTCCCGGGAAAGCCGAGCTCGCCCCACCTGCATGGGCTCGTGATCGTAGACAGGGCTGACCGCGTCCCCGCCTCCAAACCGTTGGCCCTCGGTCCCTCCTGTGGGACTGGGCTCTGTACGGCGATCCACTCGCGATAGACGTGCGTCCACTCTCAATGCCAGGGCGATCAGGTCGTTGAGTGATGTGGGAAGGTCCATGGCATATCTCCTTCTGGACGCAGTCAGCCAGCCCATGCAGGAACATGTCCCACTGCGCTTCCTCGTTCCATTGACTCTCCGCCGCTAGGGTCCGAAACTCGATCGAAAAGTCAGATACGGACCTCTCTCCCTGTCGCAAATCGGCCAGCATCCTTGCTGCCTCTCTACCAGCGAATACCCGTTTCATTTCGGCGGAGAGATCCTGGAACGAGGCACAGCATGGATCTTGATTCTCCCACACCGCTGTTCCCCAGAGTGCCGCTCTCCCAGTCAGTAGCGTCAACACAAAAGCGACTTTGGCTCGCTCATTATTGAATGTCCTGGGTTGGAGAGAAAAATGCATGGAACATCGTGTTAGGAATGCTCGACAGTAGTTGGGTTCACCTGCATATGACTCAGGGACTGGTAGGCGGGGATCCGACTGGGAGGGGTTCTCTGGTGGTGGTAGGGGAACCGGTGGTGTGGGGGGCGCAGTGGGAACTCGCAGATGTTGGAGCTGTTGGGTGAGCTCGGACACCTGCGCCACTAAAGCCTGAACAGCGCGAGCTGTATCGTTGAGGTTCTTCTCCTGGGAATCCATTCGAAGTATGCTGCTGTTCACGAAGTCTTCCAGCGATCCGGTAGAGCTACTCGCTGCTTCCATTGTTTGGTCAGATCGTTCTGTCATGATGGAAACACGTAAACAGTATGCGAGTTAAACTCTCTCTTTATTGAACAATAGAAATGATGATAGGTGCAGTCCAGAGAGAAACAGGAAAGTGGCGCAGGGACTTCGATGGTCAGATGAGTGCCGTGATGAGAAGTGCTGATGAGACGTGACGAATCCAGAGTGAACATCCACAGGAACACGAACAGGAACGAAGAAGGCACAAGACTGGAACGAAGACGGGATCAAACACAACCGGGACTCACAAACAACGATCTGACAAAGGAGATGAGAAAGTGGTGAGTATTTAAAGGTGATGTGATGAGCTGCAGCTGGTGATGATGATTGAATCAACTGGATCGTTGATCAGTGCTGATGAGTCGGCACGCCCACACACACTCACACACACATAAACAACGAGCACGAGACAAGAAGGAAGCATAGGATTTATGAACCGTGACAAGAATACACTTTAAAACCTTAAAATACTTTCTTTAATCGTTTAACCATTTTGTAATATTTGGTGTATCTACCGTGAGACATAAAAGGCGTTTTCTCCTATAGACCCATAATACACTAAAACACAACATAAATTCAAAAAAGACATCAATTTTATTAGCTTGATGTAATCCAAATCTTTAGAATCCATACGTTTGCAAGAAACAGATCCAAATTCAGCCCTTTATCCAGTGATCTTCATCTCCATTTCTCAGCAGAGACCGTAAACGTCAAATCCCGCGCTCATGGTGAATTCAAATTCAAAAATTGCGCCCGAAGCGTTACGACATGTTTTACGGCAGTGATATCAAACGCTCATTGGCTCTCGCATGCTTCGTCATAGATTGCGACATGCCGTGTTTAAGTTGGTGTACTACATTTGAAATGGAGAAGCGCGCGTGCGGATTAACATTTTCATGGATTAATAACTTAAATTCTGCTCTGTAACATTACCTCATACAAAACTGTTATATACTGCCTGAGAGGACTGTGACACATCGTCATGTGAACGACTTTTGGTACCGGTTTTGACATTTTCTCAATAAATACATTATTGTGATTATACGTGTCTGTCTGTTGTTTTTCTTTATAACTTAATTGTAGCCTAACGTTACGTAGTTTTAAGAAATTGTTAGGTTTAGGGGTAGGGGTAGGATTAGTGGCTCAAACTATCTTTTAATGCTATATTGTTAATAAAACTGCCATTTCCCTACACATGTCCATTAACAGTTACGTTTTATTATTTTAATATTGTCTATAAAATGGGTATGTTTAGGTGTGGGAGTAGGGTTAAGGGATCTTTTTTATAACATTTATAATCTATAAAATGGTAAAAGGGAAATTATACAGATATCTTTATGATATGAAATATTCGTAAATACTGTAGTTTACGTTTTTTTGCTGAAAAAACGTAATAATGTTACGTTTAAACGTTGCAGATACATCCATATTATACGTTTCAGCATATATCCAAACGTACAAAAAAGTAAGTTTTCTATCTTTGAAAATTACGTATTAATACCTACGTATTAACAATGAGACCAGGCTGGGATATCTGCTCAAACGTAGATGTTTATAATGTGGTAACAATAATGTTTCATAGTGAGGAGTAGCTCAATCGCTTCAGTAAACGGTCTCTGTAAGCACTGTGCATTTGAAAAGCAAAACACGGCAAACATTAAGCCACAAGTTTTTATTCCAATCTCATTTCATAATGTCATAACGAATGAAAACAATTCAAGTAACATATGATAATCCATATATATTTTTCTCAAGTTTAGTGTGAAGTGTCCCTTCCTAATGATTTCAAGTTTCAGGAATTGTACAAAGGTGTGTGACTGTTCAGGTCTCTCTGTTTAGATCAGTGTGCTCAATAATGTGCCTTTTTGTCCTTCGTTATGTATCTTTGGATTATGTTGTGTTGTTCTAGTTCACTCACAGTCCCAGCTGATAGGGCCATTAGGTCTTTGTCTTCCCAGGTGTGAAACACATCAATATTCATGATGATTCACGCCCTCCTCGCATAGGCCTACAGCTTTCTTACACAAAACATGTCTTACAAATTTTGTGAATGAGTGGGCAGGATGATATTCACATAGTTTTGAAGCAAATATTCTAGACTACGTGATTCAGTTTTCAAAAGTCTTGTGAACAAATAATCAGTATGGGTTTTATGGCCTTATTTCAGTGACTTAAAAATGTATATTTCTTCACCAACCACGCATAAATGTAATTTTCTCAAAACTACAAACTTTTACATACATGCTGCATACATATTATTGTAGCAAAGTTTGTGCTGAATACAGTGTAATCAGACTTTAGCCATGAAAATATTACAAGTAACAGAAATAAGCACAAAAATGTCAGGGCATGTCAGAACACCTCCAGGGCCCAGAAAACAGCTCAGACCCCACAGGATTAATCCGCACTGTACCACCGGTGTGCAATTTTTCAATTAATTAATTTATTTACACAAACTATATGCCATTTGAAAGTTGAAAACCTTAAGATTCGACCTCTGAAGTCAGTTTTTCAATCTATACTATAGCGTACAGCAGAAATATTACTTTAAAAAGTAAAATAAGCAGGTCTTTGGACAAGAAACATCATTGTTTTTTTCCGCTCTACTGTTTGCCATCAGATAATTTTAAACTGGTAAACTGGAAAGTTTTCAGTCCAAGGACCCAGTAAGCAAATACATTCAAGCAGTCAGTTCGAAACATCACCAATGCAGAGAAAACCCACCCAATTATATCAGAGATGCTGGAGAGAATAGTGATTCATATCCAGAGTTTAGTAATTATTAATTTCAGAATGTATTTCACTTCAAAGCCGGACAGTTCTCGTATTCTGTGATTGTTCAAGGTTATCAAGGTACAGTGAAATGCATGAGTCGTACATTAGGCAAGCGAGAGTCTGTTATAATAAATGCGCACACAAACCATATTTGCGCTCTCTGCACACTGATCGCTATAACATCATATTTTTGCATGAATACAATGTATTCGTGTAGTCATCAAAAGTCAAAGTTTTTGTTAAAGCATTATAAGCCATAAACAAAGCCAACCCACTCAGCTACAAGGTGAACCACAACATGGGCGGGTGAACGGTTTTTCAAAGACGCCTCTCCATCCGTGCATTCCTGGATTCAGTTGTTTCCTGATAATGAGCTGAGTCTCGACACAGACCATTCCTACACTTTGCTTCGAGAGTCAAGCATATTGGTACAAGGTCCTCCCCGTTGGGTTGTGCTCAGGCACCTCAGACATCAGGGGCTTCGGGTCAACTGGTCAACTGCAGTTGGACTCGGTCAGTATTGCAGCACATCTCACCGGCGAGCGCGCATAGTTGGTGCTGAACTGTCCGAATAAGTTCAGGCGGAGGACAGCGGTTCCACTGAAATAATTTCAGAGGCTCCTGAGGCATATGGCATTCGCAGCCGCGGTAACGCTGCTCGGATTGATGCATATGAGACCACTTCAGCACTGGCTACTGGCTGCCTATGCAAATATGCATTTCCACCAGTGAGCCTGCTCACACAGACATTGTGCAAGGTCAGGGGGGATGAGGTATGGAGGACTACCTCCTCGGGCTTACAAGTTGGGTAGGTTACGATAGTGTGAGGGCAGTTGCAAAAAGGGCATGCGGCAGCTTGCCAGCATCTCTATCTCCAACACTCGTAACACAGATCAGTGGCAATGGTGCTTTCCATAGGGACCCCATGACGTCAGTCCGATGTCTATGTTATTAATGTAACCCCCGATCCCTGAAGGAGGGAACGGAGACGTTAAGTCCCCCTTGCCACCAGCACTGAATGGCCGGGATCCCTTTCTCGGCTCCTCAGCAAAACATGAATGAAACATGAAAGTGAGTAATGGCGGTCATATATACCCATATGTACAGGTAGGTGTGACTTGGCACGCAAATCTCACTGGCCAGTATCGATTGGCTCGTTTAGTAGCCACTTGAAGGTGATTGGGCTCCCCGGCGAGACCCCATGACGTCAGTCCGACATAACGTAATGGTTACATTAATAACCTAGATGTTTTTCACAATTAATTCCACTATTAAACAATAATTAAAAAAAAAATAAGATGAAAAAATTTAAGCAGATGGCTTCAAAAATATTCCATATACAGTATATACCATTGATTATACATTCTCCTATGACATCCCATGAGACTGCTCAGCAGAAAACCACTGACCACACAGATAAATCAACACACATCACTGTAGGTATACTTTTGAAGCTTCTTCCACATCTTCTCACTGGGTTTCATGTCGGTCCAGACATTGAGACTTGGTTTGTCATAGTGAGGTAATTCAGCTTCCCAGCATATGTGTATTTATTTTTTTTCACTTTGCAGTTAAGAGTGTGAGAGGGGCTTCTGTGCTCAAAGTAAACTCTGTAACATCTGCAGGCGAGCGGCAGACTGGGGAGAGTACGTGTACAACAGGGTGCAGTATGCATACACTCGGGTGAAGGCGGAGGCTGAAAGGGAATTGCGTCACAGAATCCATATGGAGTAGCTAAAAAAAAAAACTTACTGAACCAGAGGTTGTTTCGCCCAGTCTGCCTTAAAAAGCAGAGACACTTTGAATCCAATCATCAAATTGATAATTGATAATTTGATATTTGTATATTACAATGAACTCTTATACTGTATGTCAAAACATCAAGGAAAATTTGATTTCTCGATTCATGCCCTATTTGAAGATACACTCTAAAAAAGATATATTGTAGTAAATTAATTGATAAACATTTATGTATGATGCAATCCTAAAAGCCTATAAACAGTGTTCTCTATATGCTTTCTTCCGGATCCAATAATCCAAAGCATTAACCCTATAAATGCAGAAGCAAAGGAAAGAACAGCAAATCACAATTGTTGAGTTTCACTGCGATGTTACAGTATAAATATTCAGTACATATCAAACGATCAGTATCAGACAAAGCAATAGTGAAAACACTGTTACACACACTTGTGTGTTGGGACATTACTGTCAGATCCAATAGTTGGCACTGCATCTTTCTGAAGGTTTTTTTCAGTCTCTCTAAAAAGCCTGTGTCGAATTGTGTCTTGTTTAAAAATAAATCTGCATTAAAATGAAGTGAACAAATGAACAGTGCCTTACTGACGCGATTTGACTGGAACTTCGTTAAGAATAAAGTTCATCCATGCTTTCTTAATGTTAGTATCACAAGGATGGCAATGCAAATGCTGTTGTTTCACAACTTGCTACTTCAAAGCAGAGGGATCTCTGTAGTTTTGTTGATGGAGTAATCCTGTGTTTGCATATGACTTGTTATTGCTACTACATGACATGCACAAATCGTTGGGCGGGGCTAGGCAATGGTGTAGAAGTAGGCCTTGATCTTCTTCTGCAGAGGTGTTTTTTCGTCACACTATGATATAATAATGTGACAAAATCCGAAACGATGAATTGTTTGAGCTTGGTTTCAATAAAAGCTATTTTTGGACTAATGAGGAAGTTTTGAGTTCTGAAACCAGGATATTATTATATTACAATGAGGAAGTTTCGAGTTCTGAAACCTGGATATTTTTATTACAGGGTAATACAATGAACTCTTATCAAAATATCAAGGAGAATTTGATTTCTCAATTCATGCCCTATTTAAAGATACACTCTAAAAAATATATATATTGTAGTAAATTATATTTTAATTGATAAACATTTAGGTATGTCCTAAAAGCCTGTGGTGTTAAAGTCCCCCTTAACCGGAATTTGCAAACGACTTTTCTCCAGTGTTGTGACGTATTTCCAAGTGAAACAGAATATTGAATAGAGGGCAGGGTTTTACTTTAACGCTCCTCCTCTCCATCTCTCGCTCATAGCAGACTAACGGTTTGAAGGGAGTGGTTAAGCGTTTTCAACCCAAGCCATCAAACTGACATCATAAGAGAAGGAACGCCGTTCCAGACCGGAAGTAACTTTTCAGATTTTGATTAAAGATTACCACGACAAGCAATTTTTTTCGGTGTATTAACTTGCATGGATTAATTGTTCTAGACTAGTAAACAAGACTAGTAATATGCGCTAACAAAGTAAATAGGGTCAGTTTTTATTTCATGACGACTTTAATGAGGATCTAAATGAAAGATTCAGTCACAGATTCAAATGGGATTCAAACTTTACACACATTGTTTTACAGTGGCATCTCAATCAATGTCACAAAAAAACTAAAGAATTTCAATAGAAGTCTAATACAGTCTCCAGTGGAAGCCATATGTTTGTGTAATGTGTTTTTTTTATTGGTGCTTGGCAGTTTAAACCCCTGTTTATTATTGTAGTAAAGCTTCTTTGAATATTTTGGAGGAGGGAGGACATAAAGAGGCGAGAGTGCTAAGAGTAGAGGGGGAGAGGAACAGACCCAGGCTTTATGCTCTCATATTATTCTAATCTCTGAGAGTCGGTCCAACATAAGCAACACGGGGGGATTGGCCATCACTTCAATCGGGCTCAGGTCAATGCTTGCCTTGTTTGTGCTGTCACCATTAAACTTCTCGTTATGTTTGAATCAGTAAAGGCTGAACAAATATGCAGTCTCAGAAATGCACATTTAGCATTTGGAAAAAGGTAAAATCCTGTATTTAGGTAAATGCCTCTGCATCTCTTAACATCACCTTCATTTACTTGTTATGCATATCTTGAATTTTTGGCTGTTTACAGCATGATCTTGGCTTGCCAGCCTTCGTGTTGGTACAGCCCATAACATATTAAACAATTCAATTTCAACTTTAACCATTCAACAAAATTGGATTCTTACATTCCTGCTGGAAATCCAACTTAAACTGTTTTTTGGAATATGGTAGCTGGTTTCTAGCTGTGCAAGCTAGTCAACCATTTTAGACCAGCAACAAACCAGCTACAAGCTGGTCATGCAATGGTAAAGCTTATTCATACTGCACTGACATATGGCAACCAACACTGATACTCTCCAGATTACAGTATGTCACTTCTCAGACATTCCACAAGCTGACTAACAGCAGGTGAAGGTGGTCAAGCAGGTTTGTAGAACATGGTAGGCAGCTAGCTGGTCTAAGATGGTCATCATCTGGTTCAAGCTAGTAGACCAGGGGTGCCCAATCGTGTTCCTGGAGATCTACCGTCCTGCTAAATTCAGCTCTAACCCTGAGACTGAGAGTGTGTTGGATCAGGGTTGGATCTGAACTCTGCTGGTAGGTAGATCTACAGGAACAGGATTTAGCACCCCTGTAGTAGACTAGCTTAAAGCTACAATGTGTAGGATTTTTTCCCATCTAGCGGTGAAATTGTTTATGACTACCAACTGAATATTACTTTCTAGCCCCTCCCATTCCGAGGGCGTTTTAACTCCTACAGTGGCTGTATTATTTCAAATCTGCCGGCAGTCGCGAGTAATCTCCCCCTCGCATTCGTCACGGTGCCACTGAGTGTAAAAACGCGAAAGGCGAAGCTTGAATTTCCAGGTATGTCCCTCTTTGGCTAATGTATTTTCAAGATGGAGGCGCAACATGGCTGCCACCATTCGAACGACTCACTCGTATGTATTCTAAATGGCAGATTCTACGCTTACGAGAATACTTGATTAGTTGGTAGAAGTAATTACACATTAATGAGCACATATCATTTTGAAAGAACAAAGTGTTTTTTGCTAAGAGTCAACTTAAAAATTACACAGTGTAGCTTTAAGCCGGGTGCATACTGTGCGATTTGTAATAGTCCTTTACGATTGTTGCTTGTCAGACTGTACGAACATGATCATCGCTGTAAGCCATGTCACACTGTAAGATCTCAGTCTTCATTAATGTCAGACTGTACAACAGTCAAGACGCGTTAAAATGGACACATGCAAGAAAACTTGTCCGGAGTTTTACATCATCAATCAATGACACATTCAGTGACAGTGAGCTGCATTACATGCAGGATTGAAATGGTGGCCACAAAGAAATCTCTAACGTTATTTTTGGTTATGGCTTCTCTTGAAAAACGAAGACAATTTGACGGTCATCGCAGGAGAAGTCACACTGCAGACTGTGAGTCAAATCTTCTGACACTGCCAGAATTTCGAATTTCGCAACGGTCATTAATCGGCTGTAGGTAAACATGTCGAACTAATGATCAAAGACTTCAGATTTTAGCCAAGGATCAGAGGAATCTTTTAGGATTTGCAAAATTTGTCTCAGACGGCTAAATCGTGACCCGGATTTAGGCAATGTTCACACTATCAGTCCAAATCCAATTATTTGTATATCCGATTGGAATCTGATCTAACATTATTAAATGTCCACATTGTGCATCACAACTGTTAAGAACATATTTGTGTGTACTGTGGTGCTCTTTTGTTTTCTGGAATATCTGCATTGTTTCTATGGCAATGATGTGGTGTTTGCAATAGAGATGTTTCCTTACTTATAAACTACAAGGTACTAATTCTCACTTACAAACTATTTACCTATCTGACTTACTTCAGCCTTGTGCTCTTGTTCGTTCCTTACGCTCTTCTAGTGCGGGATTGTTAGTCACCCTTAAGTTTAGTCTGGTGACTATGGGAGGAAGGTCTTTTAGTGTTGTGGCTCCCAGGTTGTGGAATTCTCTTCCTCAAGACATCCATCAAGCATCCACCCTTCTCTCCTTCAAAAACCTCTTAAAACACGTTTTTTTCTCTGAATATTACTCTTCTGCTCTCAGTCTATAAAATGTACTTTATGGATATGTTATTTGTTTGAATCCCTCTTTATTTGTATCCCTCTTTAACTTAACTTTGTAAGCAACTTCTGTATATTACTTTCTGCCCTTGGTATGTGTATTGTATGTGCTTCGATGTTGATGTTTATTTGGTTTTGTTCCTTAACCTATCTTTGTAAAGCAACCTTAGGTGTTGGAAAGGCGCTATATATATATAAAAGTTATGTCTTATTTACAGCATGAAAATGTGTAGCCGCCACAATAGACTGCATCTTCTGAGCCAGTGGCAGAAATTAATGCTCGGCTTTATTCCGTGCTGTCGTCTCCACTGGCCTCAAAACAGGTCTCCTTTATATTGTCATTTTTTTATATTGGACTTTGCAACAAAACAGCCTTGTATCTGCAGCGACTTTCAGCATGTTTCCTATAACAACGTCTGATGCTTACGTGAGAAAGTCACAAACCACACAAAATTTGATCAGATCAATCAGACTGAAACTGATTTCCAGAAATTGCCAGAATTGAATTGTCAAGATTCTGAGAAGGGAGGACCCAGACGCAGAATGAGCAGGACATGATATTTATTAACAAAAGACAAAACACAAGATAAGTGAGGCAGGAACAGTCCAAACAATAGGGCAGGAGAACAGGCTGGTCAGGGATGAGACAACTCCAGGCTCTATGGCAACGGTGGAAACTTGACAGCGGCTCAAGGAGCCAGAGGTTTTTCATAAGTGAGATGTAACCAGCACTAGGCACTAGACTGGCTGCCAGGATAGTAGAGTCAGCAATAAGGATTGAACAGGGAACAGGGCAGAAACTAACAAGATATACAACAGGAGAGATAACAAGAGTTAAGAGATAAAAGCAAAATAAAACAAGACTAGAGAAAACCAAATAAAGAAACTAAATGCCTGGAGCTAGCAAAATAAATAAATGAAATAAAGTCTAAAAAGAAATGGAACTTGCAAACAAAAATAATTAAAGACTGCAACCTTGCAGGGAACTAGAGAGAAAAGAAATAGAAGAGATTAATTGGCAATCAAAAAAATAATAAAAAATAACCCCAAAACAAGGCTTGGGATAACTAAAGCAAAATAAAGATTTGAACTTGACTAGAATAAAAAAATGAAATAAATACAAGAATAGAAAATGAAATAAATACAAGAATAGAAAATTAAATAAATACAAGAAAAGAACCTGCAGAGAAAACTAAATGTAGCACTGACAAGCAAGAGCCCTTTACACAATGAAAACAATGAACCAGTAAACACATAATGGAACGAGCACAATATAAAGGGAGCAGAGCACATGAGGAACAGGTGAACACAATTAGGCCAACAAGAACTAAACAAGGGGGTGTGGTAACGGGAAACAAGAAGGTGTGATAAGAGGAGCACATGGCCAACACAGAGACAGTCATGTGATCAGGTACAAGAAAAAAAAAAAGAAGCATTAAACAAAGACAAAACAGATAAGACTGTCAGGGCAGGATCCTGACATGAATAGGGTTTCAAACCACATGAATGTAGCTCGAAACAGATTTGTAAAAATAGCTTTTCATGTGATTTTTTGCTGTTTACACTTGCTAAATATGATTTCAATCGAATATACAATAAAAATCGGATTTGGATTGTCAGTCTGAACATAGCTTTAGAACAGCAACAAATTAGCTTCCAGCTGGTCATGCCATTTTTTAAGTGATCAAGCTGTTTTTTTTGTTTTGTTTTTTGGAACATAGTGCAGCTTGTCAATAGCTGGCAGACATTCACACACCAAAGAAAAAAGAAAAAAAACTAACAGCAGGTAAAGACGGTCAAGATTTTTTGGAACATGGTTGCTAGTTGGTTACTATTTGCAAGCAGGTAGAGTATATTGGACAAGCAACGAATAAGGTACCAGCTGGTTATATCAGCGTTGGGTTTCAAAATACAGAAATAAAAGATGCAAGCAGTTTATTTAATCATTTACATTTTAACATTTAGCAGATGCTTTTATTAAAAGCGACTTACAAATGAGGAGATAGAAGGAATAAAACCCAACAGTATGGCAACAATATACAAGTATTGTGACCAGTCCCAGTTAGTCCAGCACAGTACACGCAGAACTTTTTTTTTTTGAATAGGTATAGAATAGTAAGTGGTAGTATTACTAGGTCAAGTGTTGTCGAAAAATGTGTTTTCAGCAGTTTCTTGAAAATGGCTAAAGACTCAGCCGCGGGGGTTGAGATGAGCAGGTCATTCCACCAGCTTGGAACAGTCAGGGTAAAGGTCCATGAAAGGTCCATTTTGCCTCTTTGGGATGGCACCACAAGGCACCGTTCACTTGCAGAATGTAAGCTTCTGGAGGGCACATAGGTCTGAAGTAATGAGTTTAGGTAAAGGGTGCAGAGCCAGTGGTTGTTCTGGAGGCAAACATCAGTGCCTTGAATTTGATGTGAGGGGCAATTGGCAACCAGTGCAATTTTAAGAGGTGTGACATGCGCTCTTTTCGGCTTGTTAAAGACAACTCTTGCTGCAGAATTCTGGATCAGTTGCAGAGGTTTGACAGAGCAAGCTGGAAGGCCTGCCAAGAGAGCATTACAATAGTCAAGTCTGGATAGAGCAAAAGCTTGGACAAGGAGTTGTGTAGCATGCTCTGATAGGAATGGCCTGATCCTCCTAATGTTGGATAAGGCAAATCAAAGGACCGGGCAGTTCTAGCAATGTGGTCAGGGAAGTTCAACTGATCATCAATCCCAACTCCAAGGTTCCTGGTTGTCCTGAATGGAGTTATGGTTGTGATGAAGTGTTGGGTTGGTTGAGACCACAAGCAGCTCTGTCTTCGCAAGGTTTAGTTGAAGGTGATGGCTCGTCATCCAGCAAGAAATATCTGTCAGGCAGGCAGATTTGAGCAGCTACCATTGGATCATCTGGTTGGAATGAGAGGTATGATCTAGTGATGTTACATTTGACACTCAAGCTTCAAAGCGTGTATTGAGTACGCAGCACAATTTCTCATGAAGCTCCGTGCCGGAGCACGTATTGCTTTCAAAGAAACAAGTGATCAACTAAAAACGAAGCCTCACACTTTCTTTCCAGTCACGTGAATGCTTTACTTTGCGTGTCGCAATGTTTGAACCCAAACCACTACTCTACAGGTCAATTTATTAAGTCCATTTACTACCAATTTTTTTATATATATATATAGGTTTTATACAGTATATACAGTGAGGAAAATAAGTATTTGAACACCCTGCTATTTTGCAAGTTCTCCCACTTAGAAATCATGGAGGGGTCTGAAATTGTCATCGTAGGTGCATGTCCACTGTGAGAGACATAATCTAAAAAAAAAATCCAGAAATCACAATGTATGATTTTTTAACTATTTATTTGTATGATACAGCTGCAAATAAGTATTTGAACACCTGAGAAAATCAATGTTAATATTTGGTACAGTAGCCTTTATTTGCAATTACAGAGGTCAAACGTTTCCTGTAGTTTTTCACCAGGTTTGCACACACTGCAGGAGGGATTTTGGCCCACTCCTCCACACAGATCTTCTCTAGATCAGTCAGGTTTCTGGGCTGTCGCTGAGAAATACGGAGTTTGAGCTCCCTCCAAAGATTCTCTATTGGGTTTAGGTCTGGAGACTGGCTAGGCCACACCAGAACCTTGATATGCTTCTTACAGAGCCACTCCTTGGTTATCCTGGCTGTGTGCTTCGGGTCATTGTCATGTTGGAAGACCCAGCCTCGACCCATCTTCAATGCTCTAACTGATGGAAGGAGGTTGTTCCCCAAAATCTCGCAATACATGGCCCCGGTCATCCTCTCCTTAATACAGTGCAGTCGCCCTGTCCCATGTGCAGAAAAACACCCCCAAAGCATGATGCTACCAGCCCCATGCTTCAGAGTAGGGATGGTGTTCTTGGGAATGTACTCATCATTCTTCTTCCTCCAAACACGTTTAGTGGAATTATGACCAAAAAGTTCTATTTTGGTCTCATCTGACCACATGACTTTCTCCCATGACTCCTCTGGATCATCCAAATGGTCATTGGCAAACTTAAGACGGGCCTTGACATGTGCTGGTTTAAGCAGGGGAACCTTCCGTGCCATGCATGATTTCAAACCATGACGTCTTAGTGTATTACCAACAGTAACCTTGGAAACGGTGGTCCCAGCTCTTTTCAGGTCATTGACCAGCTCCTCCCGTGTAGTTCTGGGCTGATTTCTCACCTTTCTTAGGATCATTAAGACCCCACGAGGTGAGATCTTGCATGGAGCCCCAGTCCGAGGGAGATTGACAGTCATGTTTAGCTTCTTCCATTTTCTAATGATTGCTCCAACAGTGGACCTTTTTTCACCAAGCTGCTTGGCAATTTCCCAGTAGCCCTTTCCAGCCTTGTGGAGGTGTACAATTTTGTCTCTAGTGTCTTTGGACAGCTCTTTGGTCTTGGCCATGTTAGTAGTTGGATTCTTACTGATTGTATGGGGTGGACAGGTGTCTTTATGCAGCTAACGACCTCAAACAGGTGCATCTAATTTAGGATAATAAATGGAGTGGAGGTGGACATTTTAAAGGCAGACTAACAGGTCTTTGAGGGTCAGAATTCTAGCTGATAGACAGGTGTTCAAATACTTATTTGCAGCTGTATCATACAAATAAATAGTGTATCATAATATTGTGATTTCTGGATTATTTTTTTTTAGATTATGTCTCTCACAGTGGACATGCACCTACGATGACAATTTCAGACCCCTCCATGATTTCCAAGTGGGAGAACTTGCAAAATAGCAGGGTGTTCAAATACTTATTTTCCTCACTATATATGTAAATAAGCCCATCCCTAAGAGGATCTGGTGGTTAACTTTGTCAAAAGCAGCAGACAGATCCAGCAAGATGAGTACAGAGGATTTACATTTACTCAGAATAAACTTTAAATTCCTTCAGGAAAACTGGAAGCAAAAACATGGGAAACAGAACAACACCAATAACAACAAGGGGCTCGTTCTTCGTATGTTGCTTATTACATCCGAGATCAAATGACACATCCAAGATGATATCATCGTGCTAATCATGATCTGGCTAACTCGGTTCTTCGAACACACTTGCCGGATATGATTAGTATAGCTGGATTGAGTTATCTGAGATAATTGCGCGTTCATGCGCTGGTTTAAAAGGGGATATGTATCGATAGTAGAAACATTGATCAGCAACGCTGCTATTGGCTGTTCAGCGTGGCCAAAGAGCGCGCACAGTTTTTCTCCTCAGCAGAGCAAGAACTAATAGTCGAAGTTTATTCGGAATTTTAATGTTTAATCAAAACGCAAGGGAACACCTCAAAGTCTGCAAAAGCCAGGAGAGAGGGCTGGCAAAAAGTAGCAGACAATTTAAATCCGTAAGAAGTGGCCATGTTAGATGTTTTTATCACTTAATAGCCTATATTTTTGTATTTTAATAATTGCATAATTACTTTGTTCATTGTAATGTCAGAGTCACCACACTAGTACAAAAATATTCTACATAATGGTAATTTATATTTTTTTTGCTGCATTAAATTAAGGCCGTATAGTCATTTCAACTGTTAAATCTTGAGTAATGATGAATTGCTTTGACTTGTGAAAGTGAAAACTGATAAACTTATGTTAATGTAAAAATATTTTGCCATGAGTTATTGATCACATTTTTCCCGAGTGTAGTTCATTGTAATGACATTGTGTTTTCCTCTTTTGTGCACTTTTACATAATACACCAACACTTGTATCTGTTCCCAAGAAGGTGGTGGCTGAAATATGTGCAGTAAGTGGACATTTTCTAACTTTCCAAAGGAAAGAAAGTATAAGACTTTGTAATGTCCATTTGTTTCCATTGCACTGGACAGTGAATAAACCCTCTCAGATAACTGTCATTTGGAGGAACTAGCCTACCTGCAAGTGCATAAATAACTTTACTCAATTTATACTTGTATGCTTTATGGCTTCAAGTTGCAGGATTCCACATCTACAGAAAGGCCTACAGAAGAGTCTGCACAGACAGAGGAGATATAAGCCTACAGGTGGGCAGTGTATAGACAACTTTTCCTTTTATTTGTTGCATGAGGCATGCGTCTAATATCTCTTGTTGCAGGCACTTGACCACTGGCTTTTCTTTACAAAGAACAATTGAAATAAAACTCAAGGAACTATATTTGTCTTTTATTAAACATTATGAAAAGTGTTTTTTTTTTTTTTTGGCAATGTTGTGTAATATGGCACATGCAACGATGTCACAGGCCCTGTCAGGTCTGCAACCCCTCAGACTTTTCAGACACTGAAATCTTCCCTTCAGTTAGCCAAGTCCATATATTCATTTCATTGTGTGCCCTTGTCCTGGCTAGAGTTGCATTGTAACTGGTTTGGGTCAGGGAATGGGGTCATAAAACACCTGTCTGCAGGCAGGAACATGTCATAATCACCTATGAAAAAATGCAGTTCTGTTAGGATCAGCATAAGTGTATGTAATACAGTGAGCTTAATATTTAATTGTGGAACTTTCCTTACCACTTTCAAATAATGTGCATAAATGTGAATCTCTGGAAATTCTTAAGTCATGCACATATCCTGGCCATTTTGCTTTCACATTTGTGATATGGAAGATTTTAGTCAACTGCCTTTTTTATTTGATATAATATTACTAATCTGGAATATTAATAATCACATTAGTAACTGGGCTGCACATTTACATTGTGAACCCCCTTTCTGTTCACATAATCCCCTTCATTGAGGCCTTGATGGCAGTCTATGGTCTAGCCTATAGTATAGTCTATGCATAGGCGGAGTTTCACTTTTGTGCGTGGGGGGGCACCTACCAGCAGACCACGAGCTCAGATTTTTTTATGGGTTACCATATTTCATATATCATACCATCTACATTTAAAATACATTTACAATGAACAAGGACTGCGATACAAAGAAAAGCATTAAAAACATCTTACCTAATGCAGAAGAAGCCGCCTCTTTTTCCGAGTTGCATAGATGTCCACTATCTTCTCTTCTGATAAATTTGCAGTCAAGTCGTTCTCTATATGCAGTAGGGAAAGATTCGAGAATCTGTCCTGAGCCATTGCAGATCGGAGCCAGTTTCTGATTCTTCTCATAACTGAGAAACTTCTTTCTGACGTGGCAGAGCCAACTGGCAGTGTGAGTGCAAGCTGCAGCAGACGGTAAAAGTTTGGATATCTATCCTTCCGTACTTCATCTTGAAGTTTTTTAAGGGTGATCGGCGATGCGATTGCACATTTTACAAGATCCATTTCCGCTGTCACAAGCTGAGGGTGAATCTTAAAGCTCGCATACATGCTTAGAAAAGGACCGATGCCGTTCTTGTCACAATTTAATACAGCATCACATGCCACACTCAGGGCCGTTGCTTCAGTTGAAAATCGCCTGTCCAATTCAGCCAGCATAGTGTCTAAAACAGGGAAATACAAATGACATTTAAATGTCTGTGATTCCGATCCCCATTGCGTCTCATTTTCATCACGCTGTCCAAGTGTGGTTGGTACTATGTACTGTGAAAGTCCGGGAGGTTGTCGTGAAGTTCTTTTTCGTTTTCCTGCAGTTTGGGGGGCACTCTCTGCACAAAAACCAGCGACATCCTCACAAAACGTTTTCACCTGCATCCACATTGCCTCCCATGAACTCTCCTCTCTGCAGCGCTGGAGATGCGTTATCAGACTATTGACTGCTGAGGCCGCATCCGCCATGGTTGTACTTGCACTTTGCAGACGTTTGTGTGTTACATGTACAACTCTGAGAACTTCCTCGAGAACAATTAAGGACGTAATGAAGCGAAGACTTGTCATGTGGTTATACAACCCACTTGCATCCACAGACCACTTTTCTCCCTCTTCTTCCATCTCTTTCAAACAGCGAGTGATGGCAGCATATTGTGATTTGACAGCAGAAACACACCTATATTTGCACGCCCATCGTGTGTCACTTTGCTGAACTAGCTCTTTTGGTTTAAGAGCTAGTGTTTTCTGCATCATGAGAAATCTGCAATGGTTGCTTGGCTCTGCAAACAAGGAGTATAATTTGTCAATGACATTTAGACACGTTTTAATGTCTCTGTTCACTGTACACGATTCAACGAGTACGAGATTTAGTTTATGTGCCATACAATGCACATACACAGCAAAGGGGAATTCCTCTCTGATCCGTTGCTGAACTCCACTCAAATGCCCCGACATTACAGAGGCTCCGTCGTATGCCTGAGCAATTATGGGAATGTCCTTCAGCCCACACGACTGCAATCCTTCTTTAATGCCAGAAACAATCCCTGCAGCATCGCGAGAATTTGAACAGTCAACAAAGCAAATAAATCGCTCCTTGATCTGAAGTCCCTCCGTGTATCTAATGCAAACAGAAAGTTGCTCAGTCTTTGAGGACTTTGCTTCATCAGCAATGACAGCAATAAAACCAGTCTCGTGTACTTTCTTAGAAATTTCTTCACGAACAAGCTCTGCACACAATGCAATAATTTCATTCTGAAAGTCTCGGCTTGTGCAGTTAAAATATTTGGACTGCATGGATTCAAAATCAGGGTCGTATTTTGAAAACAAATTACATATGCTTAAATAATTCCCCCTTGCTTCTGCATCAGCATCTTCACGATGTCCGCGGAAAGGGAGGCCTAATTTAGCAAGCAGTTTTATAATGTTAACGGATTTGTACAGGTACTCTCTGTTTTTTTCTACTGTGCTTTGATGGCTGTGTGACAGCTGTGCTGCCACAGATCCCGATGCACCAGCCTGTTTATAACTCTCCCACATCTTCATGCTATTTGAATGTACCTGTGACGAAGCGTGTTTTGTCAGCTTCTCTGACAGTTTTTTCCAGTTCCGAGCTCCCACTTTTGTAAATAGTTCGTCTGCGTCTGATCTTGCAATATTTGAAGAAAAGTGGCGACAGCAAAAACAAAAAACCGAATCCAGTGAAATTGAGTACTCCATCCATGGGAACTTGTGATAGTAAAATGTAGAGAACGCACGATTAACATTTCCAATTAGGCGCTTAGGGAAAGAAGAAAGTATGGGCTGTTTCGGCCCAATAGCTTTCTCCCCGAGGTCAGCGTATCCAGATCCAGATGCGGCAGGTTGCGCGTGTGACTCCGCTGACACGGTGGCGGTGCTGCTGGATCCCAGGCCGGCTTTGTTGTTATCAGATGCGGCCTCGGTTGCTGTGTCAGTAACAGCAGTGGAATTGATGGTTGAAGTGTCAGAGTTAGAAAACTCCACACTTTTACTAGTGGGTTTATTAAAAAAACGACGAATGTCCATTTTGTTTATTTAGCTTGTAGACTAAAGCGGGAACAGAACGAGAAGAGAGTCCACTCACGTAACTTACCGCGATACTTTGAAGTCCGCCAAAATGAGCTTCTTTTTCAATATAGTAATTAAAAATAATTCATTCTACTTATTCATTATATACACAAAAATATAAGATAGGACAAATAAAATGAGAAAATATGAATTCTGTATATTTTTTTTTTTTCAAAGCACAAGACAGGCATTAATTGGCTCTGGTCTGGGGGGGCAGTGCCCCCCCTAGCCCCCCCCAAACTCCGCCCATGAGTCTATGGTACCAATCACATTAGTGAAGCCTGAGTGACATATACTGTAATTGGCATGGTCATGATTGCATGATCTTCATAAAAAATTATGATAGCCTAAAAAAAAAAAAAAAAAAAAGACAATATCACGAGTCACGAGAAAAAATATATATCTCAGAAAGTGCACTATATCGCGCTGCGCTGGACTTCCCGTATCAGCTCCGCTTATAAAGGCGGGATCTAATCTTGTTTACATGAAATAAGCCTGCTCCCGAGCAGGTTTAAGCTTACGGACCTGTTGCTATGACAGCAAGTCCAGGATGAGCTTCGAAGAACCAAACAATCCAAGATCATGCCAAATCGTCAACAATCAAATCCAGCTAACTGAGTTAGCGACGTATGAAGAACGGGCCCCAGATCAGACCAAGAACAACTGAAAATCGGGACAAATTCAAACCAATCAAGGAAATGAGAAACAGGTGTAGCAAACAGGGATGCTCCAATCAGGGTTTTTTTGCAGCCAATACCTGCTACTATGGCAACAAAAGCAAACAAGGAAACAGAACAGGAAACAGTAACAAACCAAATCAAAAACCAACAGAAACAGACTAACCGTGACAACCAGCTTAAGATGTCAACCAGGCATGGACCCACTTATACCAGCAAGAGACCAGTTACCGTGTTCCAAAACAGCGATATAACTCTTTTTTAATTTATTTTTATTATGCAATGACTGGATGTTTATACTTTATTATTTATTATAATGTTCATGATATTATTTATTATATATCATCATAAATATATTTTCTCTGGTAACAGTTTTGTATATAAAGAATTACAGACTTAATTAAATATCTGCATGTAAATATCTGTTAATAAGCAAAGCATCTACATTATTTGTGTACAATACTGATTTATTTATTTATTAAATAATTAGTGTGCATTTAGATTATACATTTAGCATATTTAGTCTGTTAATATGAAGCCATTCCCATAAACAGCAAAAGATCATCTATAAATTACAAGCAAATGCAAATATCAATAGGTTAAATGCTTTGCTTTTATTTCTGAAAAGATTCCTTTTGTCAAAAAACACATCTCATAAATATAAACTCAATTTGAGTCAAATTTAACACTCCTGAAATGTATAAATGACTCCCTCCATTTTGGAGTTAAAATAACACTTCTGAAAGTATGAAATATGCACATTACTCACGGAATACATTTGAACACTTAAGTGTTCAAATGTACTCCATGAGTAATGTATATATTTAGTTTTGTTACAATCTATTGTAGTTTTGTTGCGGAGTGCAATTAACTGCAAAAGTTTGAACAAGTCTTAAATGTTTAAATGTGAAAGGTGAATGTTTATTGTTTCAAATACTAAATGTGGTGTACCTTAATAAAGTGTTTTTGTGACATTTTCTGTCATTTGTCTTTAGTAGGATTGGAAGCAGCTCTAGAGGTAGCCTATTGGTATTAACACCCTATAGTGTTATTGCTGAACAGTATTTTAACACTTAATGTTGTTGTATTCACACTACACTTGTGTTGGTGTAAAATAAAAAGTATTACTCAATAACACTGTAATTTAACACTAACACTAGTGTGGTGTAAAAACAACAATGTTAAGTGTTGAATAGTGCTAACTTTTAACAATATACAGTGTTGAATTAACAGAAAATTTGTGTTAAAAAATTAACACTTTCAAAAGTGTAAATGTAACACTGTGTAGTGTGGACACATATACACACTTTGCTGGTGTTAAATTTGACACTGTAGGTGTTAATTTAACACTGGGGATTTTGCATTGTACAACTGTATTAAAGTGTTCTGTTCAAATAGTAGTAAATAGAAAGCTTTCCACAGAAACAAATGAGCAATACACTATGGCCCAGTTTCACAGGGCTTAGATTAAGTCAGGATTAGGCTTTAGAGTAATTAGGACATTTTAGTAGATTTTATAAACATGCATTAGACAAAAACATTACTGGTGGTGTGCATCTTGATACAAAACTAGACATCTAGACAAATTTTAAAAAATTTCACTGCATGTTGCTTTCAGTTAAAACAGATCAAACATTTTAGTCAAGGACTAGCTTAAGCCTTGTCTGTGAAACCGGGGGCATAACGTCTAATGTAATTTTTGACTCATAAATTCCCAGAAGTGTTTGTCAGTACATGGTTGTTTTGTTAGGTGTGCACACAGCTCAAGGCTTGGCACTGCTTTGACTAGGAGGGTAAGGTCAGGTCAGCAACCGAACCGTGGTTCCACTGATGTGGGCCTGCTTTATCATGATATAAATATCATACAAGAGGGGGCGCTAGTGCGCAGAGGCCACCCATCAAGTCCCATCAGCTGACATGACAGACACTCTCTGTGTTCCAGTAGAGGACCTTCACACTGAAACTTTCATCAGGTGTTGGCCTGAGAAAGTCTAGCCTGAAAGCTTGAAATAATTGTAAATGTGTGAAATAGTTTATATATATATATATATATATATATATATATATATATATATATATATATATATATATATATATATATATATATATATATATATACAGTACTGTGCAAAAGTCTTAGGCATGTTAAGGTTTCTTCAAGCATCTTGGAGATGTTCCCGCAGTTCTTCTGGATTTAGTCTGTCTCAGTTTTTTCTGTTTCTTCATGTAATCACAGACGGACTCGATGATGGTGAGATCAGATCATACCGGCTGTTGTCAGATTCCTTGTGCATACAGAAATCTCACTGGATTATTACAATTAATGGCAAAAATAATGTTTGGAAATGTAAACTGATATTTCCTACTGACACACTACAGCAAAAGATATAAATAACTGACTTAAAACCTTTTTTTTGGGGGGGGGGGATTAACATGCCTGAGACTTTTGCACAGTACTATATATATATATATATATATATATATATACTAGTGCAAAATGCCTGTGCAAAATCAGTTTTTGTGTGTGTTTTTAGTAATTGTTGGTTTGGTGCCCGTGAAAGAGACTGTGAACGCATTGAATAGGATATGTTTAGTTGGTGAATAGCATAGGCTACTATTACACAGTAGCGATAACGTTAAGTGCACCAGAATGAAATATAATATTCAGAAGTAAACAGCATAGCTGATTTACAGATTCAGTTAACATCCACAAATGAATAAGCACGTCGATTCAGGGAGCAGTGCAAAGTGCCCATGCAAAATCAGTTTTTGTGTGTGTTTTTAGTAATTGTTGGTTTGGTGTGTTTGAGTGCTCATTGTTACAATTACACAGCAAAAGTTCAGTGACATTTTTATTTGTGCATGGTAGAAAGCAAATACTGATACTGACATAATGACATAATGACATACAATAAATGTGGAAATTTGAACTACACGATTCAGGGATTCAGGGAACTCTGAGAAAACGCTACTTAAGCTCCGCTGCTTTCTTTTTTTTTTGCTTTTCTGGTCCTGGGCTGTGCTCACTCAGTGTGCAGTGTGAGAGGGGGAGTGGCCAGCGGCTAGAGTGGCAAAAGTCAGTGTGTGCTTCTTTTATCGATATATGTTTACCGATATTTTTTGCATTTCTAATCCAAACAACATCAAACTTGGCACTGCACTTACTCATGCCCGTAGCCAGACACCTGTCAAGTTTGAAATCCATCGGACTAACGGTTCGAGAGATATGCGAATAACACACACACACACACACAGACAGACAGAAAGACGTAATTTATAGATAGATATAATATACAGAAGTAAACGGCGCAGGTGACTTACAGATTTCAGGGAGCAGGCTACACAGTGAACTACAAAAAATGCTACGCTTGAGCCAACAGTTTGTGAATAGGTTACTACAAATGATGGCCGTGAATAAAATCGCGAATAAAATATAATATTCAGAAGTAAACTGTAGCTTATCAGAATGTTTATTTTTAAACCACAACCTTCTTGGGGCTTCTTTGACAGATACAACCCATAATGTCAGAATGTTTATTTTTAAACAACAACCTTCTAAAAATTATATATTTAACGATATCTTTAGCATTTCTAATCCAAACAACGTCAAACTTGGCACTGCACTTACTTGTGCCTGTAGCAAGACACCTGTCAAGTTTGAAATCCATCGGACTAACGGTTCGAGAGATATGTGAATAACAGACAGACACACAGACATACAGACACACAGACATACAGACAGACAGACGTTTCTGTAATTTATATATATATGATACATAATGATATGTATTCTGGGTTGTTGCTAGGGTGTTGCTATGCTTTTGCTAGGGTACTCAGGGTGGTTGCTATGGTACTTGCAGTGGTTGCTAGGGTGTTTGTATACAGTTGCTAGGGTACTCATGCTAGTTGTTAGGGTGTTGCTATGCGGTTGGTAGGGTTAGGGTGGTACTCAGGGTGGTTGCATGGGTTTACGATGTGATTGCTAGAGTATCAGGGTGGTTGCTAGGGTGTTACTATGCGGTTTCTAGGGTGCTCAGGTAGGTTTCTATGCTGTTTCTATGCAGTTGCTAGAGTACTCTGGGTTGTTGGTGGGTGTTGCTGTGTGGTTGCTTGGGTACTCAAGGTGGATGCTGGGATGATGCGGTTTCGAGGCTATTCTAGGTGGCTGATAGGGTGTCACTATGTGGTTGCTTGGGGACTTGGAGTGTTTGTTAGGGTGTTGTTATGCAGTTGCTAGGGTTTCTGGATGGTTGCTAGAATGTTACTGTGAAGTTGCTAGTGCATATTATAGCATTGTTAGAATATTTCAGATCGAAAACATGCTAGTTGATGGATGGATGGATGAAAATGAAATGGAATGGTACATTTGTGTTAATAACAGTGGGTTTACATTAGTAAGTGTAAAGTGTAAATGTTGCTATTTTAAAAATTATAGTTTGATTTGTACAATTATTACAACCTTGAAGATAATAGCAGAATGTTTGGGTGAACTGTCCCTTTAATACAGGTTGAAACAATAAAAAAATAAAAATATGAATGTTTGTTAAAACAATTCTGGAGGACAGCATTCACGTCATGTAGAGCAATAGCAGATCAATAGAAGTAACACAGGAAGTGAACTGCTTAGATTGATGAACTCAGTAAGTCTGGTTAACTGTTCAAAGAATTTTATGTCAACAGAGATAGTTTTGCAAACACTCACAGAAACATTCAGGAGCAGGGAAAATGCTCAATGTAAATTGGCAAGGAGGCGGAGTATGGAAAAAACTTTAAGTATGAAGAGATTTGATTGACCCAGGTCCTCTTGGCTAGTGGAGCTCCTGTTCACTGTCTCTTATTCTCAATCAGTCACAGGAGGTTCTCAAAGCTGATGGAAGGAGCCTAATACAACACAGATCAGAACAGAAGCAGCTCCAAACACAGGTAAGACAAATTTCATTACACATTATTGTACTAAAATAATATTATTACTATAATTATTGTATCCATTGCCATAATTAATTAATGGCAGTAAGAATTACTGTTATTATAAGTGGGCTGAATATTTTGTATTGCAAAAATAATGGTCAGTTTAAGATTACATAAAACTGCAGGTGATTCGATAAGAATGAAATAATAAAAATATCAATATTTATGCATTATTTATGATGTACATTTTATTCAGCAAGGAAGCAAAAAATCAACCAAAAGTGACAGTAAAAACATCTATAATGTTCTAAAAGAATTGTATTTAAAATAAATCCAGTTCTTTTGAACTTTCTATTCATCAAAGAAAAATGTATCACAGTTTCCCAAAATGTCCCAAACATTGATAATAATAAGACTTATTTCTTGAGCAGCAAATCAGAATATATTGATTTATGAAGGATTATGTCACACTGAAGTCTAGAGTAATAATGCTGTAAATTCAGCTTTGCCATCAGAGGAACAAATTACATAAAAAAAAAAAAAAAAAAAATAGACAACAGTTATTTTAAATTGTAATAATATATCACAATATTGCTGTTTTTACCATATTTTTGATCAAAGAATTGCAGCCTTTGTGAACTTAAGACACTACTTTCAAAAACTTACAAAAAAAATCCCAAACCTTTGAATGGTAGTGTTTTGTATTATTATTATTATTTATTATTATAATTATTTAAATATATATATATATGTATATATATATATATATATATATATATATATATATATATATATATATATATATATATATATATATATATATATATATATATATATATTATCAGTTTTCAATTTCAAAAACGTCAAAAAGGCCAGTCTGAACAGAAGCCTTTATGTGGCTAAGATTTTTTTGGGATGCCTCTGTGGTGAGCACTTAAATAAGATTGGAATATTTTTTTTAAAACTGTCAGTTTTCAGTTGGCTAACATTATGTACTGTAGTTTAGTCAAAGACATACAGTCCCTGTGAGAAGAAGACAGTGCGGCTCTGTTGCTGCAGTACAGTCCCTCCGCTGATAGGGTTTTGGGGGCTTTTTCCAAAAATGCAGTCTTCAGCTCAGCGAGCCCAGCTCATCTAAGCCTAAAATATATTTGAAAGACATGTATTTTATATTTACACAAATTTGAGCAGTAAATGAATGAATGTGTGACTAAACATGAAACGTCATGCCAAGGCAAACTAAAGGAAACCTTTTCTCTTTTTCAGGGAACAGATCTGTCATATCCCAAGTACAAAAAATACATATAAAAACTTGCAATTCTGATTTAGGTTTTATATTATTAGTCCTAATTTGTATGAAAGTCAATGCCAACTTATTTCAGCATAACATGTTAATCACAATAGTTTTTCTCCTCGTCCTAAGTCCTGTGTCTTCTCTTCAAGGCACACATAATGAGAAAAAAAATGACACTACCAAATTAATGGGCCACACTATTAGCCATAATGTTCCAAAGCTAGTAACTACATCAACCACCAAAGCTCATGCTGCTTCTTCAAAAAGTAGTAGCGCCAATCAGACTCTTATGTCCACCCCGAAGCCTGTCGTGGATGGTCTCCAGAAACCTGTGCCTTCTCTTCAAGACACACTTAGTGAGAATAAAAATGATTCTACTAAAACAAGAGTAAACACTATTAATCTTAATGTCCAGAAACCAGTAACCACATTATCAAACTCCAAAATGAAAAGCCAAACTCAATCTGCTTCCTCAAAAACTAGCAGCATCAGTCACACTCTCCCATCCACTACAAAGCCTGCTGTTGATGGTGTCCAGAAACCTGGGCCTGCTCTCCCAGGGAAACTTAATGAGAAGAAAAATTCTACTGCCAAGTCAAGAGCCCACACCAGTGGTCTTAATGTTCCAAAGCTAATGACTACAGCATTGAAGACTAAAATGAAAAACCAGACTCATCCTACTTCCTCATTTAGCAGCATCAATCAGTCTCCTCCATCCACTGCTAAGATTGTTGTGGATGAAAGCTCACTTAGCAAGAAGAAAAATTCTACTTTGAAGTCAACAGATCAAACTATTAAGGTTAATGTGTCAAAGACGGTGACTATAGTATTAAACACCAAAACGAAAAATCAGACTCAATCTACTTCCTCAAAAATTAGCAACGTCGGTCAGCCTCAAGACATTGCACAGAAACATGTACCTTCTCTTCAGGATCCACTTAGTGAGAAGCAAAATTCTACTGTGAAGTCAACGGCCCAAACTATTAAAGTTGTGACTACGTTATTAAACACCAAAATATCCTCAACATCTACTAAAGTGAATCAGACTCTCCCATCCTTTAAAAAGCCTGATGTGGACACCATCCAGAAACCTGTGCAAAGTGTAAAGTCAACAGTCAACACTATAAAACTTAATGTTCAGAAACCAGTGACTACATTATTAAAGACCAAAATGAAAGACCAAACTAAATCTACTTCCTCAACAACTAGTAGAATGAATCAGACTCTCTCATCCTCTTCCAAGCATGATGTGGTCACCGTCCAGAAACCTGTGCAAAGTGTACAAAACCCAATTAGTGAGAAGAAAAATGTCACTACTAAGTCAATCATCAACACTATTAATCTTAATGCTCAGAAACCAGTAACTACATTACTAAAGACCAAAATGAAAAACCAAATTCAATCTACTTCTGCAAAAAACAGTAGCATTGATCAGACTCTTCCATCCTCTTCAATGCCTGCTGTAGATGTTGTTCAGAAACCTGTGTCTTCTCTTCCAGCTACATTTGGCGAGAAGAAAAATACTACTACCAAGTCAGTAAGCCACACTATCAGTGTTAATCCTTCAAAGCCAGTATTCACCAAATTGAAAAACCAAACTCTTCCTGCTTCCTCAAAACTTAGTAGCAAAAATGAAACTCTTTCATCCACACCAAAGTCTGCTGTAGATGTCCAGAAACCTGGCCCTTCTCTTCAAGGCACACTTAACAAAAAGAAAGATTCCACTTTAAAGTCTAAGACCCAAACTATTAGTCATAATGTTCCCAAGCTAACTACATTACAAAATCAGACTGATTCTACTTCCTCAAAAATCAATCAGACTCTGTCAATGTCCCAAACTATCAATGTTAATTCATCAAAGCCAACACAAAAACAAACTCAGTCTACTTCTTCAAAAATTAGCAAGGTCAATCAGACTGATGTATTCACTGCCACACCTGTAGTGGATAGTGTCCATAATCCCACTAAAGACAAGCCTGCAGAGAGTTCACCAGTTAAAGTAGTCATCACTGAGGGTTGCGTTCAACATGAGTCTCACATAGATGCAGGGAACATTACCAAAGTACGAGAAACAGAGCTAAGTTTGAATCCAGGATCTCCTCTGGTTATGACTCATCACATCAACCTGATACAAGGAGCCTGCACAGGAGGATGTGAGACACAGATGGCCGCACTGAGGGACAGAGTTGAGTTTCTAGAGAAAGAGATGTCAGTGATTAAAAAAATGTGTAAGTAAAATGATGTACTAACAAAAATCCTAAAAAAAAATTTAAAAAAAAAATTGTTAACCATTACTATGGTATTTTAATGGCTCTGGCAGAAAAAAAATGTGTAGAGTAATTGTTGTGAATTGAAACTTGATGAACTGGTTTTAAGTCACATACTGTACCATCTATCTTCAGGTGTCCAGTGCTCAGGAGAGCAGTGCCCTAAAAACTGTAGTGGCCAGGGCAAGTGTGAAGGAGGAAAGTGTGTATGTTTCCAGAGCTTCAGTGGCCCTGACTGCAGTGGAAAAACATGCCCCTCTAACTGCAACAAAAAAGGGAAGTGTGTGAAGGGAAAGTGCATGTGTCAGACTGGTTTTACAGGCCTAGACTGCAGTAAGGGTAAGTAAAGCATATGAGAGTCAACCACATTTTAAACTTCAATGTTTAATGGAATAATTCACTACAAAAATTTAATTCGGTCATCATTCACACTCATGTTATTCCAGTGTTGTATGTCTTTCTTTAATCCGTAGAACATAAAAGGAAACATTTAGCAGACTGTTTATGCTGCTTTCCATACAATGAAAGTGAATGGTGACCAATGTCACAGATATGTTTAGTTTGATTGTGTTTTAGTTTGGATGTGTTCTGTTCCTATTTGCCTGTTTTCCCTTTGCTTGTTTGTTTCTATGGTTTCTGATTAGTTAGGCACCTTTGTTAATTATCTTACCCTGTCTATTTAAGTCCTTAGTTTCCTTTGGGTTCGGTCTCATTTGAGTTTTGTTGCTATATTTCCTATGTTTCCCGAGAATTGTGATTAACTGTTCTTGTTGATATTCCTATACATTGTGTGATTATTACAGCCACCAACCAGGGGCTTTCAAACTCCAAAAATTACAAAAAGTAGCAGAAAAGTATTATAAAGTAGTCCATATGACCTATACACTATACTCATACTTTTAAAGTCTTGGGGCGCGTGTCCACCAAAGCGTTTTTTTCCCCGCTAGCATATTTTTCCAATTGGTTTCAATTGGACCGCCACTTTTTTTTTTTAAATGCCAAGAGCGTAATGAGGCGCTGAGCGCTCAACATTTTTTACTGGTTGCCGAGATTTAAAGAATGTTCAACTTTGGGTAAAACTGGCTCATCACTGTCACTTCTTACCCAGACATCCAATCACAGTGAAGGTGGGGCAGGAAAGATACCACACCGACTAACTCAAATTCTGCTTGTACAACGTCAACAAATGACAATAATAAGCATAATAACGGAACAAAATCATTTAAAACAAGAGCCAGAGCAAATACTTTATCAACATTTTTATCTACAAACAATACAGAAACAAACTTTCTCTGAAATGAGATACTAGTTACACTTCCGCTGATATTCTGTATCATAGCAAGCGCGTCTCAACTGAAAAAGCCGCTGCTCTGCCAAAACTCTCAAGTGCCCACAGCAAGGCGTTTTCAGCAGAGCACCTTTTGTTTCCAGCTGGCTTAAAAACACTTTGGTGGACACCCTGTAATGCAAGGAAAAGATGGACATCTGTATGTAAGATGAAATACAAAGTTTACATATTTAATGAGCAACATTACTCGACGCCAGAGTAAACTCGCTGAGCAAATTCAAATTGTGCTCTCGCAAGAACTCTGGATTTCCAGGGTAATGCCAAACACTTGTTGTGACAGAACTACTTTTATCATTTTAAATGGTGCCTTTTATAATGTTAAAGCTCCCAATCCATTTTCATTATGTGGAGCACAAACATGATGCCCATTTCATTTTGTGTTTCACATAAGAAAAAAAATGCCTCATGAGGGTGAAATATGTTGTAAAGTTTTCTTTCATCGAAGCAGAGACCAGGAGACAGTTGGGATCGCGTTCAACGGAAGTTATTCTTTATTGAGAACTCCGCTGTACGTTGCTGTAGTACTTCCAACATGATCTAACTCTAATACAGTATGCATTGTAGTTATATACATTCCAAGGGGGAGGGATTACATAGAGGTGGAGATTCTGAACAAAGCATGCAAATTAAGTATACAGGTTAAAGTAACACCCTAGACTGAGGGTCTGGCCCATCCTAATTCAATCAGCATAAGGCTCCAAGAGCCATTTGGGTCTGAAAGCCATTTGCAGAACAAAAGGTGAGATTCTCAGTGAATCATTCGTGTGCTAATCCCATCAGTCTGACAATAAGGAGAGAACAGAAATTGCAACTTTGCTGAGATCTTAACCTTAAAAGATTCTTTACCATGATGTTATGTACAGAAGCATATTTGAAATAGATTCTTAAATTTGTAACCCTTCAATATGATTATAGAATTTTCATTTTGGGATGAGATATTTAAGAATGTATCTAGTCTCACTCTGAGTGACTTTTGCTTTTCCTAGGTGTTGACAAAAAGATCCCAGTAACTGTTGAAACTGTGACTATGAAGATATCCACTGTCGAGCCAGACGCAAAATCTGTGAAAACAAAGCCAGACAAGACCATATTTGTGAAAAAGACAGATACAAAGGACCCAAAGAAAGACACTACAGCTAAGCCAACATTGTCCACAGGTAAAGTCCAGTCCAATACCACAAAAAGTGACAAGATTATTAAGACTATTGGCCAAGTTCTGCTAAAGCATGAAGGTAGAAGACGTCATGAGCAAGCAAAAAAGGGCAAAGCAAAAGTCATAAAACTGGATTTAGACAAGAAATCCCAAACGGACAAGAAAAATAATCTTAAAGATGAACCTGTCTATCAGAATGTTAATGTTATCCAGAAGGTTGATAAAACCTCCAAAGTTCTAGAGAACACCAAAGGCACCAAAGAATCATCTAATGTAACTACATCCAGGACAAAAGTTTCTACGAGAACTGCAGGTGATCAAGGGCTGGAAAGCAAGACTAATGTTACATTTACTAAAAAAGACAAGAAGCTATTCCATGGCAATGTAACAACAATTCTCCAAGCAGAGAGGAATCCTGGTAAGCATATAAATGGGACAAGTATTGAATCCAAAACTCATATGAAGCATTTTAACAGAACTAGCAGCAGATTATCAGTCATTGGATCAGTGGAGGTTCATAATATCACCTCTACTGGGTTCATTTTGTCTTGGGAAACTCCTAAAGACACATTCAAGAACTTCACTGTAACAAGAAGGGAAATCAAAGCAGGAAATGAAGATTCAGAGAAAATTCAGGATGGAGCAGCAGCTGAAAATGTAACAGATGTCCAAAGGCCCAGTTCAAACAGAACTTCAACTAAAGTCCACGGTAACAAACTTGAAGAAAGGACTGTGAAAAAGTTCTCACAAGTTATCGCTGGTACAGCACGGTCATATCATTTCAAAGGCCTTCAACCTCAAATGCGGTACTCTGTTTCCTTGTTTGGCTCTGGTCTTGGTCTACGATCCAAAATTCATCGTCTTACTTTATCAACTGGTAGGTTTCCCATATTTCCTGCTTTGGTTCACTGCAATAAACACCAGTGAAGAGCATTTACCCTTCTGCGGTGTGCTGGTAGCATTTCCATGAATACATGGGATACAGTACTTTGTGCATTTTAAATATTGACATTGGCATGACCCATTTATACTATTTTTGTCATAAATAACAGGCATAAGTTCAGTAACATCAGGAGCACAAAACAGCCTTAGATTTTCTTTGCCTGTCAATTTCCAGTGCTAAAATTAATGATGTGTACTGTATTGTTGAATGGTGAAGTTCACCATGCAGTTATTTTAAGATTGAATTCACCATTTGATTACTTGGATAATATGGCATATTTATGTAAGAATATAAATATGAATATAAATGTAGAACTCTAAAATATACATTTGTGCTGAAATGTTGAATGTCATTACCTTCAGTTTGAACTGCAACAACTTGGCAGCTTTTTATTTTGTTTGTTTGGGGGTTTTGGGGGGGGGGGGGGGGGGGGTTTGTTTGTTTTTTTAAAGATTTATTTTTGGTGATTTTTGACTTTTTATTGTGATAGGATAGTATAGAGTGGACATGAAGCAAGGTGGGAGAGAGAAGGGGGATGGGATCGGGAAAGGTCCACGAGCTGGGATTCGAACTCGGGTCGCCCGAAGCGCAACAACGTTATATGTTGGCGCGCTGCCCACAAGGCTATTCGACTGTTTGTTTGTTTTCTGACTGCATTGTTCAACTTCTAAATGACATTTCACCCCCTTACCATCTTTTTTTTCCAGGCCCTGAGCCACCCACTGACCTGATGTTCAGCAATATAACAGAGACTTCTGTTTCAGTCTCCTGGGGAAAACCTAAAAGCATAGTAGCAGAATTTAAAGTCACGTACACCAACACTGTGACTGGTACTGAAAACGTTTTTGAGTTATCCTGCTTTTCTGCTTCAACTATTAAGTGTGTGCACCATTGCTGATGTGCCACAATAAACTGAGTCTGAGATGTGATTTTACAATGCTTTACCCTTTTATGCTGCAGGCGAGAGTGGCTCCATGTCTGTTGACTCTCAACTGTCCCATGTTCTCCTGTCTAAGCTCTCTGCTGGCTCCACTTATGATATTACTGTGAGCTCAGTCCTGGAGACACTCAAGAGCGAGCCAATCACAGCCTCCATCACTACAGGTGAGCACAAGGCTTACTTGTTTTTTTTGTTTGTTTTTTGTTTTTTACTTGAAGTTATGGTTAAACAATACCTCTTACAGTATTTTCCTTTTGATCCGATACCAAAAACCAACACACTGGATTTTAGTGATTTAAAATCAAAGAGTCTAGGTAAGAAATAAATAAAGGCAGGGATTATTTTTTTTTTGTTGCCCAAGCTATACACTTCACAGAAAACCGCCTCTGGACACTTGCCTTTAGGTAAGACATCCAACCCGAGAGACTGCGAAGCTGACAGTGAACCACTCGGCCCGGATCTCAGAGACGGGGTATCCAGGGGACTCAGCATGGCGCTTACAAACCTTGCCAGCGAGGGGAGTTTCTCTGCTCGATCCACAGATCTACCCAGCGCTTGTGTTTCAAAGCACTGAGGAGGCCTGAGAAGGCCTAAAGGCTGATCTAACTGGGAGGCCTCTTGAGAGGCCTACGACCATCTGACCAGACTCAGGAGTCCGCGTACTCATGGTGACCCTCAGTGAGGGGAGCACATGGTCCGCCTTGTAGGCAAACCAGGCTGTAGGCAGGATAAAAAGAGGTTCCAGGAGGGAACCAGTAGCAGATAATGAATACTTGAGGCGCAAGCTCGCCTTCAGAAGCTGCCTGCTAAGGCCAGCTAAATTGATAGCAAGCGGCCACTAGCTGCCCGAACCCAAAACTTCAAAAACTTTGTCTTCAGGGAGGCCTGGTGAGGCCTACTACCTGGTAACCACCAAATATGGAAGCTTGTCTTCCGGTAGGCTTGGTGAGGCCTACTACCTGATAGCTAGTCAGGCTAGCTGTCCAGTTGCCTGTCCTTGGGACTTAGCCCTCAGGGAGGCGCCTACTACCTGATAGCTAGTCAGTGGAAATTCACCTTCAGGGAGGCCTGAAGAGGCCTACTACCAGATAGCAAGCTAAACAACTGGTTGCTATGAACCCTGAATCCGGGTGTTAGTCCCAGGGTGGCCTGCTGAGGTCAGCCAGTCCTGGGGCTCAGTCTCGGAGCGGCCTGTTAAAGCCGGCCTCCTAAAATTAAGTCTTCTTATGTAAGAAACTAACTGCCACGAACCAGAGAAGTTGGGGACTGAGCTACATGGTGGCGTGATAAAATGGTAAATGGACTGCATTTATATAGCGCTTTCAACAGACCCATGGCCACCAAAGCGCTTTACATATTGCCTCACATTCACCCATTCATTCACTCATTTATACATCGACGGCGGTGTCAGCCATGCAAGTCGCCATCCAGCTCATCGGGAGCAGCTGGGGTTAGGTGTCTTGGTCATGGACACCTCAAAACTTGGTCAGGTGGAACCGGGGATTGAATCACCAACCTTCCGGTTTGTAGACAACCTACATGAACCACTGAGACACTGCCGCCCCACAAGGCCAACTGCCTGACCAGAGGTGGGTAGTAACGAAGTACATTTACTTCGTTATATTTACTTGAGTATTTTTTTGGAAAAATTGTACTTTTAAGAGTAGATTTGAATGTGGGTACTTTTACTTTAACTCGAGTAAATTTCTAATGAAAAAACTGTACTTTTACTTCGTTACGTTGGGCGACGTTCCTCTCGTTACTTTATTTTAATGCAATATGTGTTGTTAAATACGTAGTTTATTCCAAGCGCGATGTATCTTTTTTCTGGGCTTGAGCGATGCTCAATTCACAAATGAATCACTCTTTTGAGTCGATTCTGTTCAAAGACTTCATCAAACAAGTTGGCGAACTGTCTAAATCGGTTCGCGAATCAGTTTGAATGATCTGTTCAGTTCCCTGCACGCACTGAATCGTCTGAAGCTATTTCAATTCACACTCGACTCGGAGTCGTAACAGGAAGATTACATTTTACAACCAAACAGATTATTACGCCATGATAGCACTACTAGAAAGTATGACATTACCTGTTTTTTGGACATATACATTAATTTATACATTAAATAAGCTACCATTGTTCACAGTTTATGAACACCCGCCATCCCATGGTAGTTTGTGTGTATTGTTGCGCAGTGGCGTGCGAACTCGACTTGAAAATGAATGCCTTTGCCTGCCGTAGACACAGTTAACCAGTTTAAACATGCTTGCAGAAATATACATTTGATTATATTTTGGAGAACAGACAGAAGAAGATCTGTCGATGTGCTTTTGTTTGTTTTTTTGTGCACAAGTTTATTATACACTCAGGAAAAATTACCGAGGTCCGGACCTCGGAGACCTCAATGGTCGGTACGGCCCTGACTCGTAGGCTATTTGGCCGCTTGAGTTTCTAGAGATATTTTTTTATTCTGGCCTTTTCAGCGCCGCCTTTGCGCCTATAGGCTATTATCCATGTTTTGTATCTCTTATTTTTTGTTCGCACATCTCTAACAAAGTGACTTTATTTTATTTTTAAGGGCTGCGATAAAATAATAATAAAAAAAATAGTGGGGCTGCGCTATGACTGGAGCCTATAAGGAAAGCATTCAACCCAGTGCCATGACAACACCGGCCCTCCTGGCCAATAAAACAGACCGGCCCACCGGGAATTCTCCCGGTGCTCCCGATTAGCCAATCCGGGCCTGCAGTGGTCAAACCTATTTGGCTGATCATAATCGGGGCTCGCCTCCAAAGAGGCCCACTGAGGCCAATTGTCTGATTGGCCAGTGAAATAACAGTCGAGCACCCCATGATGGGGCTCAGGGTCAGGAAGGTCTGCTGAGGTCAGAGCCTGACCATCAAGACTTCTGTTTGTATACCCGTCACTCGAGACTCACTTAGAGGATTAAAGAGGCCTACTAGGCCTGAAGCAATTCAGTGCTGTCAGCCATTTTCACACTGCTAGGGACTTGTAGCTGAGTAGCTGATACTACTCCAACCTGCATTACTTTTCTCACCCCCGAATGCAGAGAATGGGGCAGGCCTTGGTGAATAGTTAAGCCACAGATCTACCCAGCGCTTGTGTTTCAAAGCACTGAGGAGGCCTGAGAAGGCCTAAAGGCTGATCTAACTGGGAAGCCTCTTGAGAGGCCTACGACCGTCTGACCAGACTCAGGAGTCCATGTACTCATGGTGACCCTCAGTGAGGGGAGCACATGGTCCACCTTGTAGGCAAACCAGGCTCAGGCAAACCAGAAATGCTTTAGCAGAACGCCCTGGTGAGGGCCAGCCTGTAAGCATAGATCTGCTTGAGGGCTCAGAGGAGCCACAGCCTCAAGACAGAGATGTCTCATATGAGGGCTGCAAAAAACGCTCAGCCTGTATGAAAATCTAAACAGAGCTCAGGGGAGCGATGTACTCAGGACCAAACAATGTCAGATGGCCCCGTGGGCTGGACATAAGATCTATCTGAAGCTCCAGCGTCAGTCTACACTCCAAAATCTCTTCTTTCTTTTTTTTGGGAGGAGACAAACTACTCTACCCCGAGGTGGCTAATATCCCAAGGGCTAACACAGATGTGTTAGATGTGTCAGAAATAAAACAAGCGGCAGCATAAAACAATTCCATTCTTTCTAGAATGACGTTCTGCCACTTAGCGCTCCGCTAACATTCCATTTAAGTGAATGAGCGGCGGCCTCAAAAAGCTCTCATCATGAGAGGAAGCCTAAGCTATTAACATAGTTCCTTACAACTAGAATAAGTGGTGGCACACCCCGTGAATACACAAAAAGGAAGCCATCACATACTCACAAAAGACGCCCATTTAATTGGTGCTTCTTTATATCGTTCTAGCCACCTAACAGGGGAACTTCAGGGCCCTAATATCCAAGTTTACTTTACCTTACCTTAATGTACAATAACATGACCCCATAACTCTACACAGGGAACAAAAGGTCTGTAGAGAAATGTGCGTCTGTGCATGCTCTTTACCCAGACAGAAAATGCAGTTTCATGTGTGTCACCCGGTGTCAATTATCTTGAGCACGGGTCAGCACACTTCTGAAAACAATCAGCCTTCCCCATGCGTTTCATTGTAAATTTCTCTTACTGTAATCCCTCAGCGTTTACAAACAGAACAATCCCTGAAGACGAAAAAGGTGAATGTCATGTTTGCAAGGCGCCCCTTTTATACTTCCGGGTCGCACGATGACGACATCGTGGGCTGTCGCATGTCAATAGGATTGCCGTGATTCGATAGCAGTTTCAGACACCTGTCACGCCTGAGGTGTTCCCCACAGCGTCATTCGACCCATTGCGAGTTCCTTTTCAAAAGGGAACAATATGCATAATAACAACATATTCTGTGTAAATTATTATATTTATTAAAACCATAAATGTATGCTACCTTACAGGGATATAACTTGTCCCTATCCCTAAATCCCACCCATACACCTACTCCAAACCCTACCCGTTGGGTACTTTATTCCCACTGTTCTTTAACCTTCAGGCACTTTATTTCCACGTTTTGAACATTTTCTTAATTGTTTATTTTAAATAATGCTTCTCCAAGTTGTTATGTGATGGAAAAAGGGTGAAGAATGAATTCAGAAAATGGCCCGAACGTGGGCAGGTAGTGTCCAAAGTTAAAGCCGCCCAACTTATGCTCTATACTAAATATGAAAAATGCTTGTCATTTGATAGGCAGAAGTGTGAATAGTTCCTACACAACTATTACTAACACATTTTTCTTATGATACACATACATTTTCATGCTAAATGAATTGTAAAAAGTTTAAAGGATCAAGTTTCTAATATCAGGATTAATCCTCTTGATAAAATTATCGATTCAAGAACAATCTTCTCATCTCTATTTGATTTTGCAGTCATTGATGACTTTCACATTTCTCTAAATCCCAGTGCCAGACTCTCCTACTGAACTAAAAGTGATGAACATCACAGACACTAAAGCTCTGCTAGTATGGAAACCGTCCCAAGCTAAAGTGGACAGCTATATCCTCAGTTATGGAACTACAAAATGTAAGTGCAGTCAAACCTATTAAATGGCTGGTTCTCCACTAACCATCATGACTTACTCAAGTTGTTTTGCTTTCTAGCTCCTAATGTGACTATTACAGTGACATTATCTGGCAGTACTGTGGAGCATCAGCTCAGAGGACTCCATAGATCTTCTTTGTACATGGTGAAAATCACAAGTCAAGTCAACCGCCTCCAGAGTAGCCCAGTCTCCACAACCTTAACAACAGGAAGTGGTGCGTAAACTGTCACGATTACATTTACTCACCCTCAAGTAAACCACATGGCACAAAAGAAATATTGAAGTAACATATTCAGATTTTCATGACTGATAATCACTAAATATATTTAATACCATATTGTCTAAATACATTTTTAAAGATTAAAACATTCAAATTCATTGTTTTAAATGCTACAATGAAAATTTAGGCATCACAATGATATAATGTACAGTATAAAAATTGGATATTTATTTTGATATTTTCTAAATATTATATTTAACCGTGTTATTAGTGCAAGTATATATGTAAGTATTAGTGCTTTTAAAGGTTACCTTTGCTGTCATCTATAGTTCGTTTAATTTATCAAAAATAAAATAGCATGCACAATTAAATATCCAATATCAGCCAATTTCTGTAAAATACAAAAATCTGTAATTTCGAATGATATCCCTAGTTTTACTCATTATACAGTCACAGTTGGTGTGGAAAAATCAAGTGATGAACTGAAAATTAAGTAAAACTTTTTATTTTACATTATTACAAAGTGCAATTCTTAAGTGTGTTAAGAAACGTAGTCACAAAAGTGTGCTCTTTTGTATCTCTTTACTGTATTATCTGCAAGTACTGCTTTTTGAAAGTATACTTTTGAGATTTGAAGTACACTACAAATCCACATTCAATACTATTAAGCACACTACTTTTTCACAAGGGAACTTTAATGCATCTAAATGTTAAAATAAATAAAAATAAAATGCTCAATTAAAAATCCAGTATCAGCCAATTCTGATAAATCGTAAAAATCTGTAAATTCGCCTGAAATCCTTAGTTTTACTCATTATACCGTCACAGCATGCATTTTCTGTAAAGCTGTTTTGAAACAATATGCATTGTGAAAAGCGCTATACAAATAAATGTAAATTTGTACATGTCTGTATGATTTCCAGGAGTGAAGCTTCAGGTAGTGACTCCTGTGGTGACCTTTCACTCAGCTGTGATTTCATGGAGGGCTCCCCGTGTGGCTTTCAAAAGTTATAGGCTCACATACCAGCTGAACGAGGAAGTCCAGGTGAATATACCAATCACTCAATAGCACCTCTCAGTCAAATTTAGCAGCCTTTCAACAATTTTCTCTGACCCTTGCTTATGAACAGGAGCTCATTTTAAATCCATCTGTGACGCACTATGAGCTGTCTGGACTGGCAGCCTCCTCAAACTATACTGTGAAAATAGAGGGAGAAAGAGATGGACAGTACATCAGTTTTGTCTCTGCTGAGTTTACCACCGGTGCGTAATGATCTGTTTCTTAACTTTCACCCCTCGTTGCGTTCTATCTTTAAGAGATTTGATTTTGTTACTTCTTCCCCTGTAGCTATGCTCCCGCACCCATACCCCAAAGAATGCTCTGAGGTACAGATCAACGGGATGAAGGAGTCAGGAAAGGCTGAGATCTACCTTGAAGGGAAGGATGGAGAGCCAGTCTGGGTCTACTGTGACATGGAGACTGATGGAGGAGGCTGGACAGTAAGAAACAAAAGCCTGGATTGAGACCTCTAATACACTTACAGCTTTCCCCATGAAACCTTTTTAAAACAGCTAATAGATTTGGTTTAAGTCACAGCCTTGAACCTCTGTAGTGTCAATCGTGACTTGCCTGATTTCATGAACAAAACAATTATGTGAAATTATATGCTCTTATACCCTTTGAAAAAAACACTTTATCACACTTTTTTCAAAAGAGTACTTATTATGGAACAATAACTAATAGGTAAGTAATAGGTAATAATTATGATTCCCTGAATACTGATCTCTCTACAATGTACTTTAAAAGAAACGTAAGTGTGAACTGAATGTAATGTTTTTACACTTAATTGCATGATAATTGCAATTAATTGAAAATTAATTATAGTTTCAATTTATATTAGATGCAATTAGTTGAGTTAAGAGTGCCTTTTTTATTTGTACATGTAATTTCATAATTACTTCTGTACTCAAGTATTTATTGTAAACTAAGTCTACTTCTATTGAAACTTGTGTCATGCATTTAAATACATTTTAAATATATTATATTACAATTTAGTGCATTTAAAATAGGTACTGTAATAAAAGTAGTATTGAATAACACACTACAGTTAAAATTTTAATTAAGTACTTTGCATGTGTACTTCTTTAAACGCATAAAAATATTATTAAAACGTAAAGATTAAAAATGTACTTTGAAACTTTAAATACAAAAGTAATTAAAAAGTGCACTTTTTAGAGTAAACTAGTGTGTTAAGAAACATGGTCATATACTCTCTTTAAATAGTTGCCTTTTAAATCATTAATATTATTAATATTAAAACTCTCTACATAAAGATTAAAGTGATTACTTGAATAAGACTTTGTTGTTTTGCAAATGCAGGTATTCCAGAGGAGAATGGATGGATCTACTGATTTCTTCAGGAGCTGGAGAGATTACAGCAAAGGCTTTGGTCTCCTGAGTGGGGAATTCTGGCTGGGTGAGATTTTCCACAGTGCTTGTATTATTTTTCAGAAACAAAAAATTATTTTCAATTTAAACGATACATGAGGTTTCCACCTAAAGAAAATCAGTTTAGAATATCAAATAGTTTGTTGTTGTTGTTGTTTTTTTATTTTTTTATTAGCACTTGTATTTTTTTGTAAATATTATTTCCATTTTGCCCCAACTCTCCATAGGAAATGACATCCTTTACACTCTCACCAGTCTTGCTCCAATGAGCTTGCGAATTGACCTGCGTTCAGGAAATGACACAGCCTTTGCTCATTATGCCAACTTCAACGTTAACTCAGAGGCTAATCACTATGCAATCGAGCTGTCTGGATACTCTGGTACTGCTGGTAAGAGAAAAGATCATGCTTTGTAAAAATAAAATAAAAATGTTTTTGTAAGACTATATTCTGTATAGCTATATTCTTTCTTTTTCCAGGTGATTCCATGAAATATCACAACGGCCGTCCGTTCTCCACGAAAGACAAAGACCCAAACACCCTGAGTATCCATTGCGCTAAGGCCTACATGGGAGGCTGGTGGTATAAAAACTGTTACAAGGCAAACCTTAATGGTCTCTATGCCTCCTACACCGACAACAAGGTAGTACATCAGCAAATAGTGTTTCTGTATTTATTAATCTTAGGTTTTAAGTAATGTTAAGAGGACCAAATTAAAGCCATTATAGGGATACCAATTGGGCTTGAGTCTCAAATTGTCTCTCACTAGTGCAGATTTCTGAGTCTTTTCCTCTTTTCTCTTAGGGTGTGGTGTGGATAGACTGGAAGGGCAAAGATGCGTCCCTCCCATTTACTGAGATGAAGCTTCGACCCTCCTATTTCAGTCAAACGATCCCAACAACCCCAACAACCCAGGGTTAAAACTGCAGAGTGAAGAGCTGCACATAGCGCAAATACACTGTATAAACTTCTACACACTGCTACTTCAGTATTGTATATTTACCAATATACACACAAAACAAAAACTGTAAAGAAATCTGATGGCAGCTTTGCAAAGAACATATCACAACCTCCAGCCAATCACAAAAACTTTTGTAAGTTAATATTAAGTTTTTCAAAATGTTATGTAGACTTACAGTGTGCATGTGTTGATCTATTTGTGTTAATAGTGACCCATCATTGATGTTAACATTTCCGCTACTGGAATAACTGCACTGTCTTGCTCTATTGGTACTATTTTCTTTTCTTTTTTTTAATCTTTTCACATGACTGGTTTAGAATTCCTCTCTATGAATTTGTTTTACTTTTTATGTTCAACATATGTAGACAAAATAAATAAAAACAAAGTGCTAACGAGTCCTGGATTCAAAAAATTTAGTTTTTGTATATTATTCTTAATATTTCTTTACATGTTTTTTTTATTTTATTATACTTACTAAATCTGCATATAATATAATAAATATAATATAATATAATATAATATAATATAATATAATATAATATAATATAATATAATATAATATAATATAATAAATTATACATATATTAATGCAGAATCAAAGCCAAATAACTTTATGGCAGTATTTGCATGTGTCAAGTAGAAGGCTTTGTTCATATCTATATAATGATTCTATGCATTAGTGCACATGGACCCATCAGTGAATTATTACAGCATAACTTTTCTTTACAGGCAAATCCTTTTCCAAATATCCTTTTCCAAATGTCTGTTCAGTTCTGCTAAACTGCCCGTTGAAGCAGACTGGTTAAACAGTAATTCCTGTGAGGGCTGAAGGCTTAGATTGTGGTTTGGCTATAGACTTGATTCCGCCATACCTGACACTATACTTCTTTGATTGGTTTTTCAGGGTGGTAACTGTATTTCACTATATTCCTGAGCTTCTGCTGAATCACTGCTTTATTTGCAATGAATGGGGCCTTTCCTTCCAACGCCTTGTGGCAATATATCAGCATGGAGCTCGGCAGTAAAGGATATACAATAGCATGCACAGTTGCACTTAGTGGTAGAGTCCTCTATTTATATGTACTTCCTTTTTTTTTTTTTTTTTTTTTTTTTTTACTAAATAGAAACTTTGTTGATCATAAAGCCAATGGGCACTTGGTATCCTGTAATATCATTCATCAAATCGTAATGTTAGAGGTTAATTCTTCTTGCTTTGAGAGTAACATTGAGATAAAGGTCAAGATAATATTTACCTATCCTTGAAGAGAGGATACTTTGAGAAACAACACTCAATCATGTGGATTGGAGCAGGGTTGGAGGAGGAATATAATAAAAGGGGGAGAGTAAAAGAAAAGCTTTCAGAAAGTTTTTAGACTCAGTAAAGAATCAACAGCATGTGTATCTCAGCAGTGAGTGTGGTGCTGTTACTATTCATTTTGTGGATGCTTGTGGTCCAACTCTGTAGACAGACTGAAAGGCAAAGTGACAGAGATGCCAAAGCAAGCAACAAACCAGAAGGTAGGAGGTTTGATTCAAATTAGAGCGGTGGAGGCGTAGATTTAATAACTTTCCATTGATAACCTGAATACCAGAAAAGTGAAGAAGGAGATTATGGGTGGGTGATATGACCAAAATCTTATATCACGATGAGTAATTTTATTTCACGGTACGATATATATCACAATATAGTTATTTTTGTTTTAAATAAGGTTTTTATGATTTCAAAATGTTTGATACCATTGACATTTTGATAATTCTTGTCACCATTTTCAATATCACAAAAAACTTATGCTAACCTAAGTAAAAAAAAAATAATAATAATTCTCAAGCTTACTGAAGACAAGTAAACAGTGATAAAGAATGAACAAAGAAACTAATTACAAGCATAGGAGAACAAACAAAGACACAAATGAAATAGACATACCAGAAAAACTTCAAGCGCTAGAAATAAGAAATAGGCCTACCACGTAAATTTAATTTGTATTAAGTACTCAAATGTATAGAAAACACTGCATAGTCTTCACTGTGTAAATGAAATAATACATTTATACTTATTAAAGTTACAAAAGTGATTCAGTCAAGAGCAGTGAGAGATTTTCTCTTTTTTGTTGTTTGATTACATTAATGACAACAGCAGGGAAATTTGGATGCTGTCACTTTAAGCCCGACCACACAGATTCAATATACTCGTGTGTTTTCTTTCTCAACTGTTAACGTTCACTGAAGACATAAATGACTGTTTACATGCAAAGACAGGGTCACTTTTACACAAAAGTATGTGTATTTAGTCTGCAAAAAGCACTCAGTTCAGTTCTCATGTGCTTTATGAGCAGCGGTGTGCGCGTCTCTCAGTGATGAGACACAGTGTCTCTGACAAGCACGCACATATATCGATATGTCTTTCGCTGCATACTTAATAACAAGTTTTTAACCCGCAATACTTAAAAACGCATGCTAATGACAAGCTTCTGTGACTGTGTAGCACAGAAACGTCAAGTGAGCGTAACCACGATAGAGACGATAGTCACAAATTTCTACCGGTTAATCGTGTCTACCGGTATATCGCCCACCCCTAAAGGAGATTGTGAAATTCGACAGCTCTGCTCCATTTTGATATGTACTTGTCTCTCCACTTGTACTTGTCTAGCTGCTGTGCCCAAACTCCTGCATTCCCTCTCTAAGCGCTTCCTTCCTCTTTCTCCCACTCTTCCTGGTCCATTCTCTCTCCCTCTGCTGGGCAATATGCTGGATCTCGCTCAAGATCATCTGCCCATCCACTTGACTGCACTGGCGCATCGCTATGGAAACATCTATCGGCTCAGCTGTGGCAGCACAAGTAATTCATCTTTTTATTTGATCTCCATGTTAGTAAAACTCATGACCTATGAAGCACAACTAAATCAAATGTAGAATTACACAAACTTTGGTCATTCATCAATTATGAATCATTTTGAACATTTAAATATTTATATTTTTCTATAAAAAAGAAAGGAAAAATAAACAACAGAGCAATGGGTATGCATTTTGTTTTTGAGGAAAGGTTTACATATTCATAGTTATTTATCTTTGTTTATGTTTACATAACAGTATTTCATTCATTTCTCCCAATATGTTAGGAATATGGGCTATATTACATTTTGAGGATAAAAAAAGTAAATTCTCTGTAGTGTTCACATGTAACTCCTGTTCCATGTTTTCTGTTCAACATCAGACTGTGATGTAAGCACGTATTAGGCTACGAAAGAAAGCGTACGTGTTTGTCATGTGGTACAAGGAATGCAAGTAAAAATAAACTGCATGTTTGAGAGCAACTCTTCCTGTGTACGTGTGCTTTCGTTTATTAGACAAGAAAGACTGCATTCTTAATTTTTTTTATTTAAAAAAAAAAAGAATTCTATAGCTGTTAGTTAGATAAGCAAAAGTAAAAAAAAAAAAGTTTTTTAAAAAGCTACACTGGCAAACATTCAGACAATTATGTTATGATGGTATCTCTTTTCATGTCTTTTATTGTTTTTTGCAGCCATGGTGATATTAAACAGTAGTGAGATCATCCGCGAGGCTCTGATTAAAAAATGGTCTGACTTTGCTGGGAGGCCTCATTCATACACAGGTAACTTACTTTGTTCAACTAGCCCAGCAGTCAATTGATTATCTTTTCAAAAAGACTGCCTATATTTCATATCTCATATGTGTTTGTTCTTGTACCTCACTCTTAGCTGATATAGTGTCAAGTGGAGGGCGAACCATTTCTTTGGGTGATTTCAGTGAGGAATGGAAGGCTCATAGGCGTGTGGTACATAGTGCTCTGCAGCGCTGCACGACTGATTCCCTGCACTCTGTCATAGAAAAGCAAGCACACCATCTCTGTCAGGTAAAGGGCAGATACACACAGGCTGCGTTTCAGTCCAATTTTATATGCCTTTCCCTCACTAACTTCCCTCCGTCTCATTCACTCGGATTTACGTCCCACTGCTGGTGGAACCCTTTGTTTAAAGGCACAATATGTAACTTTTTTGCTTTAAAAATAGCAAAAATCACTATATCTATGTTATATATTTTTTATAGTTGTGTACTTACATTATCCCGACTGTTTCCAACAACTTTCAAACCAGGAGAAATTTGTAATTTAATTTGAGAAACGTCCCGTTTCTTTATTTCCGTTTTGTCGCCGCCAATGCCGTCATATCCGCGTTGTCCCTGGTTTCCGCTCGTGCTGCCATGGCAACCAGAGCCATAGATATCATATATAAAGGCTAGATGTCTCGTGCGCGCTGCTGGCCAATGGAGGTCGACGTCCGCACGTGGCGGCCATCTTGCGGCAGTGTGCTCGCTCACTCGTTTAATGGTGCAAATACTTTTAAATAACCATAACTTGCCCAATTTTCTACCGATTTTCAAACGGTTTGGTTTGTTATAAACGTCAGAGATGTAGTTATGACACTACATACATACACTGCATACATATGAAAAATTATAACATACATGTTCAAGCATTCGGAATTATAGCCACGTTAATAACGTTTGTAAGAAACCAAACCGTTTGTAAATCCGTCAATATTTCAGCGAGATATGAGGATTTGTGTGCATGCTGATCACTCACCTTAATGCACAGAGCACTGACCTAAGATGGCCGAACGGTGATGCCGGAAGTGACTGCGCCATAAGACATCTAGCGTTTATATATGATATCTATGACCAGAGCTATGAACCAGAGCCGTCTGATAGTAACCAAAGCAACTGACGCGGACAACTTTGTAGTTCGCAATGTCTATTTGCACGTTGTTGTTGTTTCGTTCAAACATTATGGACCATGGCAAGCAGACTTTGGATAAAAAAAGGAGAACTAAAACGAGAATCAATATCAGCGCGGTGTTTTCGAGATGCCGAGAGCTCCCATAGACAGTATATAAACGAGAGCTCCACGTCCGAGACTTCGACCGCTCCTACATGTACTTTATTAAACAGGTGAGCACATTTACATAAAACTAATCAATGTTTTATAGTTCAACAATGATAAAATGTCAGAATATGATCTGTATGTTATTCTAATGTTGATCTAGTTTACTGCTAGTCTCATACATACAGACTAACACATACATTTCAACACATTTAAATGCAGTTTAGTGTGCTAGTGTAATGTTAGACCAAGTGAAACAGCGCTGCGTTACCTCACAAGTTTAATTTGTCTAATAAACTGACCTGTGAGTAGTAATTCGGCGTGTAGTTCGGTAACGTTAGAATGAAATGTCCATATTCCTTTTATATCCGCGGGACTCGCGTCGCGTTTGGAGCTGATAGCTGTCTCTTAGCAATCCCGAACTGCTTCATATTACAGTCATGATAAAAACATCGATGTATTCAGTCGTCCATAAACATTATCAGATCGGTCGGCTTGACGTTGACGACAAGATCCATAATTCTTAGCAAATGTTGCATCATCAAACTACGCCTTTGTTATTGTAAATAGGTTAGCGACCCCTAGTGGCGAAAAATGCCATACTGTGCCTTTAAAAGGAACCCACTTGACGAAGTTGAATGCACTTCAAAATAGCGGCAGAAATTCACCCAAAAGGGAAGTGCTTAGGAAAGTTGCGAGTGTGTCTAAAAGTGGAGTTAAACGCAGTCACACACTGATACATATTTCATCATGACAGACTTTTATCAGTTTCCAGGTCATGGATCAAGTACAAAGGAACAAGAAAATGAGAATGCAGAAAATGAGAATGCATTTTGGAATGTTGGATTTTTTTTAACGTTTAAAATAATTATAAATACCACACTTATACAGATTAATCCCTTAAAATAACACATTTTGTGGTTTTGAAACAGGTGTTGCGGGACTACAAAGGAAAAGCAGTGGATTTATCTGAAGATTTTACTGTGGCCGCGAGTAATGTCATCACAACACTAACCTTTGGCAAAACTGTAAATTATGTTTAAAAGTTATTCCCCACAATATACAGTTTATGTGTCCTCAATTTCATGGTCTCACTCACACTGAAACCTCCTGCTGCCTCTCATTGTGACAGTATGATAAGAGTTCAGAAGAGTTGCAGAAGCTGCAGGACTGTCTGAATAAGATTGTGTCTCTTTGGGGTTCACCCTGGATCTCAGCACTGGACTCCTTCCCTCTGCTCAGGGTAACACATTTGATTTTAACCCCCAAGTTGCAGGATTTAAGAATTGTTTTGACCCTAGATGCATTTCATTTGCACCCTTTTTTGAAATTTTTTTCCCTCATAGAAATTACCCAACCCCACATTCTCTCGTCTCATGAAGGAGGTAGCCAGACGTGATGAACTGATAGGGAAACACATAGAAGAGTTTAAGGTAAGAATGTATGCTCAAATGATTAATAAAATGATCAAACATAGTTAACTAAAATGTGCTTAGTACTAATCAAGTGTCATGTGCAGAGAAGTGACCATAAAGAAGGCAGCACACTGACTTCTTCACTTCTGCAGTGCCTCGAACCACCACAAGGAGCAGCCAATCAAATGGTGAGCAATGGAACATGATTTGTTTGGAGATTCCTGGACTAAAGTTTCCTAAACTGGAGACCTCAAAATACTGAAAAATAAATTGTATATTTTGCTATTGAATGAAAAACAAGCATAACATCATGTTTGAATGTCCTGGGGCAAAAAATATTTGTTTCATGCATAATTATTTAATCTATAAAAGACAAACTGAGTTGTTAGCTTCTTTTGTTCTTATAACATTTTGAAAAGAATAAAGGAAAGAACTTGTAATTAGTAAAATAAATGAAATATCTTTTCTTTAACCTATTCAACAAAGTACAGTAAAAAATACAGTGTTCTTCAATCTGTTCCATTTAAATGTAAACAAACAGACACCTAAAGGTGCGGTCACATTTGAAAATTTGCAGACAAAAAACAGTCATTTCAATTGAAATCTGCACAATCAGGAGTTTGGCATGGGGGCAAACATTTTTTACTATAATGAATCCAATGTTGTTAACCAAAATATTGTTGTCTCCTATATATAGACTCTGACAAACACTCATGTGCACATGACTATAGTGGATCTGCTAATTGGAGGGACAGAAACTACTGCTGCCTTGCTCAACTGGACTATGGCCTTCCTTTTACATAGGCCTGAGGTACCTATTGTTTTATGCAGCCTATTTAAATCAATCGTGGTCCTGGAGGGTCAATGGCCTGCAGAGTTTAGCTCCAACTTGCCCTAACATACCTGCCTGGAAGTTTTTAGTCATCCTGAAGACCTTGATTATCTTGGTTCAGGTGTATTTAACTTGGGTTGCAGCTAAACTCTGAACAGAACAGTGGTCATCCAGGAGCAGGATTGGAAACCCCTGTTTTACAGGTCTATAAACAAACATTCAGCACACAGTATTTTCATTCTCTCGCCATCCAGGTTCAGAATAAAGTGTACGAGGAGCTGTGTGGTGTGCTGGATGTGCGGTACCCTCAGTACAGCGACCGTCACAGACTGCCGTATCTGTGTGCACTGATCAACGAGATGTTGAGACTACGACCTGTAGCTCCCCTAGCCGTGCCTCACAGAGCCATACGAAACAGCAGGTGAGCATCGAGTGAGATCAGTACTGTGATCACTAACAATTAGGCTGCATCCAAAATCGCATACTTTCCTGCTAGGTATACAATGGCGAAAACTAGTATGTGACAAAAGAAGTATATCCAAATTCACAGTAAAAGAGTAGGCAAAATGTACCCGGAAATGTACCCGGATTCTGAAATGTCCATAGGATGGACACTTTACTGTCCCATGAGGCCACAGGAGAGGATTTGCGAATGGCAGTGAAGCAACACCAGAGATGGTCTTGTATTAGGGAGATGAGAGGGTCTGTATCTCTTACCATTGGAGAAATCATAACGGCTAACTTGGATCACATGAGGCAACTCAGCCTATCGTGTAATGGCAGTGACGTCAGTGCACGCAGTAAAAAAATGTATGACAGTCAGTTACAGCTTACGTTAATCAGTTTCATGTGGATTATTAGCGGATTGGTCTTGTGAATAAATGTTCTATATTTGGTGTTATATTGCTAGTAAAGTTACAGTTACAGTTCACTTAACTGCCACCAGTGCCGCTATTAATAAGGGTTTCTGAATTGTTCCATATATAGCCCTTTTAATGTTCACTCAGATTCTCAAAAGAAATTCATACAGTCCTCTGTTTAGTATTGCAGGCCATTTCATCCCCAAGAATACAATAATCATTCCTAATCTGTATGGTGCCCACCATGATCCAGACGTTTGGAATGATCCATACAGCTTCAAACCAGGTACAAAACCACACAAGTTGTCAGACCTCTCTAATTTGCATATTTACACATGCAATGCAGTGCTCATTAATCATGACAGTGAATATGATTTATTTTAGAACGCTTTTTGGAAGATGGTGGCAGGTCCCTTCGTGCCCTGATTCCTTTTGGAGGGGGAGCTCGGCTGTGTCTGGGAGAGGCGGTAGCCAAAATGGAGATGTTTCTCTTCACGGCTTATCTGCTGCGAGACTTTCAGTTCCTGCCTGCCAGTAAAGAAGAGCCTCTGCCTGACCTGCGGGGCGTCGCCAGTGTGGTTCTTAAAGTCAAACCATACGCAATTATAGCACACCCAAGAGAACAGTAACTGATTATGAATAGAGTGTCGCAGGAATGAGTTCTAAAACCCAGAAACATTTTTGAACTTACAGTTTAATCATCCCGATGTCAAGGTTTTTTTTTTTTATGGGTTAGCACAAGCTTGATGTATTTTCCTGTTTTATTCTAAAAAATAAAACACATCTGTATACCCAACTCATGAATTGTTTAAGCTTTTATGTGACTTGTAAAACAAGTGAGCAAATTGGACTACAGAGTTTGTGTAGTTTGTAGTAGCTGGTGTAGTTTGTTTATATTCTAAAGCTTCTGGCGAATACATTTAGACTTCAAAATTCATAAAAGATGTGTTCATTTGTAAAAATTATCTTTAAGTATCATAAACTTGTGTTGGTCACAGAGCTTATTATCCAAAAGTCATTGTAAAAATGTCGAGGGAACCAGGGTGATGCTAACTTCAGGAATGCCTACAAAAATGCATCATCTCTGCAGCACTCTATAGCTTACTGTATACATTTTTCCTGTCATAAACAGAGTAATGTGATGTAGGGCTTATTTGGGTGCATTTGAGCAACAACTTGCTGGGTAACTAGAAACGTATGTGTCAGAATAAATCAAATTCTGGTTACTATGAATATAACAAATTCTAATAAAGCTGAAGTAAAGCATTTAAAGGGATGGCTAATTGCCATGTACTTTGAAGTCACATTTTTTATTACATTTAAATTGTTTAAATAATAACATATTTCAATAATTGATGTTATAAAATATTTTATCATTTACTTTATAAACATCCTGTATTTTTATATACACATGTGTTTTATCACACAATTTTTGGTGTTTAACAAGGCAGTCCATTGTTGACTATGCTTCATTACAATTGGAGTGTATATGCTTTTGTCATTTTTATGATTGACTGTAAACATTGTGATGAGTCTCAAGTATTAATAACTTAAGATGTTCGAGTTTAAATAACTTAAGATGTTCGAGTTTAACTGGGGAATAATGCATTACATGATTATTAGCCTATATTGAATTCTTAAAGGTACACTCAGTATTTTTGTGTTGCACAAATATCTAGATATCGCACCAAAACAATTTTTTTTTTTGCCATCGGCTGTGATTTTATGAATTCCTTAAGATAAATGGTCGGATAACAGTGCTGTAACCCGGATTTGTATAGTGATCTCAACATTGGTGCTGTTCCTCTCTCGTCCACTAGAGGGTAGAACACACACTCTACCAGCTGAGCGCAGAACTGCACACACTTCCTGTGCTCGGCTCGCTCGGGTAACGGGTTGTTGATGGTAAACAGCGAGCACATGCTGAACGCAATCTTTGACATTTTGCCACAGAACCGAATGACAACTACTTTGATTTAAATCTTAATTTAGTAGCTTGACGTTTAGCAATTTGCCTGGTCTCTGTAATTACACGCTGAACAATGAAATACTTCACTTACTGCTCAGGTATGGCGTGACAATCCTATTTGCTACAATACAGTAGATTTCACTCATTAGTAAATGTGTTTGTAACTTATATTTATATACATATAGCATTTTTTCGTTTTCATTATAGCTGTGTTTTACCAGTAAGTTTGTTGCTTTGCCTAATGAGTTTGAGTATGTCTGGCAACTTTGCTTAAATGCTTTATTTCTTTCTTTGTATTTTATACTTAACATAGCCTATTTGTTGTGTACACTTAAAAGTGCACTAATTTCATACATGTGTGATTTATGTGTTCAAAGGGCACTGATGGATTTTATAAAAGAGTTTACCACAGTCATGACATTAATGATTTTGTCTGTCTCATCACTCCATGCTGCTTATCAGCTATTCAAGGTAAACGTCCATTCAGTGTCTTGAATCCATTATGCATACTATCAGTAAGATGCATGTGGTTGCACTGTTATAACTTTTCTTTCTCTGTTTGCAGGATCACAGAGCTTCATCGTTGGGCTTCCTCCTGATTGGCTGCTCCTCTGTCCTTTCATTCTTTTCTCCCAGTAACCAAATTATCATGTCACTCCAGAACGATCTAGAATGGGCAGGTGAATCACTCGGACCTGTGCTTTCTACTTTTGACTTCCTGTGGCTTAGTGACGACCACATCACAGCCCGTATCCTACTGATTGGCTCCACTTGTTTTGTAATGCTCTCTGATTGGCTATCGCCAGATGGGTTGGTCATTATGTCACGCTGCTTGGCCTTTTCCACCCTTTCCTGTTCGCTGACAGTGTGTGCATTTGCTGAAAATGCAGCAGGGGCAGTAGGGAGTGTTGCCCTCAGTCTCCCTTTATTAGTTTCCCCAAGGAGCAGATCTTTGGGTTCCCTCGTGTTGCCTACAGAAGGACTCAACTGGATCTTTAAAGTCATCATGGCATTAGGATGCTGGACCACCAGGAAGGCCCTTATTAAATACCTGCTTGATTTGAAAGGCTGGGACTGACATAGGAGCAAGTAATGTTTTCCAAAGTTAACGGAGAACCACAAAATGGTACTCTCAGGTTACTAGCAGGTATATGTACTGTGTTTTACTGTTGCATGTAAAAGCCTTTTGTCTTATAAGCTAACATTATAGTGTATTATATTACAGAAACTGGAATTGTTTACATCTATTCATATAATAGAGTTTGCTTATAACCTATTAAATCCATTACAGTGACATTGAAGGCTTCTAAAATCCCTGAGCGATGAATGAATTGTTTAGCATCATCAACAATGTAGTCCTTTGTAAAGAAAGAATGGGACTCTGTTTAAGTCAGTGTTGCCATGTCCACTTATTATAAGAAACTTTGGTAAATGTGTGGTAAATTTAATTATTGATTTAGATTTAGAATTTTTTTTTTTTTTTGTAAAATTATATAATTATTGCAAAGATGTTTTCTGAATGTCCATAATGCAGCTTAACTTTATTTAATGTGTGTTTATACAGGTTTATACTAAAAGGCAATGAAAAAAAAAAAAATAGCAGGTTTTGGTGAGGATAGTTATTTATTTTGGCATTGTTTAGTCACTTCATTAGTAACTCATTTGTCTAGCAAGATCTGGCAACACTGGTTTAAATGTACATAGTATTTTACTGAGGACATGTAAATTCAAACAATGAAGCACAAAAAAGAAACAGTGTATGCTGTTACTATATATATATATAGACTACTGTTCAAAAGTTTGGGTCAGTAAGATTTTTTAATGTTTTTAAAAGAAGTATCTTCTGCTCACCAAGGCTGCATTTATTTGATAAAAAACAATTAAAAAAACAGTAATATTGTGAAATATTATGACAATTTAAAATTACTGTTTTCTATTTTAATATATTTTAAACTGTAATTTATTCCTGTGATCAAAGCTGAATTTTCAGCATCATTACTCCAGTCTTCAGTGTTCCATGATCCTTCAGAAATCATTCTAATATGATTTGATGCTCAAGAAACATTCATTATTATTATCAATGTTGAAAACAGTTGTGTACAATTTTTTTTTCAAAATTCTTTGATGAATAGAAAGTTCAAAAGAACAGCATTTATTTAAAATAGAATATTTTCTAACATTATAAATGTCTTTACTGTAACTTTTGATCAGTTTAACTCATCCTTGATGAATAAAAGTATTGATTTATTTTATTTATTTCCCCAAAAAATAAAATTAAAATTCTTACTGACCCCAAACTTTTGAACGGTAGTGTTTAATGTTACAAAAGCTTTAGATTTCAGATAAATGCTGTTCTTTTGAACTTTCTATTCATCATAGCATCATGAAATAAAAATGTAAATTTAACTGTTTTCAACATGGATAATAATCATAAATGTTTCTTGAGCATCAAATCCGCATATTAGAATGATTTCTGAAGGATCATGTGACACTGAAGACTGGAGTAATGATGCTGAAAATTCAGCTTTGATCACAGGAATAAATTACACTTTACTGTATATTCACATAGAAAACAGCTGTTTTAAATTGGAATAATATTTCACAATATTACTGTTTTTGTTTGTATTTTTAATCAAATAAATGCAGCCTTGGTGAGCAGAATATATATATATATATATATATATATATATATATATACATACATATATATATAATGTATATTTAAAACTGTACAAAAATTTATGAATATACTTATAAATAGCAACTGGTCCCTGTCTTTGATTGTCAAGTGCAAATAATCATGTAACGCTGACCAGATTTAATGAGTGATTCTTAGAAAAAATCTAAAGACATATTCCTTCTACCATTTTAATATAAGGGTTATACAGTGGTGGAAATAATTATTTGATTCCCTGCTGATTTTGTAAGTTCGCCCACTTACAAAGAAATTAATGGTCTATCATTTTTATGGTAGGTTTATTTTAACGGATAGAGACAGAATATCAACCAAAAAATCCAGAAAAAAACACATTATATAAAGGTTGTAAATTGATTAGCATTTGATCGAGTGAAAGAAGTATTTGATCCCCAACCAACCAGCAAGAATTCTGCCTCCCACAGATTAGTCCTGTCACTTTAAGAAATTACTCCTAATGTCAGCTGGTTGTGTGTATAAAAGACACCATTCCAACCTCTCCACCACCATGGGCAAGACCAAAGAGCGTTCAAACGTCAGGGACAAGATTGTAGACCTGCACAAGGCTGGAATGGGCTACAAGACCATCAGTAAGAAGCTTGGTGAGAAGGAGACTTTTGTTGGTGTGATTATTCAGAAATGGAGAAATGAGAAAGGTGAGGGATCAGCCCTGAACTACACTGGAGGAGCCTGTTAATGATCTCAAGGCAGTTTGGACCACAGTCACCAAGCAAACTATTGGTAACACACTGAGCCGCAATTAATTGAAATCCTGCAGTGCCCGCAAGGTCCCACCGCTCAAGAAGGCACATATAGAAGCCCTTCTAAAGTTTGCCAATAAACATCTAATGATTCAGAGAAGGCTTGGGAGAAAGTGCTGTGGTCAGATGAGACCAAAACTGAGCATTTGGCATCAACTCAACTCGCCGTGTTTGGAGGAAGAGAAATGCTGACTATGACCTCGAGAACACCATCCCTACAGTCAAGCACGGAGGTGGAAACATTGCGCTCTTGGGCTGTTTCTCTGCTAAGGGTACAGGACAATTTGACTGTATTGAGGGGCCAATGGACGGGGCCATGTACCGTCAAATCTTGGACGAGAAACTCCTTCCTTCAGCCAGAACACTGAAGATGGGTCGTGGATGGGTCTTCCAGCATGAGAATGACCCAAAACATACCGCCCAGGCAACAAAGGAGTGGCTTAAGAAGAAGCACATTAAGGTATTGGAGTGGCCTAGCCAGTCTCTAGACCTTAATCCTATAGAAAATCTGTGGAGGGATCTGAAACTTTGAGTTGCCAAGCGACAGCCAAGAAACCTTAAGGATTTTGAAAGTATCCGTAAAGAGGAGTGGACCAAAATCCCTTCTGAGATGTGTGCAAACCTGGGGCCTCATTTATAAACGTTGCGTACGCACAAAAGAAGGTGTACGCCGCTCTCTACACAATAATTGGTATTTATAAAAAGCAAACTTGACGGGAAAATGTGTGGTCCTTCACGCAAACTCTGACCCAGGTGTACGCACAAAAACGGGTGAAATGAGAAATGGCGACACCGTCGGCAGATGGAAGAAACACGTGAAAGTGTGTGAAACTGTAGACCGTTGTGTAAAAGAAATGGCAATACTGCCCCTCATAAATACCATGAAGACTTCACAAAGCAAGTCTTACAATTAACAGCCTACACGAACACCCGTTTGATCGATCTGCAGTGTAAAACAAACAAAATCAAATGAAGATTACAACAGAAATACAAATTAACACATATTTGCAAAAAGAAAAGTGAAATATGTTCTGCAATAATATTGGCATGTTATGCAATTCATCACTCCACTTAATAGGGATTCCCCAATAATTGCCGCCAGTCTCTCATCAAGAGGGGTCAGCTCCGGTGTCCCCATTCCCCCACCCGTGGCAGACACACTCTGGCAATGGAGCGCTAGATGCTTTTTTGCATCGACTTTGATGTCCGACCATTTCTTTTTTATTTCGGCCACGGTCCTAGGTTGTGAGGCTGCAGCATTAACGACGTCTGCAACCTTTTGCCACTCAAGTGCCTTTTTGGCATTAGTAATGCCCACACTGTGCCCTCCAAACAACATTTTACTCCTCTTTTCCACCTCGCCAACGATAATTTCTACTTCACATTGAGTGAAGTTACGTTTCTTGGTTTTCCTCTCTGTGTTTGCCATGATTTCGCAGTCGATGAATATTAACTTGTGGGCGTTTCACGGACTATTTATGGGCAACTATGGGCGTGACATGAAGCCGCAAAAGCTGCGCTACATTTAGAATTGATTGTGATTTATTAAGGGAAAACTGCGTAGGATGTGCGTGCGTACGGTTTTATAAATCCAAATATTTCTGTGCGTACGCACGTCCTCTGTTTCATCCGTACGCCACTTCTGACGCAAATCCTACGGAAAGTTTTATAAATGAGGCCCCTGGTGACCAACTACAAGAAACGTCTTATGTGATTGCCAACAAAGGTTTCTCCACCAAGTACTAAGGCATGTTTTGCTTGGGGATCAAATACTTATTTCACTCACTGAAATGCAAATCAATTTATAACCTTTATATAATGTGTTTTTTTCTGGATTTTGGTTGATATTCTGTCTCTATCCATTAAAATAAACCTACCATAAAAATTGAAAAAAAATAAAAAAAGTGGACGAACTTACAAATTCACCAGGGGATCAAATAATAATTTTTTGCTCTTTAAATTATATTATATTATCAAATGCTCTCTAGAATCTAAAGCGTCCTGCACCTTATGCTATAAATCCCACCGGGCCAAAGCAAATGTTGACACGTCATGGAGCAACATCGGTTGGAGATGTGTTTTCGGTTGCTCAAACGCTCCGTTTTATTCTGTTTTCAAACTGTACATTGGTTAAGAATGAAATGGCTAGAATGTATTCACACCTCTACTATTGAATCCAATGTATCATCAGCGCTCGGATTCGCTTCCATGGTGCTGTCAATAGCAGTCTGTGAGGTAAACTAAATGCTATTGGCTATTTGAAAATGGGGAGGAGCCATTCAATATGTCCCGCCTTTGCTTCCTGTTCCAGTGGAAATTACATCAACCCATCATACAAAACTGTGCATTCCAAGGCACTTCAGTAAGCCTTTAATGTTATGAAGCGACGAGAATACTTTTTGTGAGCAAAAAAAAAAAAAAAATAGTAACGACTTTATTCAATAATCTCTTCCATGTCATTCTCCCACGCTATTCACGTAGTGTATACAATGCAGCGCTTCCAGCTTCTACGCCAGAACACTGGCTCATTATTGGCTGACGCTGTTCACGTGAGCACCACGACACATGCGTGTGATGCTTTAGTATCAGCTGACTAAGGAGCTGGCCAATAATGAGCCGACGTTCTGACGTAGAACCTGGAAGCGCTGCACTGTTCCCACTACTAATGTAGGGAATGGTGAATGGGAAACAATTTCGAACACTGCCACATTTATTTCAGCTGATGTAGTGCGCCCTCTAGTGTTTCATTGTCTAAAATGCAGCTGAATTGTATTGAATATTCTCCACAGTGTGGTGGCTGGAGAGCTGATCTCAGGCAAGCAATATTTGTTTTTACCATCAAACGTTTTGTTGGGCTATTTCCATTTGTACAGCATTCAACCATTCAACCATCTAGAACAGTGGTCACCCCGGTCCTCATGTCCCAGTAAAATCTGATTATTACCACAGTATTCTGCTTACAGGCACAAAATATCATCATCAGAACTTAAAAAACTTCTTAAATCTTGCTGTGGTGAAGCTATAGAAGGAACAAACCTATGGTTCTACATAATTCGTTACCATAGAATTCATATATGGTTGTCACTTTGAATATAGCAACATCAGAGCGCTTTGTTGAGCATCTGACTTCCTGTTCTGCCTCTCACCAATTTCTGTCAGCTTCACCCCACCACTGCAGTGCACTACACATCTGCGATGAGCGTTCTCAAACACTGCTGAGGAGAGAGAGGAGGGGGGAGGAGAGGAATGGATAATGAGAGAGGAGGAGAAAAAGGAGGGGGAAAAGGAAGCCAGGAATAGCAGGTTGGACAGATGTGCGGAGTCAAGAGCTAGTGTTGCCATTCAAAGCCCCGAAACACTGGTGAACAGGCACAAGCAGTCCTGCAGAATCACCATGTAGAGCTTCAGAGCGGAAGAATGGCAATGCAGTAACTGCAGTTGTGGAGGATCAACCTCAGCAGATGGTAAGACTCTGCAAAACAATGGGAATATCATCATTCTAAGGAGCTTGACAACATGGGAATGCCATCATGATTTGTTTTGGTGGATTTGCTACTGGAGCTGCGGTTTAGTAACACTTGTCTGATTGTATTGCAGTGTGGGAGGAGCAGAGAGATGCTGTGAAGGAAAAGCATTTATTTCCAGCCACTGTCGTTATAACATCCGCACATCAGGAAACATGTATGCCTTCTATTCTTTGCTGGTGTACATCTTCTACACCGTCTTTAAAAAGGAGGAGGAGGCAGCGCTCGAGGGGGCGTATGGAGAATCCCCGGAGGTATGTGTGGCCGCAGTGGACACACGTCGATAGACATGTTAATATATGCATTCCTTATTGTCCTCAGTACAATATATGCAAACAAGAAAAATAGAATGATTTATTATATTATAATATAATATATTAAATATATAGAAACAATATAGAAAACTAGAGGTAATTTCATTCAGGTGATAATTCGTTTATGCACGCATGCATGCACACGAATCGAATGTCCTCAGTGGTAGCTTTAACACCTTCCAATAATCACATTCATCTCCCTCTGTAACTGACAGGAGCCTGGCCATGTTTCCATGGAAACAAAGAGCAAGGGGAAGAGTAGCCACACCCCCAGGTTGGGCAAAAGAGGGTGTGGAAGACTGAGTGATTCAAGTAAGAATGTTTTGTTGCGTGATGTTCTAAATACAATGAAGTGCTGCTCCACATAATCAGCATTCAACCATAATCACCTTAAATTGCAGGCAGCAGCAGTGATAGTGATGGGGCGTCTCTCAGTGATGAAGATGATGAGTTTGATGAAGGTCATGGATTACCTGCCAAAACACCATTAACAGCTTTCCTGTCTTTCAAGCAAGAGGCAGAAAAGAGAAGAGCCACTAATTCTCCAACAGAACCTAGTGAAAAGGTGAAGACCTTCTAACTACACTCACATTTACCATGTTTCATAGTGGTGGTGATTTGGTGGTGGTAGTATTTCAGCAGACCCTTAGCTCTACAGTATGGCACGTCCTGATTATGCTGAGTTAGAATATGCACAATATGCCTGTGTCAACATATTTTGTTGATCCTGGAACAACATTCCTGTCTGAAAATTTAATCATAACCATATCCCTACCCCTAAACCTAACCCTACCCATAAGTTACCCCTAAAATCAGAGGGGAATAATAGATGAATAACACTGATGTAGAAGGACCGAACCCTGGTTGTAAGCCTAAAATCAAGCGTAGCGTTAGTTCTGGCAGGTCACGTTAGTCTCTCAGCTGATCCACGTCAACTTACAGGAATACGACGCCTATCACAGCATCCTATATAAGCTCCTTCAGTATTATCAGCAGCTATTGCGTTTCTCAGGAGCGAATTACCCTCCTCCATCCCCAGCTCCTCCTCTCGTCTAGTCAGGATTTGGCATTCTGATTCCTCTTGAATAATTCCTCGAATTATGGTGTATATTAAAATAGTGACATTAATGATATCTGCATACATTTATGTTGGTTCTGTTCTGTTTACCCTAACGGGGGTTATCACTGCGCTCCCTGCTCTTATCCATGCTAGGCTGCATGGATGCGCAGGGAGTTCTCGCCCAGGGCTGCGTTTCCCAAAAGCATCGTAAGCCTAAGTTGATCGTAAAAACGATCGTACGACTGATCTTAATATTATGGTCTGTTTCCCAAAAGCATCGTAGCTTAAGTAGCACTTGAAAATCTTCGTAGATCTACGAGTGCTCTGGAGTAATCGTACATCCCCAAGTGCATCGTAAGAAGACAGATTTATGAGGACACCTGCAGGACAACCGGCAGACTACACCTTTAACTTTATTCAAATGCAATGTGATTATAATATAAGGTTTTGATTGTACTTTATTGAACACTTTATTACTCTTTTTTTGTTGTTGGTTAAATTAATGTATAAATTAAATAATTAAAAAGGTCAGAAAACAAAACAAAAAATAGAAATAATTTAATCTAATAATTTTAATCAAAATTAAATGAATGAACAAAACAAAAAAAAATCCTTTAAATCTGTTAAAAATAACATCTTTGTTTCGCTCTATCTCCTCTAAAAGGACATTAATTTCATCTTTTTGAAAGGTATCTTTTCTTTTCTTTCTTTTTTTTTTTTTTGTTCAGCCATTTTGTCAGTGACTCCACCTGTAGGTGTTTTATATAGACTTGTCTTGATTGCTAATCCACAACAGATGACAATTATTAGGTTAAACGTTCAGAATACGATTCCATATAAGGTTATATTTCAGCACTATGTTAAGTGCATTTTTGGGAAACGCTCGTGGAATTGCTGCGAGCGTTCGTAACCTTGCACGTAGAAAGCGCTCTTATAAGAGCTAAGATACATCGTTATCGGGAAACCCGGCCGATACAATTTATTCACTTTAAATAAATTATAATATAAAATTATAGGATTAACAGGAATTGTAGTTGTTCAACACCACAGGAACAGTTAAAAAAAAAGTATTTTCAAAAAAAAAATACGATTGACATCGTATTCCCCTCCATGTCCGATTGAGAAGGACGTTTTGCAAAGGTCACAAAAAGCCCTCTCGGTATCCCCCTCAACACCTTTCAGCCACAAATATTCATTTTCCCAGTCTTTCTTGAACCCACACCTTCTCTTTTTAATTGATGATGGCGGTGCCTCTCAGACAGTCTCTTTCTCCATTTTTCGCATTGGAAAGCGCGCATTTAAAAGTTCCTTCCCAGTGTGTCTGGTATGCGCGTGCGTGCGCTGTCATGACAACAACGAAAAAGTTGACAACAGTCAGCAGTTCAACTGAGGGGTGGGTGTGGCAACAATAGCGTGCTGAACTGTCAAGTAATGTTCGTTTGGCTGCCTGGGGCTCGAGGATATAGAGCGACCAACTTTTTTTTTTTTGAGCAAGCATGGATTATGCGTGACACGGTCTCAATTTGCGGGACGCATGAATTGGGCTTCAAACGCTGTGCGCGCACGCGCTACGCGGGACGGCACGGGTGGTCACCCTACAGACAGGGGAGAGTCGAAAGCCGGGCGATAAAGGTCGGTAATCGGAATCAGTCCAGGAAAACATCCACAAACCCGAGGAACAAAGAAACGAATGAGACTAAATAGCAGACAAATCTAATGAAAAACTAAACAGTGCGAGCGAGGCTACATTAGTCACATTAGAAAATGAAGTTGTAGGTTGTGTTTGAATAATTACGTATCTTATTTAGCTGAGGTAAATTAAACGCAATACTCACGTATCCTTCGATGAAAAATGAGACAACACAATGAACCCAACGGGCGGTTGAAATTTAAAGGGCTGATTTTCGCACTTCAGGGCAGTGACGAGTACATGTAGTCCAGTCAGTGGTTGTCAAGACACCAGAGGCACAACCTTTAGCAATGGTGAACGGTGGTTTAATGTCAACATTGTGACAACGCTGTAACAACCTTCACCACACAACGTAGTTATAGCAACCTTTTGGCCATGTTGTTAAAACGTTGTTAGAAGGTTGGGTACGTTCAGAGCCGTAGAGAGAGTTTTTTTTTAATCTATAGTATTCTATACTCTCCGCTCGTAGTATAAATGTAGTAAAACATGTTTTTTCAGGGCTTTAGCCCTTTAAAGGGCTAAAGAAGCCCTGAAACCCTGTATATTTATATTATTATTATGGTTGTTATTAATAGTGAATAAATCTAAAGCTTTTGTGACTATTATTTTGTGTTGAATTTCTCATGAAGATGTGACCATTTTTTCCTTTTATGTAGGCTTACTAAATAATCTGGGTGCACATTTTATGTGCACATTTATTTTTTAATAGTTGAGTAAATATGAAATGTGTATTTTCCAGGTGACAGAGTCTCCATTGCTGTCTGTGATGTCCCACCTCCTGAGCTTCCTGGAGCAGTATTCCCACCTGCAACAGCTGCAGCAGCAGGCAGATCAGTACCGTCTGCAGCTATGCAGACACCGTGCCCAGCACCGGCGGAAGATGAAGGCCCTGCGTACGTCCTACCGCCAGCGCCTCAGAGACAAGAACAGTGTGATTAACAACCTGGAGGAAGTGATCGCTCAGCAGCAGAGCCCATCACCTGAAAATGAGGGTGAGAACTTTTGAACCTAAATAAATCACAGAATCTCAGTGTGAAGACTTTAGATGTGGATAATGATGAGTTTAATATTAGATGCCTCCCTTTATGTACTGTACCTTGACATTCATTGATTTTTTGGAGGCTGCCTTTTACCTTACGCAGAACCTGATTTCATCAAGTACAACATGTTCCTGGATCAACATTTTTGTTGATCCTGAAACAACATTCCATTCACCAATCAGATTTTAGGGAAAAGTTTTCCGTTTATGTCAAGTTTAGGCTTACAACCAGAGTTAGGTGCTTCTACATCACTGCTATTCACCTATCATTTCCCTCTGATTTTAGGGGTAACTTATGGGTAGGATTAGGTTTCGGGGTAGGGATATGGTTACGACCAAATTTTCAGACAGGAATGTTGTTCCAGAATCAACAAATTATGTTATATACCCAGGAACTGGTCTAACTCGGCAATATCAGGAGGTGTGTCTGTTTCTGTCTTTGCTGTTTGGTCTGTCTGAAAGATTCAGCCTTTACGTTAAAAGAATGTTTCTGAATATTTAGGCTTACATTGTATACATGTCTGTCAACCCATTTTTATTTATTTATTTATTTTACAAACTGTGGTACAGATTCAAATTATTCTTACATACTGTAGCTTTACCCAGCTAATAGGAAACTTTCTCAGAAGCTAATGTTCTGGCAAGGTTTTTCAAAGTTCTGAACAAATGTTCTTTCAGTAACATTGCAGTTTTTTTTGTTGTTGTCTTTTTTTTTATTGCTAACAAGCATCGGTCAATACTGAAGCCACATTTTCAAAACTCTTCATGCAGTCTGCATTACCATGATGAATCTTGGCCAAACAGTTAATCACCTCAGACCAACAAAACACTTTATGTATGTCTCAAAATAAGCTCCTTCCACAATAACACTGGCAACAATTCTCATTCAGAAATCATGCATTTCATTCATAAAACACTGATCTTAAAAACACTAACAACAGGGAGCATTACATAAATCATGAACTTTTATTTTTTAAGTTTGAATGATTATTTTTCACATATATGATAAGAATCAGATCTTTTTATTTTACTGACTGTATTACAACATAAAGAATTAATGAGAAATGCAGCAATTTTTCTATAGCTTTACATGTAGTAATTTACATGCAAAAAATAAAAAGTGGAAACAACAACAACAAAATCCTGAAGCTATAATAATAAGAAAAAAACAACAACAACATCAATAACATCAACAACTTGTCTAGTATAATCCCGTATGTGCAGTATTGGAGACGCAGCTGTGTCAAGAGGCCGTTCTGTTTGGAGTTTGTATGCTTTCTCTGTGTGATTTCCTCTGGGTTTCCCACACAATCCAAAAACATACAGGACATAAACACAGGAAGTGCTCAAAATACAAAGTTTCAGACATTTCTCAGAGTAGCATAAACTAGATTAGGAAGGAAGTAAAGGAAAGTGAAATATCATTTTTTATTTACTTATTTATTTATTTTTATAATGAGGTTAAGTGCTCCCAGAAAGATGAGTTTTCAGCTGTCTGTTGAATGTTGTCAGGGATTCTGCATTGAAGGCATGAAGCCTGGGAGATCATTCCACCAGCAAGGAACAGTGAGAGAAAATGTTCTGGAGAGTAATTTTGTGCCTTTCTGTGATGGTACCACAAGCCTTTCACTCATTTACCAATTGTAGGCCTCTGGTAGGGATGTAGACTCGTAAAAGCGAGTAGACCAATCACAACAGACTGGGCCATCTGACCAATCAGAGCAGAGGAAGCTCTCGAAAAGGAGGGGCTTAGAGAGACTGAATCTTAAAACGAACCAGAGAAATTAGGTGATGTTCAATGTATATTATGAGAAAATGAAAGTGTTTTTGACCTTGGATGCATGTAAACCTATTGTAGGAGACCTCCAAAACAAAATTAGGAGCCTTTAATAATAGCACAATAGGGGCACTTTAAGTTAAGAATTAAGAATGTTTTGTGAATCTGGCCCCAGATGATGTCATTGTTTGTTTTTGGATTCAGAATTTTGTTTGACGTCAATGAGGGAAGAGATAATGACCTGTTCACATCATGTGGACAGCTTAAAATTGTACTTTAATTAAATGAGAATACTGGGGAAAAGTGCCAAAAATAGCAGCTTGACGGTTTTAGAAACCGCACCTGGCAGTGACCTCAGAGCTATATGGGGCATCTGGACTCTCTGGCGGTCTGTTTCTCCTCAGACAAACATTGCATGTGTTTAAAATGCACGTCTCTTGCACTAATTCAATGTCAGATGTACTTGGCTTTGTGGTGTACTTGCACATGACTCTTAATGATCAGGATACTAGAATCTAAGGAGCTATATTAAGGTGTTTGAAAAAAGAAGGTCTACACTACCTGGCGAAATATATCCATTCCTTTTCATCTCTTGCACATTCTGCATAATTACATCATAACAATTCTGGTTGGTTGATGACACTCCAAAAATGCTCACAAACCCTTATCCTGAATAAACTGCAATAGCAATTATCCTGTTTCTTGAGAGGTAGCAGACAGAGAAAATGTAAACATCCCTCCTAAAAAGAACCAGCATTGTTAAAATTTATACTAATGAAATATATGTAAAATTAATTTAAATGTTGTTGCACAAAAAAAAATTCCATCAAATGAGAAAAATAGGTAGTTATAGCTATATACCAGCAATCTGGGCTATGCTAACCCACCAAACCTTGACCCCTTCGTCACTTTCACAAGACACTTTCAATTAATCCATTAGCCACATGAAATACAGATACAGTATGAATCATATTAATCAGATGGCTAATTGACATGGGAATACATGTGTTTGTTGCTCATGAGACGTCAATGTCTTTTATTAGCATGTAGTAAAAATACCCATTTGCCTGGATGGTACATCTACAGCACTTGGCATGTTTCTCTGTGGCTCACAGAGATGAATAAAACATTGTGAGAGCTGCTTCTCTTACAAATGCAAGTGTACTTACAAACTAGCACAGCTGAACTTCACGTGTACTGCTGTAAGATACTATATAAATCCAGTGTACAGCCGAGAGGAAATTCAGCTTTAAACACGAAAGCATAAAATGAATAGACCATGCTCTCAAGATTTAAGTTTTATTTAATGTGAGGAGGAGAACGATGAAAAAAGCACAGCAGGAAATCAGTTTCAAGGAGTATCGGTCAATTATATATTGTTTAGCGTTCATTGTACAGAAATATTGAGCACAAAATCATTCAGAATCAAATATCCCAGCCAACATTTATTGGTGGAGCCAATTTAGGCATGAAATGGGCTTGAGTTACATGTGTTCCATGTCTGCCCATATCTGAATTAGCCCATACTGTAGCTCATACCCATATTGTGCCTAGATTAATCCCACCATGAAATGTCTGGAATTACAGAAAATTGTGTAATATTTTTTGTTCAAGCCTGTTCCTCCATCACGTTTGTTCCACATCACGTTTGCGGTGGCGTCCCTGTGTGTCTCCATTCATCCTTCCCACCAACAGACTTGCTCCACCCGAGACTGGAAGCTCATATCTGACGCCGTCTGCCTCAGTAATTAGTGTAGGCTACAGCACAGGAAAAGACAGCAACTCTGACTCGGCATATCAATAATAAATGGCGGGAATCTAAATAAAATGTTGCAGAACAGTTAGGCTGCCAGGCACGTTGCACAAGTCTTTGAGTTGACAAAACCAGGACATGACAAAACCAGGAAGTAAAGGTGTGCACGCCATGTCGTAATTACCATAATTAAGAGATTTCAACTTGTAAAGAGCCTTCACGTCCTCGTAGTGCTCGTAATTACAACTTGTAAGCTGGGAATTTTCTGCAAGCTCCTGCTTGTACCACATGACCATTGTACCACCTGACTTAAAAAACGCATAAAAACGCATAATTCCCAGTCCAACGACGTGAATAAAGCTCTGAATAAAACGTTTCATAATTTCCGGCATGGCATTAACGCAGCATATGACTGTGAGAATGAATACTGATAAGAGACATGAACAGAAGAGCAGAAGCCAAAACATACGATACAACTATAAAATTAATGTGAGTAGCAAAAGAATCAGATGAGAAATGTTTGAATTTTTATTAAAATCTTGAACTTTGAACCGAAATTTAAATTGGCAACTTTTGATGGAAACACAGCTAATAACATTTATTGTGCCTTTTCAGACATAGAGACAATTACTCAAGATCCCCTTCCTCCAAAAGCTGAGTTAAAAAGACATGTTTTCAAATGAGACCTAAAAACCTCTATAGATGGAGCCTGCTGAATATGTGGAAGATTTAGGAGCAACTACTGTGAAAGCTCGATCACCCTTTGATGACTTCTTAGAACGAGGGAGTACCAACAACATTTGATCCGTCAATCTCAGCGTCCTAGCCGATGTGTAAAATCCTAAAAGGTTAGTGATATAAATTGGAGACATGTTGTAAAGAGCTTTAAAAACCAATAATAAAATCTTAAAATCAATTCTATACTGAATAATTTTTCCTTTGAGAGGAATGTCGGGCAGTGGGAGTTCTCTTTTGATGCAAAGAGGTCCACTTCTGCATCCCTGAAAATGCTCCAGATCATGCAAACCGACTGGGGGAGGATTCCCCACTCCCCCATTCCGGGACAGCATATCTGCTCCCGTGTTCATGGAGCCTGGTATGTGGACCACTCTCACTGAGCAAAGATTGTACCGGGCCCACAGGCGACATTCCAACTTTTTTAGCAGATGAGACCTGAGACCCCCTTGGTAATTTCTATAGGCTACCACTGACATGCTGTCTGATCGGACCAGGACATGGTCCCCCTTGAGTTCTGACTGGAACTCATTGAAGGCCAGAAGTACTGCCATCATTCCCAGGCAGTTGATGTGCCAATTCGTCATTGGTTCCATCCAGGAGACTACTTTCTTTCTGGATACTGAGCCCAGTTCTACCCCCAACTGATACAGATGGGGCCATTTGGTATTTGGACCAGGGATTTGGTAAAACCATGGTTCACCCTGAGAATGAGGCGGCCTTCGCGCCACACTTTAGATGGGACGGGGGCCTTCTGTGTTGTAGTGGCCGAATATGTAACAGACCCAAGGGAACTACTGAGGAGGCTGCTGCCATGAGGCCCAGTAGCTTCTGAAACATTTTCAGGGGAAGGATATCCCCGATTCTGAAAGATGCCGCTAGCCTCTGAATTTTCAGAGAGCACTCCAGTGGAATCCAGTGGAGTCCAAGACTTTCCAAGTGGCTGAGGAGCTAAGACCTGTGCGTGCATAGTTTTTCTTCGATTGGGCTAAGAGCAACCAATCATCGAGGTAGTTCAGGATGAGTACTCCCAACTGTCTCACGGGGGAGAGGACCGCATCCAGACACTTTGTAAAAGTCACGGAGCTAGGGACAGTCCGAATGGTAGGATTGTATATTGGTAAGCCACTCCTTATGCCAGATGAACTAGCTTCTTTTGAAATTCCATTCTAAACGGTCATGCCATGTGTGTGTTTGTGTGTAGGTGAGTACATGCTACCTGCATCATCTCCGGTTGGGCTGCATAAGTTGGTTCAATCTCTATGTGGGCTGCAGGGAGAGAGGAGTCAACTGAGAGGAGAGCTGCGATCGCTTCATTCACAGCTTGAGCAGAGAGAACGAGATCGCCACACTAAAGTGCAGGCCTTCCAACAGCAGGTGAGGAGCATTACTCATCCAGTCACTCATTCTATACATTCATACTATCATTCAACCCACAACATGTATTCATGCAATCAGTGATGCTTTCACATTCAGAGTATTTAATAGCACATCTCCACTTATTCCTCTCTCTACCTCACCAATGATCATGAAAGCATCTCTTTTTTACCTTTATCCAGAGAGTAATATATATAAGTCTGCATATTTCATCCATTCAGCTACCTCTCCATCAGTTTATTCAGTTTCATCCATCCTCTTCACTCATTTTTCTTGCCAGACTTACTAAGCTGACACAATTGATTTTCTCCCTGTAGATTGATGAGCTGAAGAGCTGTATTGAGGAAAGAGAAGAGGAGCTGTCCAAACTCAGAGTTACATCAGTAAGTGCTCTGCATTTGAAACTGAGCACATTAAAACCAGGCCAGACAGCCTCAAAATGATTTGTGACCAAGAGCTAATCTAGGTTGTTCTATCAGACACTTTTTTTCCAGGTCAGCTGTGACTTTTTTCTGTTTTTTTTCTTTCACCAGGGAGTAACAGACTCTGAAAAACGATTGCTTTGCTTATCAGCAGAGAATGAGAGTTTGAAACACAGTCTCACAGTGACGCAGGGTCTTCTGCAGCAGCTGTCGGTCATCCCATCCCAGTCCAGCTCTGTGCTCATCAAGGTGAGAATGTCTTTTAATGCATTGGGTACAGTAACTTATGACAACGAAACTCATATGACACTCCTGACTGTTGTCTTTACTCCCTCCCTTGTGACATTTTCAGTACGCCTCACCTCTGTGGCCCATAGACATATGCTCTCATTCACTAACCATGGGCATGCACATATTTGTAAAATCTGCAAGCAAATTTTCTACATTTAAAGGTGCAATGTGTAATATTTCTGATGATCTATTGACAGAAATGCAATATAAGATCCATAACTATGTTTTCAGTGGTGTATAAAGACCTTACTTAATGAACCGTTATGTTTTTATTACCTTAGAATGAGTCATTTATATCTACATAACCGCGGGCACCCCCCTTCTATGAAGGTCGACATATTGTGACGTCATGTTTCTACCGTAGCCGACAGCGAACAAACAGCGCTACAGAGCGCGTTTCGTCACTAACTTGAATGAGAAGCAGCAGAAAAATACGCAGCAGAATACTCAGGTTATCCCTGACTCTGCAAACGTGGAGAAAAACATGCTGTCTAAACGACGCCTCGGACATCGTAACATTAGCTATTTCCCCTTACCTAGCTGCTTTGATGCTCTTATCCATAGCTCTTATCTTATACTAACTAGCATGGAAACAAGCTATGGTAAAGTCAGTGAATAAAAGACTAACGCAATGATGAACAAGTAAAAATAACAATCGCAATAACATGTGGTTTTACTGAATAATTAAGTAAATATAATTTAATATAAAATATAATATAAAGAAACCTCATTGCTTGACTTGCTACTCTCTGCTGACTCAGACTCAGACATCTTCTGATCATCTTTTGTGTACATAGAAAAAGTCTTAGATCTTTGAGTTCAGCTCATGAAAAATGGGGGCAAAAACAAGTGTTGCGTTTATAATTTTGTTCAGTGTAGCTTGGACGTCATTATGTGTATAAGCAACGATTGTATGAATTATATGAATTATTAGTATACTATTGTACCCTATAGGAAAATGAGAACTTGCGCAGTCGTGTTCTGCAGCTGGAAAGTTCACTGCAGCAGCGGGCAGAGCAGCTGTCAACTCTGGAGCACCAGAAAGAGCAGAGCGAATGGAGGAAGGCAGAAGAGCTCAGGAGACGAGAGGACTGTGTGAGAGATCTGCAACTTGAACTAGACAAAGAACGCAACAAGGAGCCTGTGATTAAAGTAAGAAAAATGCAAGAATATTGTTGTATTTTTATCCCACTGTAACCTATAAATCATTCTCAGACATATCCATAATCTGCTACAATTAAATATTGCCCTTACCTTTTAGATTAAGGATGTAGGATGTCGATTCAGGGTCCTCAGCGGTGCCTCTAACCAGTTCAATCTTGAATTCGAATGCACTGGGTGTTTGCCAATATTAATATTCCGTTACCAAAATCATGAGATATTGATAGGGAAAAATTACTCTGAGACTTATTTAACAAATTTTACGAATCACCACAACATGATTTCGTTTTATTTTAAAAGATTCAGAATAATACAAAGACAAAAATTCCAAAGGCAAAAATAACATAAACACGACATTTCACCCAAAATGCGGCCCCAAAAAAAACTCTTCAAGGCTTTTTATACTAACCCTGTTTTTTTTGGGCCGCCTTCTAACTGTAGGCTGTCATTATAGTACAGTTAATTCCCTTATAAGGTAAATACTTGGGACTTATCCTAGTCCCTTTATTAACATAAGCTTGCAAAAGTACATATTCAAATTATCTATTTCTTCTTTCACACTTATTCTATGCAGCACATACACAAAAGCTTTATATGATAAGTTCCTCTATCGCAGCCCTCTTGACCTTTCTCTAGCTTCACACATTTTCTATGTCTGGAGCAAAAGATGTTCAAAGTCCCTTTAAAAATACATGTGGTCTTAACAACCCTAAACATGTCGTGTCCATATAACTACACACACACACAGTACACTTCTAACAATGACTCTTAAGTTCCCAAGTAATTTGAGCTTGTCCTGCAAATTCAACACATCTTCATTTGAACAGTTTATCCCATTTTCAACCATAAAACTATTTGCAATGTGTATTATTTTTTTTATTTAATGTTTTATTTAATGGCTTGTCTGATAATTTTTATTAACTTCTGTGCATAATGAATCAGTTCGTTTCAAGGAAGTTGAGCCTTAGTTGAAGATCTTCGCCAGCGCCTTTCTCTCCTTCTCCGCCTTGCGAGCTCTCTTTGCGTTGTCCCTCTGGAGGTGTTCAACTATAAGATCGTCCATAAAAATCTTAACCTTGTCTGTGACATTAACATTTCTTATTTCTGTTTCATCTTCATCCGTTACATTCAATGCATTCAGCCAGTCTTTAATATATATCATTTCTGGGGAGTTTTTAGAAGGTTTTTCAGAAGAAGATTTATCAGAAAAATTCATAATCAATTGTTCTCCAATATTTATTATGATATATATATATGTATATATATATATATATATCATATATCAATATTTATATGAACTTAAAACCTAAAAAAAGCCACAACAAACTTGATCAAATTGATTTTTAACAGATACACAAACACATACACAAAAGATACTGTATATAGGTAAGCATTTAGTGTATTACGAGAAACCGGACCAAAAATACTGATGATTTATCTTGCACTCTGGGGTATAGTATTTTGTCCAATCACATACTCTTTAGAATGAGAATCAATAATAATAAATCATCTTTTTTTTCCTGTCTTCAAGTATGTTACCCAAACCGTTGCGGTGGAGTCGCCTTCAACTCTGCGTCAACTATCTGAAGCCAGACAACAGAATGCACAGCTTTCTGGGAAGCTAAGCAACCAGAGCGAACGATGCAGACAGTTGGAGGAGAACATCAGACATTCAGATGAAGTCAGCTGCAATTTGCAACACAAGGTTTCTAAGCTTTATCCATTTGTTTTTATGATTGTATATACTGTATAACTTGAAGCTAAAGATCTTAACAGCCTATGTCGATGGGATCTCAGATACAAAATTCATGAATCATACAGTCCATGTCAGAACACAACTAGAAAACCTCAGCTCTTCTAAAAAAGCAATGGCTCCACAGATTGCTGCATATGAGAGGGAGATTGGGACCCTGAGGGAGGAGCTGCTGAAGGAGATTGGACATCTTGAGGAAAAGAAAGAGGCAGCTGTAAAAGCGGCAGCCAACTGCTCTGAGGAGCATCTCCAGAGCCTGCAGAACCAGTTCATAAGTGCGTTTACTGTATATATATACTACAAATCTTAATAGATGGTTCATGCATGTTCTTTAAAAATTGTTTTGGTGATTTCATGTTTTCTGATCCCTATAATCTTCCTTGTCTTGAATGGCACACTTGATATTGACTATAGCAGGGATGGGCAACGTCGGTCCTGGAGTGCCGCTGTCCTGCAGAGTTTAGCTCCTCCAACCCTAATCAAACACACCTGAACAAGCAAATCAATGTCTTCAGGATTACTTATGCCAAAGCCACTTGAAGGCAAGCCTGCAACCTCAGCCATAAAAAGCGTAATGACAGATAACACTGCGGTACGCAGGGAAGGATACAAGAGGCCATTTTCTTTATGTTTGTCGATGGAGAAGAGGCTTCACTATGCTGAATTTAACCGCTTTTGTGAGGAAATAGCTTATCATGTGATGAATCGACTGCCCATCGGCTAATCTTCAGCATGTAGCACATTTGTTTACGATTGATCTATTTTTAAAGTTTACACACAAAAAAAATGCTGTCTCATAAGAGAAGTCACGAACAATTGCGCAACAGGTAGGGCTCAGTTTATGGCACTTCTCATTCATTTCTATGGTATAGCGACAGAGCGTATTTAGGCCACGCCCACACGGGACGGGGGGGGGGCAATCCAACCATCTCCATTGACTTTGCATTGCGAGAGGCTGCCTTCTTGTCATTTATGACTTATAACAAAAAACAAAACAATGTCTAAAAACTGCTATGTGACAAGGTGTACAGCAAACAAGCTAAATAACCCAGAAATACATTTTTATAAGCTGTCGACCCCAAAAAACGGTTGTTTCAGGACATAAAAGTCACAGGACAAGGACACTCAAGGATCAATTGAGACAGAGCGCAACTAGTTCTCGAACTACTCTGAGAACTACGCCCACTGGAACGCGACATGATATTGTAAAAAATGCTACAGCTTAGCTTACATAAATATAATATATAAAACTGACATTTGAATATTTGACTTACCAGTGACAAAATGTTTACTGCACACGTAGACATACTGAGTGTCAGGATCCCACAATTTACCCATTCTTCCTGCTGATGCTTCATGTCTTATTGCCTGTATCCACTTTTGTCTCCTTAAAGGCTGGCTTTTACGGTTCGGAAGCTTATAAAAATTTATTTCTGGGTTTTTTCGCTTGTTTGCTGTACACCCTGTCACACAGCAGCTTTTAGGCATTTTTCTGTCTTTTGTTATAAGTCATAAATAACAAGGAGGCAGCCTCTCGCAATGCAAAGTCAATGGAGACTGTTGGATTGTTTTCCCCCTCGGTGGGTGTGGTCTTCAGATTATGATGCGTTGCCTTCAGACAGCAGCACTCCAGGACCGAAGTTGACATCCCTGGTCTATAGTGTTCGCTACACTTGTGAAGTCCACAAGACATATGATTTAGGTGTGCTCATGTGCACCCCTATTGTTGACATTGTTAAAGGTGCAGCAATGTGTATGGCTCCGCGCATGTTTATATGTAATTTCCAGCCCTCCAGAAGCGTCTGAGTGCTCTCCCTCCCACGTTACGCTCCATGAAGACCGACTATGCCAGTCTGCGCAGTCAGGTCCGCAACTTTTCTGACTTCTATGGAACAGCTATCAAAGAAGCCAAGAAACAGGTAAGCAAATATCCACTGCTGCACAAACCTGTACTAAATGTACAACTTCTGAGATCGAAGAGTTTGATATTGTCACATTTTATTTGTTGCTTTCATTTTTAAATTGTTTTCTAATATTACAACATTATTCCCTAGATAATGGCAGCTATAAATGAGATGTCAGAGGCCAACAAAGACCTTTTGGAAAAATACAGAAAGGAGGTAGCGCTCCGCAGGAAGTACCACGAGCAGCTGGTTGAGCTTAAAGGTTGGCAGTAATGACCATTTTTACCATTTCTGTCCATATGACTTAAGCAAAATATAAGAAAAGTTTTTTTGTGTGTTTTTTTTCCCACCAGGTAATATTCGTGTTCTGTGCCGTGTAAAGCCAGTACTGAAGGAAGATCAACATGAGGAAGGCCAAGCGGTAGTTGTGACAACAGACCCCCATAATGAATCTGCACTCACAGTTTTAAGCAAGGGAAAGGCCAAAAACTTTGAGCTTGATAAAGTATTTCACCCTCAGGCCACTCAAGATGAGGTAAGCAGAGTAAAAGTCATACTCACATGAAATACTAAAAGACTTATAGGCCTATCGTTAGCCTATATAGTAATGATGCACTGATATTTAATGTCTGGTTGCTATCGCTAAGTTAGTCATTATTTTCATGGCTGATATTAAAATTCTATTCTATTTTGTCTAAATAAATAAAACACTAAAATCAATCTTTTTAAATGCTACAAGTGAATTTAAGCATCACAACATTTTTAAAAAAGTATACTGCATTAATTTTGAGATTAGCTAAAGATTACACTGAACTGTAATTAAGTTATTTGTTAAGATTAAGTGAGCATTTGATGAAATTCGGGTAAAGCATGCACAAGTAGATATCCAACACTAAAGTGGAACAATAAATCTCTAAAACCAGCCAATAACCGTTGTGCGTAATAAGCAATAGTACATCCCTACAGTATAGCTTGCTTAAATGGCTTAAAGGGATAGTTCACCCAAAAAAATCTGTCATAATTTACTCACTCTCAAGTTGTTCCAACCCTGTATGAATTGTTTTCTTCTGCTGAACACAAAAGAAGATATTTTGAAGAATGTCGGTAACCAAACAATTGATGGACCCTATTGACTTCCATAGTATTTTTTTCCCCCAAACTATGGAAGTGTGTGGTTACCATCAGGTGTAACGGTGTGGGACCGTAACCGTGTGGTTACGGTCAAACATCAGCTGTTTGGTTACCCATATTCTTAAAAATATCTTCTTTTGTGTCCAGCAGAAGAAAGAAACTCATACAGGTTTGGAACAACTTGAGGGTGAGTAAATGATGACAGAACTTTTCTTTTTGTGTGAACTATCCCTTTAATTGATCAAGAAAGCATTTTTAGTAATGTTTTTGATTTTTATACCATTCTTTATCTCTCAGGTGTTCCAGGAAATTGAGCCGCTCATCACATCCTGTATAGATGGGTATCATGTTTGCATCTTTGCTTATGGCCAGACAGGATCTGGCAAGACCTATACTATGGAGGTAATATATAGGGATCTGTAACTATATACCTGTCATAACACATAGTTTCGATTTCATACTTTTGACCCAGATGATGTTTCCATTAATTATTCAATAAGACTGTCAGGTCTCATTAACCATCCGTGTCTGCTCAGGGTACTGTTGAGAACCCCGGTATCAACCAACGAGCCCTGAAACACCTGTTTAACGAGATTGAGGAAAGAAAAGACATGTGGACGTATACCGTCAGTGTCAGTTCAGTGGAAATTTACAACGAGGTCCTGAGGTATTGTATTTTACCTCTTTATCATGAAAAACTCTTTTGAATTTCAAATAAATTGTTGCCCATTCAATTAAATGTTAGAAGCATCCAAGTAAAAAGTCTAAGAATGACAGGAGGGTTGAGTAAATAATGAGTTTTCATTTTTGGGTGAACTAACCCTACAATTCAATTGTTAACAATATTGTTAACAACAGAGATCTACTCAGTAAGGATGGAGAGAAGCTTGACATCAAGATCAACCCTGATGGGACAGGACAGCTCCATGTGCCAGGACTCAGGGTCAATGAGGTCAAAAGCTTCCAGCATATCAAAAAAGTGAGTCCCAGGGTGTCATCTGTCAAGATAATGCTGACTATACAAAAAACGTCTCTCTAATAATCTGTTGTTTTTTGTAGATTTTGGCCATAGCTCGAAAGAACAGGATTACATTTGGAACGCAGATGAATGAGCATAGCTCTCGATCACATGCCTTGCTCACTGTGACTGTGCTGGGCACAGACCTCGCCAGTGGAGCCAAAACCACCGGTCAGTCCCAACGACTCTGGAACTTTAGATTGGTTGAGTTGTGAGTTCTCAAATGTCTTGAGTTCTGCTCAAACAGCCCTCTGCATCCAAAATCCCTGACCTCTCCTTTGCAGGCAAGCTGAATCTTGTGGATCTGGCTGGTTCTGAAAGGGTGTGGAAGTCTGGGGCAGAGGGGGAAAGACTGAAGGAAGCCCAGAATATCAACCGCTCACTGCTCGCTCTAGGAGATGTGATCCAAGCTCTTAAGGCCCACCAGACTCATATACCCTTCAGGAACTCACGACTCACCTACCTGCTGCAGGACTCACTAGGAAAGGGCAACAAAACCGCCATGGTTGTTCAGGTACAAGGATTTACCAAGACTCACAAGTTAACCCCATTAGCTTAGCTGTGCTAAGCCCCTTTTAAAATGACAAATGTGAAACCCAGGGTTAAGTGGAGTGTGACTATCAGGACAAAGTCTGGTCTATACTGTTACACCAAATTAGACAGGAAAGGGCCAAGGTAACTGTCCGAAATATATATCTAACAACAGTTCATTCTATTTCATATGATGCCAATGAGGTTCAGACATTCTGCCATGCAAAAACTAATTTCAGGGAGGTAGCACTCGCACAACAAAAGGAATGTAGAGTTAATATTTAATATAGTTTGTCTTCAGGGAGACACTATCAATGTGCGGGAGACAAAAACAAAAATGATAAATAAATAAATAAAAAATGCTCTGGACTGCATAGGAGGCACAACCAATAATAAAAATGCACCTTTTTTCTCAAAGGTTTTCTTACTGCCCCCCGTAGTCAATAAATCCCTTAAAACTCATCTTTGATGACCAAAATGGCATATTTAAAGTTTTTTTCCTGTGAGAATGTTTTTATTCATGCCTTAAAATAGCTTGAATGTAACACTACACCCTTGCCTCATTTAGTATACACACTGATCCATGAATATGCAAATGTGACCTGCCTCCAATCACTCATATCAGAATAGTAATGCGTTTTATGTATCGTTCTCTAGAACGTCGGACACATAACCGTAAATTAATTAATCCCGTTCGCCATCTCAGTCTGCCATCTAAAAATCAGTATACTTAGAAACACTTTGAACAACTTAGAACAATAATGGAGAAAGGCATATAGTTCATCATAACATTGCAATATACATCACATACATAATCCATCCGCTATATTGCTAAATGTACCCGATTTTTCATATCATACCTGGCTTCTCTTGAAACTCGCCTGCTTCGCAGCAGTTAATGATATGCTAAAGCCCGCCAGCACGTTGACGTGATTGGTTACAAGGAAGTTTGTGACATAAGAAACACCGGCGATTTCAAACCACGATTTTAGTCTTTTTTTCACTGCAGTTTTAAGGAGAAAATACTCAGCAATGGTGTTGACTCATGAATTTGCACATGGTTTGACAATGCGTAGACTTTGTGATAAGAGTTTCTGTCCATCCAAAAGTAGTGAGTACTGAATAATTCAAGGACGTTGGACATAGAGGACATACAAGGACATACAGTTGGGTACATGAATAGCTTATTTTTCATGTTACTAAATGCTTCAAATCTCTTACCTTACCATGAACCTTTTTAATTTTAGCTAATCTAGCAATTAGTTATCCTGGCAGCACTCATATTCTTAACAAAACCTTGTACTTAAACAATTGCATGTACTAAATATACTAAAGCAATTTTAACCAGCTTGTTCTATATGTTTTGTAAAATATCCCTCAAAGTTCTTGAATGGTCTATAGGTAGTCCATGGGAATGCCATTTGATGGATCACAGAGTTAAACAACCTCCTACACAGTAATGTCAATTTTTAAATAAACCTAATTAACTAAAATACTTGTGTAAAAATAATTTGTCTTCTTTAGGTTTCATCTCTTGAGAGCAACGTCGGAGAGACCCTGTGCTCGCTAAAGTTTGCCCAGCGAGTGTGCAAGGTGGAGCTGGGCCCTGCTGCAAGAAAAATTGAGACGGGAGGACATAATGAAAACAAAAGTTAATGCATACCATCAACCCTCACAAGTAACCACAGGACCAGAAATGGCATTAAGTGTAGATGGACAAGCCTTGCACTTTTCAGGCCGTGGCTGAGGCTTCCAATCCTACTCAAGGGCTACAGTTCTGGAAACGTCTGTGACGCCACATATTTAGCAATGGCTTTTCTCTATTAGCGGATCTGCATGTCAGTCTCACCAACACCCACCACCACCAAGACAAGCTCTCCATCAACGTAAGTTCAAAATATCACTAAAGTTCAGAGGATATTTCAGCAAATCTTGCATAAAAAAAAAAAAAAAAACATTTTTTTTTCTTCTGATTCACAACACAGGAGACCACAGTATCTTAATCGCTTGAAGTTTATACTGATATTTACTCAAAACCATAAATTATTTGGTATAATATATTTAGAAAGTAATGGCCAAAATATGTTTGTTTGTGTATGGTTGGTGTGGACGTCCATGATTATGTTGTGTATGTAGAACCAGTCGATCTGTATTTTATTAGGTACAAAGGATGTGAGTTCAGCCGAATTGCACAAAATCAGCATATGCTGACTTAATTTCCCTGCAAAGGTGGTAGCTTAGCATTTTAGATCCAGGCTAATAACCAAAAGGTCATATTTTCAACAATCTGAGGGGGTGATTCATAAACCAGATAGTTCTTGAGTTATTTGACAGCAAGAAAATGAAGCCAGCCTTTGGATAAGAAAGCATCTGTTAAAGATAAGAACGAATGTAACTATACTTGACAACAATATGTGCAATAGCTTTTTTCTTAGTGGTGTACATCTCATTTTTCGGTTTGAGAGTAAACCACACTGAATAAAATGTTACTCTTAAATATTATTATATATTTTCATTATTAATTTGTAATAAATATACAACAAAATATACATTTAAATGAATGATATAGCAGTATTAACTTTCTGGGATGTTTAGGGTAAGTTTACATTTGATGTGAATTGTCATAGTCTCTTTAGTTTTACCCATGTTAAAGTGAGAGAATAATGAATGCACTTTATTGTCAAACACTTGTGCTGTTCATACAACTTGTCTTTTAACCTAAAAAAAAAAGTGTAGAGTAGGTCTATCATTTTGTTTGAGAAAATTGGCAGAATAATTCTGGGGAAAAACAAATATTTGAGACTTGGTATGTTATAAAGAAATTGTCTCAAGTACCCAAATTAAGTTATTAACATAAAATATATTAAGTTAATGAAGTACTGCAGTTTTAGATGTAACATTCTCTTGAATATGATATTTTGTATTCTCCTCTGTAATGAGAACCTCCCATTTAATGTAGATTAATGAGGTAGGAAAGAAATACAACATGAACATGTCAGTCAAGTTTAAATGAAACCTACTGACATTGGATAATGTTTTATCATAAAGCCCAGAAAGGAAAAAGACAGAGTCAATTTAGAAAAGAAATAATTGTTTACTAATAAACAACAACAAAATAATAAAAAAGGAGAGATTTTATGTTCTTTGTGTACTCCACATGAAAACACATGCAACTCTTTCTATATCATTCTCTCTCACACAAACACTCACACTTATTATCACCTGATCTGGTTTGTGTGTAAACTCATTCTGAGCTCAGCATAAGAAATGCATTTTAAACACACACTGCAATGTAATGGGGAATAGGCCGTAAAGTTCTAGAAAATCTGTTGTGTGGGACCATCATTCAGTCGGAGTCTCCCTCTTCCATGCCAACTGCTGCGACCGCTCCCGCCAGCTCTGCCTCGCTGCCCTTGAGCCGTTCCCCTGTGGAATCACACATGCCCAGACATAAGCTATGAACATGGGGTATGAATACATGACTCAAAAACACAAGTGAGCTCTAGCTCTGATTGGTGATCTACAAAATATTTATTTTCTAGATAATACAGACTTTCATTTTTATTGTGGGTTTGAGAGAAAAAACTAGAGTGTAGTAGTAATGTGTGTGCCATCCATATATGATGTCATTAAGAGACATCAGATCTCCAGGGCTTTTTAAATCCTCACAGCAATTAGCCTTACATGAAGCACAGGCGGAGCTCATTACAAAAAGGCTTTACAACTATATAACTGATAAAAGTGATGTAGAGATGGGATAGTGCTCAGTGCTACATTGCTTTTTTTTTATGTCACCAGTCAAAAGCCATTCACACCAAGAACAATAACGATAACTATATTAGCATCCACACCAATGGACAACACCATTCTGTTTAAGTGCCTCAGTTATGTAATTTGCCACTTTAAATCCTCAAGCTCTTTAAAGTAAAAAATTTTTTTATCATTCATCAGCTGGTTCTGAATGTGATTCCAATTATATAGTTCCTGTGTCATTAACATAATAGCTCTGGTATGGAAATCTCAGAATTTTATTATTACTTAATATTGTTATTGTTATCGTACTCTTGTGTGAACGCGCCTTAAAGGGGTCATAATATGCCCTTTTACGAAGTCTTGATTTTGTTTTTGGGGTGTACTAGAATGTTTTCATGCTTGATATGTGAACAATAATGCTTTTTTAAAACAATTTTACATTATTACAGCACCTCTCTCCTCAGTCTGGCTCGAACACACCGATTTCAATAAAGCCCCTCCATCCGAAATGTGCTGTGATTGGTTAGCTGGCCCATTGTGTTGTGATTGGCACTGCTTAGCATGTGCTCAGGAAATGTCCCACCCCTCCATAACTGCAAGCTCTTCTCTATTAAGGTTATTTCAAACCAATTTGAGCCCGATTCAGACCCTGACATTGTTAACGAATAAGAGGATTGTCCAGAACAAATTTCATGCACGGCTTTCACAGGACGTTTGAGAGTGGTATGTTTTTTGTTATATTCTTATACATTATAGATACGGCGTTATCCACCATTTAATCATGATATTTGTCAGAAAACTAAGATAATAGAAACCGTAATCAAACACAAAACCATGGTTAATTTTCCTAAGGAGTGGTGAACCGTCTTACAAAAGCTACAGAAAACAAGCTGTTCTCCATAAAATTTGCAGCGCACAGTTAAATGTCCCTATTAAGTGCTGAGGAAGCCTCCAGAGCTGAAATTCAGATATGACACACGTTGTAAGTGGTACACCAATCACAACAGACTGGGCCATCTGACCAATCAGAGCAGAGCAGGCTCTCGGAAAGGAGGGGTTTAGAGAGACCTAATCATGCATCAAACCATTTCTGACACTATGTGAAAAAGAGGTGATGCTGCAATGAGAATTATGAGGAAATTAAAGTGTTTTTGACCTTGGATGCTACAATAACCTATTGTTGTAGGCCCGCTAAACAAAATTAGGAATCTTAAGAATAGCATAATAGGGTCACTTTAAGAATTCCTGTCTCAGTTAGTGTCATACTTACGTATAAGTTCAGCAATGGCTTTCTGTGTTCGCCTCTCTAGCTTCTCAAGCTTCTTGGCAACGTCCCTCTTTAGATCCCTTTTACAAATACAAAACAGTCCTTTTTTTATTAACAGCATTAAATTAATTAAACTTTATCCAAAATCAAATCACAGTGAATATGATGTATGATTCTGTTTTATCAATAAAAATTGAAGGTTTGTACCAGTCTGGTTTTCTGGGGGCAAGATTGGCCAGATCCTGAGAACACAAGTCAAGAGAAAAAATATTTATTCAAACGTTTGACAAGTAGTGTAACTGAGTGTAAGGAAACTGATGCTGTCCATATGGCATCATGTTTGAAAACTGAGACTTTGAATTGAGGGAAAAATCCACTCACCACTTCCTCAATCACAGGCTCTGGGTTTGCAGCTTCCAGTTGGTCCTTGACCTTGTCCTCCACTACAGGAATATGAAACAAGACCATTAAAGGAATAGTTCACTTAAAAATGAAAATTCTGTCATAATTTACTCACCCTCAAATTGTTTCAGACCTGTATGAATTTCTTTCTTCTGAAGACGACAAAAGCTATTTTGAAGAATGTTGGTAACCAAACAGTTGATGGACTGTTGACTATACCATTGACTTCCATAGTATTTTTTTTTCCTACTATGGAAGTCAATGGGGTCCATCAACTGTCTGGTTACTGACATTCTTCAAAATAATCTTCCTTTTTGTTCAGCAGAAGAAAGAAATTCATACAGGTTTGAAACGATTTAAAGGGTGAGTACATGATGACAGAATTTTCATTTTTAAGTGAACTATTCCTTTAAGACAACCTGTAACTCAACACCTGATCACCTGATGTAACATTATCAACCAGCATGAAAGGTCAGCTTAATTTGCAAGTTTAAACATTTGAAAATATCATTTAAAGGTACAGCCAGTAATATTTATTGTGCAGGTAAGCCAGAAGCGTTCTCACCTGATGCAGGTTTTGCTTTGGGCACCTGTCTCTCCTTCAGCTCCTCGTCCTCCGGTGTGTAATTCCTCAGCTTCAGCTCTCTGCAAACATAATTGCAAAACTATGCAATTCACTCGCAGTTATGAACAAGTGCTTAGTCACTGCCTCCATTATAACTTCTTATTATATTCAAGAAGATAATACAAAGGCTATCACAGGAAACCCCAGTAACCAGCAGGTGGCAGTGCAGATAAACGTAGTTTGGACAGTGGGCAGCTGGTGCTATATGAGTGCTGAATCCATTCTGTGGCGGCATCCAGAGAGCACATTCACTCACCATGTGTACAAAGCCTCCCTTCATCTTTGAAGAACTAGCTAATTAGCATGTAGCACCTGACCGTGTCTAGGGAGCGCAGCTGAGAGGGGTTGAAACAAGCCCAATTATGCCATCACTCAGCCGACAGGTCTATTAACATCCTTGCAAGTTGCAGCAAAATGTGCTGCTGCATCTTCAGGGAAGCACTGAGGGTTCTTCACAGCATGATCAACAGAACATGAAAGTTTGTTTCAAACTGTCCTATAGGAGACTGAGAATTCATTTTCATCAAATTGCTTACTCGTTGGTCTCTTGAGATGTGTGCCAATTTTGTTCTCAAAAAGGGGGCTACAGCAGGCTCACACTCATCACCGCCTTATGATTTTTTAATAATTCATGATATTTGTAAAAAGTGTTTACTTTGAGAAGTAGAAATTCATTAAATTAATTATTAAAAAGGTTTCACATTACATTTTTAGTCATTACACTGAAACCTTTTTTGAAAATGGAATACAAATTTCAAAAACACAAAACCAACATTAATACAAAAAGTACGTTTCTAAGAACCTGGCACATGTGCTTTTAAACTAGATTTTTAAAAACATGTTTCCTCTTCTCAATCGTGAACACTCTTATTTGTCATCAGCAATGTTTCCATCCAAAGTCGCAAATTTGACTCTTCGCACAAAATTGGAATATCACATAAAACAGTTTCCATCCCATGTGTTCAAGACAACAAAACCTGAAAATATCAGTAGTAAAAAAATGGAAGTTTCTGAAATTGGGGAAGCCACTGTGGCTCTTTTTTGTACATCATAAATTACTTGCGCCTCAGAGCAAAGCAGACAAAACGCATGTTTTTTTATGTGCATTTTTAGAATTGATGCACATCTTTGAGTTTCCATCCAGAGTTTTTTTATGCGATCTCTCAAAATTCGCATAAAAACGGGTGGATGGAAACAGCCATTTACTACAGAAGGTCCACATTCATCACCATCTGATCTAAATCAGAGCCAGTATTGAGTCAAGTGTCAACAATGTGATGTTTATTTTGTTTGTTCAAATAAATAATTCTTCTATAATGAACATAGAACTAAAAAATGTGTTTTAATATTTTTGGGGGGGACATGACATCAAACATGTCAAGGTGGTAATGAAAAAAAACCTAATTAAAAAATCTAATTCTAATCTAATCTATTTCTTAGGAAAAAAAACAATATTTTAAAGGGTACTATACGGTTATCCGGACCACATGTGATGACCTACCCCAACCCCGCCCCTAAACCTACCCGTCACTGGGGTTACGACCAACCAAGAGCGGTTGTGGTCACGTGTGGTCCGGATAACCGTATAGTACCCTTTAAAGTGTTTCATTGCTTATTTGTAAAATTTTTGTCCTCCAAATCAAAGTCATGTGGTGCGACCAACATTTAGAAATCAGTATAAAAGTTTCTCAAACCCATATGAAACCAACATGAATACAACAATTATTTATAATTTTAAAAAATCTATATTTTTAAAAGATTATTCCTCTTGTTTATTGTGGACACTTGTTTGTTATTGACCCGGCTACAGCAGGCCCACATTTGTCACTGCTTGATCTAAATGAATTTCAGTAGAGTCAAACCATGTAATTAAATGGGCTGGGAACAAACAGATTGTTAATGTCAGCTGTGTCACCACTCCTTTTCAATAGTCTTGGGTGTAGGGTTGTCAAAATAAAGCATAATGAAATGGAAACGACGTCACCCAACACAAAGCATTGCGACCGCTACCATAATAATACTCAAATTTCATAGCCAAAACCCATCAAGGGCAAGGCCCTGGAAAGCTGCACAACATATTATGACCCCAAACAAGAGTTTTGAAGCATGTTGGAAAAAAACACTCAAAGCAACCGACTGAAACAAAGAGCCGGGAACGCCTCCCTGTCCTCAACTTTCCTGAAAAGACTTCCTGACCACCTGCTGGAACAATACCGGACCACTGGCTTTCCTCATCTACAGTAGAACAGCCAAACAATCCAACATTTTCAGAATGTCAACAGCCGTTTGTCAACCCCAAGTGAGCATTTAGATTTAGAACATCCTGAAGTCCTGAATAACTTGTGGCCAAGGGTTTGGACGCACTGCCTAGAACAGTATCCTGCTTTCTAATTTAATCACATACAGAAAGATGGGACTAATGCTCAAGGGACGGAGCTGAATTGAGGGCCTTGACAGTTTGGTGGAAGGTCTCTCGTTTCTCAGAGCCAGCAAAACAACCGAGGGGACCAACATTGGGCTTCCTTCACTCTAAAATAGGCAGCAGTGGAACAATAAATCCTGGCTGCTGACAAAAGTCATTTACAAAGTACAGCAATGACAAATGCGATGTGGTGAGATGGGCTGCTGCTTTGCTTGGGAAAATTCAAAGTCAAGATGGAATTTTGATATTTGTCTTACTGCTTAAGGTGTCAAAATACTGTCTGGTGAAAGGGTGAGGTTCATTCAAAGCCTGAGCAGATATTCATTATCTGACTCACCTTACTTCAGATTTTTGACAGCTTAAACAAAAAGCCCAACAAAAGAGGATGTTTCCTCTTATTCAGGCTGGAAATAAATAAGCAGCAAACACTTTCAAGCATGATAAAGTACACTACCATTCAAAAGTTTCTGAAATAAATCTCTTAAGCCAACTTACAGCAGCATTTATTTGAGCAAAAATACAGTAAAAACAGTCAAAGTTGTGAAATATTACAATGCAAAATAATTGTCTTCTATTTAAATACATTTTAAACTGTCATTTATTCCTGTTATGCCAAAGCTGAATTTTTAAGCATCATTATGCCAGTCTTCAGTGTCACATGATCCTTCAGAAATCATTCTAATATGCTGATTTGATGCTTATTATTATCATTGTTGTTGTTGTTATTATCAAACAGTTGTGCTGCTTAGTATTTTTGTGGAAACTGAGATAAAAACAAAATCATATAAAGTTCAATAGACCCGCATATATTTGAAATATAATTATTTCATCTTTACTGTCACTTTTGATCCATTTAATGTGTACTTGCTGAATAAACATTTTTTTTTAAGTATTACAAAAGTTAATTTTGATTAATTCCAGTTGTCTCCATGAAAAAAGATCATAAAATATTTCCCTCTATAACCAGTTCAATTTTTGTTTCCCCGATTTAAAAAAAACCTGAAAGACAATTCAAACTGTCATTTTGTTTTTGTTAAGACAAGTAAATTATTTGTCAGGTATTGCAGCATTGAAGTGTCACAATAACAAGTGTGCTGGGTGGTGAATTACACCTCATTGTTTCCAAGCTGTGTCGCCATTTCAATAATGAATGTTTAAGGAGACACACCTTAAAACATTCTCTCCCAGACAATGTCCCATATCAGCTCCATTTCAAAAACCTCCTCGAAAAAAAAGTAAAGCCTTATACCCACAAAACTGTATATCAATTAAGGTTAATAGGTTAATTTGGTCATCATTTACCCGCCCTTGTGTCCTTCCAAAACTCTATGATTTTCGAACATAAAAGAAGATATTTTACTAAATGTCTCAGTGTTTTTAGTTCATACAATTGGAGTAAAAACTGTTTGGTTACCAACAATCTTCAAAATATCATCTTTTTGTTCCACAGAAGAAGGTCATACAGGCTCGAAATGACATGAGAGCAGTATTTTCTTTTTTTCGTGTGAACTATGTACTAAGGTAGACATAGTCCAGATATTGGGGACAAGTGTTTAGGAACCTTTGCAAACTGTTAATGCCAAACACGTCTTGAGCTCAGGGAGGAGGAGAGCACAAGGGTTCTGTGAATCTGAAAGTAAACAACGGAAAAAAGCAGAGAGCTCGAGGCCTTGGCTTGAGCCTGAAATAGAGCTGAGAGCAAGAGAGACCTTTACCTCGCAGCCCTTCTTAAGATCATGTAAACGGAGTACAGCTTTGTTATTTATTGCCCATTTACAACAGGCAGTCTTTTCAACGAACTCCTATTTGTTTCTAAATGGTGGAACTGAGAATTTAGTTTAGTTCTTTGCAGTATTCTTCGGTAGAAGTGACACCAGACTTTATATCTGTGTGTTTACCTGTGTCTGTCCTCTGTCTCAGAGACCTCCAGAGCTCTTTTGCTCGCAGGCTCTCCATCCTCGGGTGCCTGTCCCTGTAGTTAAAAAACAAGAACTAGTTAACGTGAACAAAAAGAAAAAATCCAAATGCTGATCCAAACCTCTGATGAACACTGACATAAAATAACACACATTAAAACTCTGATGCACAATGAATCAGAGCAAAAGCATGACTGTGCGCATTTAAGGAAACAGGTTAGTTCAACTCTAACGACAATTGTGGTATGTCGATTACCACTGATAATAACGGGCTTGTTCCAAGGAAGCACTGACTGAATCTAGTTATAGGGTGAATTCAGGGTGATTGGGACACTTTTTGCCATTGAGATTACTTGGAAAAAGTGTCTCATATTATCAACCTGAATTCACCCCTATGTTATTGTATAGAGAAGACAAATCTTTATTCCATGTAATTGTGATTATTTCTGTTATAAGTTACCAGCACAGCTGATCGGTTTGCATGACCCATCCTACTGGCGAAAAAAAAGCTTAAACCAGCCTAAAACATGCTTGCTTACCAAGCCATTCTACAACCATTGTAAGTATTTGTTCAATGATCATTCAAGCATAAAAATAAAATATCAACTGAGGCGGAAATGCTAATATTTTTAGAGCTAACTTCTTTGGATTACAGACTGGAAAAAAACTGGAAAATAAATTAATTAAAAGTAAGACGGGGGGAAACATTAAAACATTAAAATTACTCAATCCTCTTGATGACAACTGATGCTAAATGTCTCATAAAACAATCTGAAATGCTTAACGTTTAATTGTTTTGCTAACATGCTAACTAAAGCAAGTTGGCCAGTGAGCGCGCTTTATTTACCCGATGTCTTAAAGAAAATAACATTTATTACGCAACTCACTTGAAACTGTCGGTCTCGTAGAGCTTTTAATCGTTCTTTCCTTTTCAAAGCTTGCTCTTGTAAAGAACCCACAGGCTTCTCCATGGTAAAATGAAAGCATGGGTAGCAGGATCGATGAATCTGCAATCGATCATAAGGTCTGTCCGAGCGAGGCTGCTAGAGGAGCACCGAAAACAGCGATTTTGTATAAACTACCAGTCAATAATGTAAATAACTATAATACATTGACTAAAGTGATAACATAATGATAATATGATGTTTATTAAATGTTTAAAAATAGTCATTAATAAATAAACAAATGGCTGTATTTACATCATTTGATAAAATAATTATTATCAGGGATGCACCGATATTAACATTCTAGCTAACATTAATAAGCTTATAATTATGGCTGCTAACTGATAAATGGCTGATTTTAAAAAATCCAGAAAATAAAATCAATAGTTTTAAATGCTACAACAACTGCATATATAGACTTCAAAACATTCAGTAGGCTACTTATGTAAGATGGACAACTAAACGAATACGCTATACGCTATGGTCCATTCAAATAAGATATAAAGTAATAAGATAACAAAGTAATTTTAAGAAAGATTGAACAACACGTTTTAATAGGCTACATGCACACACAGCTCTATTCATAAAAGAAAAAAAGAAAAGAAAATCAAAAATCATAACGCCAAAATATGGCCTGTACAAGTTCTCCGAACAGGCAAACAAACACCCCGAACGTGACATGGTGTGGAATGTAGGGCATTGCCATGGCAATACAGCTGCCTCAAGGTCCATCCTCTTCCCAGTCACCATGTTGGCCAAACAGTCACAAATATGCACTTAGTAATAGGATACAAATATTGCATTATGAACCTTAGACTGTCATTTTTATTTGATGGATTACTAAAATGAGTAAAATGTTAAATATTTTATTTATTGTTTAAGGGTAATGGGCTAACAGTGTGGTAAATATTTGCTTTGATTTAGAATGGATCTATTGTTTAGGTTGTGGTATCTCTTGTGTCAAAGCACCATCAAAAGCATTGTTGCTCCACCCTTCAGAACTCAATAATTATGTTAAATATGGTGGTGTCGCTGCACATGCCTTTAGGAAGGACACTAAATGAGATCATTCAGACTCTCTACCATCACCAGTTTATTTGCATTGAGTTTGCATGGGTTCTCAATGGATCCAATGGCCATTGTATGGATGAAAATCTTGAATGATTTTGACTGTAAAATAGTGGTATTTTACTTTTAAAAGACTGGGCTGTGGGGAAAAAAATCACATTGTTTTGCAATAAAAACAGCAACAAGAAGGAATATTAATACGTCATAAGCCATGACAGGCCAAATGCAAGTATTAGAAAAAAAATGGAAAATAGGTTTCATATACAATACATTAATGTAGCAAAGTATGTTGTTGTGGGAAGAAGGAGGTGGGAACCAGCAAACGTGTAACACACTTTTATAATCATTAAATAAGCAAATATAAAACGAAAGTAAAGGTGGCAGCCCCTCACTGACGACGGACGACTGCCGCCACATATAAAAACAAAACATAACATAAATAGTCCAGCCAGGCCTGGTCCTCGTCCTTCACTGCCGTCGCTCCTTCTTTTACGCTTCCGAAGCTCCTCGTGAGAAATACGAGACCGGTGTCGCTCATCAGTAATCACACCACCACAGTTTAGAGTTACATTGTTTCTTTTCCAATTGATTATGTAAAAACAATTATGTACATGTACATTAGCAAAAATGGACAGTATGAGCCCTTTACTGTGTTAAAAGGAAAAAGTGATATAAAGTCATGGGATAGCTTTAATGGTTTTTGTTTTGTTTTGTTTTTTTGTGACTGGGTATGTTTAGGCATAAATTAATAATTAAAAAGACAAACAATATGGATCATAAATTTTTCTTTGTGGAGAAGAGATGATGAGTATCCTTAGCTGAACAGAGCTGCTCCACTAACATGTTCTGTTAAACTAAAAAGAGAAAAATACATTATTGGTAGGAAACCAGTTACTATTTTTAAAGGTATAATTTATAGACATTTTAAGAAAGAAATCATTTACCTGTTGAGAGTATGTTGACAGTCTGTGTTGTTGTATAGCTGAGCTCCAGAAAATCAGTAATGAGGAGGCTTTGACAGTTACAGATTTGAAAAACAAAAAGGCGGGAATAAAGAACCCTAAACTCCAACACAAAGAACCATTTCAGCATATACAGGGTTCTTCAGGATGATACGGTTCTAAATAGAAAAAAAAAAAAATAATACTTGTAAAGAACCATCTGCAGTGTCCTTTACAATGATGGAGAATTCTGTTTGTGCTTTGGTTTTACCTGTGCCTCCAGAGCTTTTTCTGGCTCTCCAATCTCAGGTGTCCATCCCCGTAGTTAAAAAAAAAACCATAATAATAATGATTAATTTATTAAAATGAGCAATGAGACAAATACCCAACGCACAGCAAAACCCTGAGACACAATGAATCAGTGCCAATGTCCTAATGTGTACAGCTCAATTTTAATCAAGATAGAAACATATCAAAACAATGTTTTCTCTTTTTTTTTGAGGACTGAGATTTTATTAAGACATGTGTTTTAATAAGTCAATGGTAATAATAACTATATACCAGCATTTACAGAAGAAAGAAAGTCATACAGGTTTGAAACAGCATGAGAGTAAGCAGCCTAAATGATCACTGGGAGCACTATCCCAAATAGGATGCAGGGAACTTATGAATAAATATAAATAAATAAACATAAAATACCCAACAACACATTATTTACACTTATTTATATTGTTTCTGTACCTATAGATTATTTTGTACATACTTCTTATATATCTTGTCTACATATATATGTGACCCTGGATCACAAAACCAGTCACAAGTTGCACGGGTATATTTGTGGCAATAGCCAACAATACACTGTATGGGTCAAAATTATCGATTTTTCTTTTATGCCAAAAATCATTAGTATATTAAGTAAAGATTATGTTCCATGAAGATATTTTTGAAATTTCCTAATGTAAATATATAAAACATTTATTTTTGTGAGTGAATGCTGCACTATCGCGAACATTAATGAACAACTTTAAAGGCGATTTTCTCAATGTTTAGATTTTTTGCACCCTCAGATTCCAGATTTTCAATAGTTGTACTTCGGCCAAATATTGTCCTATCCTAACACAGCATACATAAATGGAAAGCTTATTTAATCAGCTTTCATGTGATGTATAAATCTCAATTTTAAAAAAATTTACCCATGTGACTGGTTTTGTGGTCCAGGGTCACTTATAGTATATAGAGTATATACAGTCAAACCAAAAATTATTCAGACACCAGATATATATTTTTTTAACAGTGGGTGCAGGACACTATAGTTAATTTATGTAAGTGAAGATAGCAAAATAAAGTAAACTGTGACATATTATACCCAAAAATTCTTCATACAGTGGACTACCAGTAAAATTTATAAAAATTTGTGACCAAAAATTATTCGACACTTTGACCTGACCATGTTTTGCTTAAGTGTTTTTTCTTTAATTGCTAATGTGACCTTTTTACACCACAGACTGAACAAAATTAAGCATTGCTTGGTAACTGGTTGACCTAAATTGGTATATATATAGACAAGATAGATGAAAAAGTATGTACACAATAATTTATATAGGTACAAATGTCCCCACAAAGATGGCAATATCCAAAATCCTTGTCCTTGTTTGGACATTTTTTGGTCCCCATCCTTATAAATCATACTTAGAAACATAATCTTATAAACAGCTTATAAATGAAACTAAGTTGATGTTTTTTGAAAATGTAAAATGCCTAAGTTTCCTGTGTGGTAGGTTTAGGGTCAGGGGATAGAATATAGTTTGTTCAGTATAAAAATCATTATGGAAAGTCCCTATAAAACATGTAAACCAGGATATGTGTGTGTGTGTGTGTGTGTGTTCATGTTTTTCTATCCCGGTGGGGACTTCAACCTGAATGCACAGACTCATGGGGACTCGTGTCACCGTGGGGACGTACATTGAGGTCCCCATGAGGAAACAAGCTTATAAATCATACAGAATTATTATTATCTTTTTGAAAGTGTAAAAATGCAGAAAGTTTTCTGTGATGGGTATGTTTAAGGGCAGGGTTGGTGTTAGGGGACAGAATATACAGTTTGTACAGTATAAAAAACATTACGTCTATGGAGAGTCCCTACAAAGATAGTAAACCAGACGTGTGTGTGTATGTGTTTTATGTATATATATATATATATATATATATATATATATATATATATATATATATATATATATATATATTCTGATCTTTACTTCTTAATTACAATTTTGTTTCCACAAACCAATCCAAAAGGAAAAGTATGTGCGCTCCAGTGCAGTGACACTGTGATGCTTACTGGTTTTCCTTCATCTGTGTGTAGCTTTGAGGCAGACAGAACTCCTCCCGGCTCTTCCTCGGTTTGCTCTCTACTGCCACTGTAATGCTATAATGCTCAAGAGGAGGGCAGTGTGAACAGGGTTCTGCGTGCACTGACAAGTGCGTTTAACTCCCTTAGAATTCCTCTAGCAGAGATGCACGTTTATCCAGCGCCTATTCGGCGACATTTCTCAAATGTTGCTCTCTACATTCTCTAGTTTCTCAGGACGGAATTGTCATTTTGACCCACCCTCCGTCTAAAAGACATGCAACTTTGGGAGAGCTTGGCAACCAGGTAGTGGACCGCTGTACAGCAGCATGCTGTTTCTAGCAAACAAAATTCCCTGGATCTTCGCTGAGTCAATCCACGGATACTTCGTTTGTGGATGTATATTCAGATGGTTTGATTGACGCATAAGTGGAAGGAATACGCAGAAAGGCGAGTGAGAATGGCTTCGAAAGAGCGACTGTACGAGCTGTGGATGTTATATTACACTAAGGTGAGTCATGAGCAGGCGAACGCGCGAGCCGCTCGACACCTGTTGCCTTCTGAGTTTAATGTTGTCGCAAACTTGCCACTGTCATTTAATATTGTGTCGCATCCTGCATATATAGTTATGTGGTAAACATATTTGCCTGCCCCTTTGTGTTGGAACAGTTTCAGGAAGTGCGCCTATGGTTATTTTTTGGGAAGGTTGCGCGTGCACGTACAGAGTGAAAACATTTGACGCTCAGTTAATATTTCATTAGTATTTTGTTATGAAGCGATTGACACTTGTGATGACAAGGACTGGTAATATTTTAGCTAAGCACGACAGTTCATCACAGCTCAGTTTGGTGTTTGCAGTTATTCTGTACAGTTCTAGTGTTTACCTGTGTGAGCCAGGTAATGTCATGCTTCCTTCTCCTCACGTCTCTTAGGTAACTGTTACGTGTACACGACAACGATGTAACGTTAGCCTACTAAAAACGGAAAGTTTATTTATTTATTTTGCGGACAGGCGACAGCGTTATAAAAAAAAGACCCTGTTCACACGGATCCGCAAAAAACGATTCAAATCGCTGTAATATTCATGCCAGGCCAGTAGTTGGCGAGGTCACTTTGTAAACAAAAATTACGCGCCTCTGTTAAACACGTAATACGCATGCGCGTGACGTCACCTTTTTCACAAATTCGCGATTTTGTAGTTTTCACGGTGATAATAACTCAAACACTTGCACTTTGAAAACCGTTTTCAAAAATTTGCGTTTGCAGGCACCAAAATGCCGTTGTCGTGTAGCCTAAATGAACAGCCAAAAACGCATAAAAAGTTTTTCTTTTTTAGTTGAAATGTCTCTTGTTCATATGCAACATGACTTGCAAATTCTGTGGTTTGTTTATTTGACCAAAATCAACGGCAGTAATAAATCTGCAATGTATTATAATATTTTCATTTTAATTTTACATTGCCGTGGGTTGTCTATAGGCCTACTTCAACTAAACTTGAATTGTTTATTTATTTATTGTTTATAGTTTATTTAAATAATTCATTTTCTTTGTTATTGCTGGGATGTTTTAGATTTATTTCTCAATTAGCCATGTCCGATTCGCGAACAGATCAAGTCGAATCTTTTCAGTGAATCAGTCAAACCGGCTTCTAACGATTCGGTCTAAACATAGACAGTAACAGAAATGGACACAGTGACCCCATTGGATTCAACGGAGAAAAGTGAAGTCAATTAGAAGCACTCACTTCCTGATGGCTGAGCGTACTGCGCAGACTCAAACTGAGCTTGACGACATAGATGTGACGTGAGCAACCCGTCTGTCTTCTAGTAGCTGTGCCAAGAGAAATCTGAATCATTCCCTTCCGAAACTTGCAGAGACGGAGAGTGTGAGTAGGAGGTGTCCATGAGCTAGGAGCAGGAGCAACTTTTGTATTCTGATGAATTCATTTTGCCTCCACGTCCCCCCGATTGCCCGCGAGCTTCTCCTCCTGTCCATACGGTAATCTCTCTACTGTGCGACAGAGAGTCGCGTGGTTATGACGCAATCGTTAGCCTATTTTTACAAAAACTGCGTCCACGGGGCCATAACGTAAGATACAAGGTAATGGAGCCTTTTATACATTTAGTGTTTCTTTAGAAATAAATAATGGAAATATGGAGTCTTTAAACGCCTCAGATGTAAAGTTATTCGCTGTCAAAGTGACGCCAAAATGAATGGGAGTCAATGGAATGCTAACAGCAGGTGATGGTCTGCTAATCAATGGCGGCCCCCGAGGAAGCTTCAGTTTTGGCTGAAAGATTAGCCCCTTGGGTCTAAACAATAGTTCACGAAATCGAAATCAGCCATTAAGTGTGCTGCACACATTCTGAAAAATGAAGTACGAAATCGCATACTCTCTTGAGTAGGTACTTATTTTGAATAAGTAATTACTTCACGACCGCTAAAAAAAATTCCAGTGTATAGTCGCGACTCACTCCACCTCAGGATCACTACTGCGCACACTCTGGCGCCAAATGACGTAACCAGTGCAAGACGTCAACTGTTATTTCATGGATATTATGACATTCATCTTTTTTACAGTCTATGGTCCGAGCAGTATACTTGTCAACAGTTCACAGATTTGTTGAATCTAAAATAGAATGTTTAAGGTTTTGAGAGTTGACAGTTTTATCAGCACTTTTATGACTTTGTTTTTATGAGCTAAATCACGGTTGCAACAAACTGAACTGGGGCTCATGAAATCACGATGCAAACTATTAATAATAAAACTTAATCAACAAAAAATTGATTATCAACAGATAATGTCCTACCATAAAAAAAATAATTAACAGTTTAATCAACATCAATATGTGCACGCCAGGATATCAGGGGACACTTGATTATGCTGTGACATAAAATAATCACTGAATCATTTTTTAACTGGTTCATTGAACTATTCTGGAAGAACCCTTCTCTTCACTATGAATAAGAAATGGACATGCCCCAAGAAGAATGGTTGTTTGACAACACCCTCTGGCGGTGTATACAAAGACCAAATTGTGTATTTTTGAGAGAGATTATTTATTTTATATTGTTAAAACAAAATGTAAAGTTAGACATCCATGTATTCCATCTGAAACTCTTTCATGACCACTTTTTAGGGTCAGCAGCTGAAGTCAGCTGTAATGGCTCACTATTTGAAGTATTCTTTATGAATGGCTACCATGGTAACCAAAACAGCAGGTGCAGGATACAAGAAGCACAAGGGGTCACCATAGAGAAATGTTGACTAGCAGATCACTGTTTTAATTTGGTGCTCGCACTCTAAAATATTGTATAGTTAGCAGATTGCATGGAATAGCAGCTGTATGAATTATGCAGTGTTCTAGTCTGGTCTTGCCATTGGCACAAAGTTGTCCAGATAGCTTGGAATGTTTCTCTAGATCTCATTCATGGTATAATCCAAACCCTTTGTCATTCCATTCCCATTTATTAATAACTGCTCACATACAGGTTACAGAAATCCACACATACCAGACATGCAAAGTAGATGACATAAATGTGATTTTCCGTTAAACAATGATAAAAGGTGAAGTGTATGTGATGTTTGTACACTCATGTTTATGGGGTGGTTTCGCCCTCATGATTCAAACTCTGTTTGAAACACCCATTTTAATGGCACTGCTTGCGACTGTCTGCTGAGATTCTAACTGGATAAGGCCGACTGGATAGTTGAAAATGGACTTGTTTTTCTCTGGGCTCTTGAGGCTGTGCTCTGTTTTAAATCAATGTAAACCTCTCCTCACCTATTATGCAAGTCATTTGACCATAGAATAAGTCCTGTGTCCAGTCCTCCCAATGTAATGAGGTCTCATGGGAAGCTAGTAAAATTGGACTGACACAATGTTTGCCTTTAAGCTTTTTTATTCATTTTAAATTTGTATCATTTGCTATTACATGTTATATCAAAGTCTGGTTGTTAGTTTAAAATCGTCATGAAATGAATATTCATCCAATCTATTTTCTAAAACAATTCAGCCATGTAAAAAAATGTTTCAAAAAAAGTTTTGACCTCGTAATTTTTTATCAAAATATCATACCTGGATCTTCTGGTGAAAACCCCATCCCAGCAAGCTTGCTTTCTTCTGTCTTTATTGAGTGCAACGCACACATCTCAAGAGCCAATCAATAATTGCTGCGTAGAACCAAGTCCCCATCCTACTTTTTCCCCAATAATGTATTACTTTCAGATGTGCATCACAATATGGAAGAAAATATACTGATATACACAATATGGAAGAAATTTAGTAATATTTTAATTCTGGCTCTGATCAATATGGCACTCATTTTGGACTTACTGACACCTAGTGGTGTGGATGTAGCATTACATTAAATCAAATGTTTGCTGGTATAGATAGGCGCCATTTGCAGTCAGACATGATTAATGCATTTAATGAGGAAGTACAGAATTACAGAAAGGCTACCAAGATAAAGTGAGTCATGTGATCTCAAGATGACCACCCCCATGAGGTGACCCACTCCATATAGCTTCTATTAAACAGCTTCTATAGGCTGTTATGACAGGAGTCTTCATCACATGTGAGTCTGTGATTTCATAATACGAATGCTGGCTGCCTGACTTTAGAACTGAATACTCCTTCCCCATCAGAGGCAGCAGTACACAATCTGTGAAGAACAGCTAAGTTTAATGTCATGTCATTCTGATGATCTTGCTGTATTGTAATGTGCCAGCCTTTTTTAATTTGGCTGTTGGAGCAATGCTGCCTCTCTGTCAGACCACTTCCTCTTGAGTGTGCTGTTCAGAGGACAACACTGATGTGATAAAAACCACTTCCCGTCATGGTTGCTACCATTTGTAACCTCCCAGAACAACCTGTTTTTGAGTTGACAAACACATGGTACACATCATCATACCAGTTCAGTTCAGCTGAAGCCCAATGAGGAAGAGGTTTTGGAAAATAACACTCTTGTGTTTGTTTGTTGTGATTTCTCATGGTTGACACTGTACATTCTATGAGCATCTGATATTTGGAAGGCCTTCATAGAGGGTGATGTACAAATGAGCTTGAACTAGTTGTCTGGATCTGTATTAGAAATAGTTTTCTAATTTCTACAATAGAAGAAACAGTCCCACAAAAATAACAAACATAATGTAATTTATATCTTCCAATGTCTAACTTTGTGTGTGTGTCTGTGTATGTCTGTAAACAAAAGGAGATTCTGGAGCTTCTGGCTTCCACACAAGGAAAGTGAACGATGATTTATATTGCAAAAACTGAAATTATGTCCGCATTGGTTGTTGCATGTCACATAACCAATGTAATTTTGCGTCAATGATATCAAGCCTGGTGCGCATCTAAAGACACACATTTTTATCTGTTATAAAGAAGTTTGATGTTAATTGGCACTGGTTATTTCCTATTTGTTATTATTTATTTTTTTATTTGTTAGTTTTCATGCAAGTGCAAAAAAAAATCAGAAGAGTAGATTATCAGAGATTAACAGTTTATATCACCATCTTTGTGTGAAAAACAGAAGCGTCAAACAAAATATCTCATGTTGTTTTTCACAGAAGAAAAAGATAATACAGGGTTGAGATGAGGATGAATAAATGATGACTACTGATAGAACATCATAGAATTTTCACTAATTCTATGTTACCATCAACATGAAGAAGTACAGAACTTCTGGATTCCCTGTTATATTACAAAAATTTTTTCATTTGTTGGTTGCTCCTCACACATGTTCCTCCTAGGAGGAGGCTGACTTGACAGGTGTCTATGTTTTTACAGACTTGTTCTACCTGCTTGTTAATCTGAATAGATTTTAGTATTTTGTCACAAAAGGCTGAGAGTCCTTGTGTAGGCAGCGGTGAAAAGACATCACCCACCTCAATTCTTTCAACTGCCATTATGTACCATTGTCATGTACCAGTAAGTCAAGTTTTTTGAGATATACGTCACGTTTAAGACAAATGTTTGTGTACAGGTGCCATTATTTGACCTTAATCTGGTGTAAATGCCAGCGTTGTGCATGCGAGGCACTGAAAAGCATTTTCAGCTCTGGTTTTATCTATTCCCTCACATTCCTGCAAGCAATGAGAAACGGCCCTCGGATTCCCCAGTGTGGTGGAGCCAACAAAGAGCAACTTCTTAAAAGCAAATCTAAAAAGACTTTGTGCTGTATAGTTCAATACTTAAAGTTATTCAACAGGGCTTTTCCTTTTCAGAGCAAAACGCCCAGAGAACTAATTTAACACTCACTCTTAAAAATACAGGTTCTTTATTGGCATCTATGGTTCCAAATCCCTAACCCTAACCTGTTTTTTTAAAGAGTGTTGTGTAATCCAGGCCATCCTCTTGATGGATGCAGTTCGTACCATTCAATTACATAGCTTTGAAGAGTTTTGCTGATATATTGGATTGCCAGTTTTTTTCATACAATCTCAGAAAAAAAGGCACAAAAGCTGTCACCGGGGCAGTACCATTTCAGAAGGTACACCTTTGTACCTAAAGAGTACATAATAATACCTCAAAGGTACATTGGTACCTAAATTGTACATATTAGCACCTTTTTAAAGGGTAATTAATTTATTAATTTCCTTTTAAATATTTTTTTATCGTCACTTGACTAAGCTTCCAAACAGTTGAAATGGTTTGGGCGTTTACAGAGTGCATACTTATCACTTTGTTAAGGCCTAAGGCAGGGTTCACCAATCTCGGTCCTGGAGGGCTGCTGTCCTGCAGAGTTCAGCTCCAACCAGCTCCAACACACCTGTTTGAAAGTTTCTAGTATGCCTAGTGAGACCTTGATTAGCTGGTTGAGGTGTGTTTAATTGGGGTTGGAGCTAAACTCTGCAGGACAGCGGCCCTCCAGGACCGAGATTGGTGAACCCTGGCCTAAGGTCACTCACTGCCCAGTTTTGAAGAATGAAAAAAGCTTTATATGTAGAGCATATTACTATACATTGCAGTTCACACTGCGTGCTTACTGTAAATTGTTGTAGTGCATACTAGATCTTTCTACAGATATGTTCATATATTTAGTACGTTTAGAGGCCGAGTATAACTGCCAATGTCCACTCTTGCTCACTAATGTTTTTATCAACAGAAACAAGATCTTTCTAATAAATGCACAACAGCCCAGGATAGCACCAAAATGATTTCCATCAGGGTCTGAGTATGTAACGTTTTAAGCAGACATGAGAATGACTCTGCACTGTCAAACCCAAACCCAATTTCACAGTGCAAGTTACAGCAAACAGTTACAACCTGTTCTTTGAACAGCAGATTCATCAAAAAGATACTAAAAAAAGTTTGCTATTTCCTGATTTTGTAATGCGTTTTATGACCTTCACACATATTTAGTTTGAGTCATTGACGCAACCACTGACTTCATCACCCGCTTAAAGTGGCTGGGGATGTGCACACAAGCAGGCTGTCTGGATGAACCAGAAAGCTGTGATCTTAGCCTTGACCTCAGGCTTTTGCATTGATGTGTCATTGTTATCGTTTTTGTCCAGTGGATTTGTTTTATGTTGCAAGACGTTCTTTATTACTCAACTGCATGGTGATTTATTGGGAGATCTAATCATTCTTTTTTATGTAAATCTATGAGTCTATGTATCCGCTTGTTTGCTCCAGACAGTAGTTATAGGCTTTTCCTGTGACCAGAAAATATGAAACAGGAGAGCAGGATTTGTAGTTCTGTTTCAGTAGTAGACAGGTTTCAAAAAAAGGTTTCAGGTTTCAGACACGGTTTAATTTATGGTATTATAATCGGTTGATTATTTTGATGATTAATCGAGTAATCGGATACTTTTTTGTGGTAATAAAAATAGACCCATGTGAACAATAGCCTTTAAAATGACTTAAAATATTTTTTGTAAATATAGAATAATAATAATAATAGGTTCAAATAAAGTTTTAAAAGCAAGTAATCATATGGTTTTATTGAACAACACTTACACTGTTAAAATGCATTATGTAATCTACATAATATAACATAATCAACTTATGTACATTATGTATTAACAAATGCCTGCAGAGGGCCAACGGCCTGGTGATTGTTGTTGTTACACTTTACAGCATGATCAAAAAATCGAGATAATAAAAATTATATTTTTGCGGATGATGTTGTCATGCTGGCCCCATCAGACCAGGACCTTCAGCATGCACTGGGACGGTTTGCAGCCGAGTGCGAAGCAGCTGGGGTGAGAAACAGCACCTCCAAATCCGAGGCCATGGTTCTCAGTCGGAAAAGGGTGGCTTGCCCACTTCAGGTTGGTGGAGAGTTCCTGCCTCAGTTGGAGGAGTTCAAGTATCTTGGGGTCTTGTTCACGAGTGAGGGAAGGATGGAACGGGAGATTGACAGACGGATCGGTGCAGCTTCTGCAGTAATGCGGTCGATGTACCGGTCTGTTGTGGTGAAGAAAGAGCTGAGCCGCAAGGCGAAGCTCTCGATTTACCGGTCAATCTACATTCCTACTCTCACCTATGGTCATGAGCTGTGGGTCATGACCGAAAGGACAAGATCCCGGATACAGGAGGCCGAAATGAGCTTTCTCTGCAGGGTGGCTGGGCGCTCCCTTAGAGTTAGGGTGAGGAGCTTGGTCACTCGGGAGGAGCTCAGAGTAGAGCCGTTGCTCCTCCACATCGAGAGGAGCCAGCTGAGGTAGCTCGGGCATCTGTTCCGGATGCCTCCTGGTGTTCCGGGTGCGTCCCACCGGGAGGAGACCCCGGGGAAGACCTAGGACACGCTGGAGGGACTATGTCTCCCGGCTGGCCTGGGAACGTCTTGGTGTCCCCCCGGAAGAGCTAGAGGAAGTTTCTAGGGACAGGTAAGTCTGGGCATCTCTGCTTAGACTGCTGCTCCTGCGACCCGGCCCCGGATAAGCGGAAGAAGATGGATGGATATTGTTGTGTGCTACTGTGTTTCTTTTATTATTATGCTTATTTGTTCTTATTTGTATTATTAGCTATTTTAAAAATACTCACGGGGAACATGCTAGCACTTGCAGCATGTTAAAACATACTACAAACATGGTAAACATTTAGCAATATGCTAAAACCATAGACATGTAGGTAGGCTTTTGCCGCTCCAGACATGTCAATGTGTCTGCCATCTTGGAACGGCCAACATGATGTAGTTCATCACTACACTAATAAATCAATGAATTTTCATCAAAAAGGCCACTACATTGTGCAGCCTTTTGGTTGTAATAACCGCCAAGCTATATATTTTACACATTCTATGACTCGATCGGTAGTCACTAAATTTGGCCGATCTCACAAACCGATCACAATTTAAAGCTGTAGTCCATAACTTTTTTGTTTTCAAAATGTATATAATAAGCGAATACATAATGAATCCATTTTCCAAACCGTGTTTTTGTCTGAATCACTACAGTACCTATAATAAGTGTTTATTTTCAGACTATTAGACTGGTTCGGGTCGTACCACTGCGGAGTAGCCCAGTACCTGCGTGACTCGTCATAGACATAAACGGAGAGAAGGAGCGCCGGCTACAATGTTCTTTTGAAAGACGCATGCAGTTCTGTTTATTAACCGCTAGAGCGCCAAAAGTTACAGACTGCACCTTTAATTATATAAAACCTTAAAATGTCGCCGCTGGCGCATATGTGAATGGTATACAGATGAGGCTTTTGCGCTAAGTTCTGCTTTGTAACTTCACAAAACATTAGTAAACCATAGTAAATCGCACATCTTTATTTAAAAAAGAAGGTTGTATCGATTTAAACGAGTCCACACACAACATAACATGATGCGCAGATCTTGAGAAAATTCTCACGGGAGTGACATCATGGCATGCTGCTTTGCTAAAGGTAGGACTGCCGGGATCCAAACTCATCGTGATCATGATGCAGTGTTTTCTAACGTCATTTAAAAAAGTTATACCAATGGAATCTGGATCTCAGGTATGGTCGGTAGGGTAGGGACGATGTTTAAAGATTGGACTGTCACTGGATCGATCACTCAGATTGACAGGTCTTGATTAACCGTGTGTGTGCCATAGAATAGAAGCGCAAAGCTGAAACAGCGCTTACTCATCAATCAGGATCTTATTACTTGTTACTTTTTATATGTTATTATATAAAAAATTATATATTATATTATATTATATTATATTATATTATATGCATTTACACTTGTAGTTTTTATGTTCACTAAAACATTTGATCATTTGTTTGGAGAGGTTTTTGGACACTTGATTAAAAAGGTTACCATGGTTCCAAATGTCATAAATTTAGATTGTTTTGAGATATCAACATATAATAATAATATCAACATAAAAAATTTGGCCCAGATGCAGTTGGCATGATTGTGAACAAGCCCAAACTTGATTTTATGATCTGTCTTATATACTTTCCAATCATTTCAAGCATGAATAATAACAAAATAAATCAATAAATTGCATAACTTTTCTGGGATTTTCTCAGCAGTAATATAAGATCCTCCAAACGTGATCAAAATCTATTTTCTTTCAAATTTGAAAGGTTTTCTATCAAATGAACCATGTACTTGATGATGCCTTGTTTTATTGATTGATTGTAGAGTTATAAGCCATTACATTTAAGTATGCCACTTATCATTAAAAAAATCATTAAACATGCCTTCAGGTGTTAAAGGGTTAACAGTGACAGTCAACAGAGAGGTTACATATCACTTATATAATGTTTGAATGATCGGTATCGGCCAATCACGATAACAAGAAATCGGTAGTCGGTATATCTGCTAAAGACTGTTACAGCTATATACTGTAGATATGCATACTTGCGAATAACTATGGTTACAGACAAACACTTGCTCTCGTCTCAAGTGTTTACGGACTTACGTATATTGGCCCTTAGAAACAGCCGCTAATGATGAGGAATTACGTGTATATATATACTGTACATCTATGGCTAAAACATGATAGCAATGTTAACACATGCTATATGCTAAAACATGCTAGAAATATAGCAATGTGATAATACATGTTAGAAATGTGTTAAAAACAACTGACCAATTTACAACCTTAAACACATACTTGATCTCCACACACATTTGATTAAACATACTTATACTCTATGCAGAAGACACATTTTTAATATGACTTCGGTTTTGGAAATGATACTATTTGTTGCTTTTAAAGTCTGGCCTTGATATAGTATTGTATCTAAATGTTGAGACAATGTAACATTTAGCTAAACGTTGACTTCTTATTTTTCTTATTTTTGTTTGTTACATTTTTTTCTACAAAACCAAAACTGGCAGGCCTGGTAAAAAAAAACAGTTCAATAGAGGTGCAGTAACATTTTCAATGCTGCAGGGCAATCCACACTGCTTTTTAGAGAAAGACTTTAAAAAAAACCCAGGTGGAGGGACAAGTCCAGGCCGCTGCTGTCAAGGAGCTCCAGTACTTTCCGAGACTTCCCCATGGGACTGTTTGACTATATTTAACCCTCTTTGACTCATTTAACTTCAATCACCTGGAAGAAGGCTAATCAGGAACAGTAATTCAGCTACACTACTTTGTTCAATGGTATGTCATGAAGCTACCATTTATTCTATAGTAATTTTGATCCCCTAATACCTAATTAAGAGGAAGTGATTGTTGCCTTCTTTTAGGGTTATGTTTAAAGGACATTATCCTGTTGCTATTGTGGGTGAGGCTTGTGGCAGTTGGTGGCGGCTGTTTGTATGGAAGCCACACAGTACATGGTGCGACTGGTTGAGCCTTTTAAGTTGGTCTAGGTGTGCATAGAGTTAATTTGTCTTGAATAATCATGAAAATGTTAAAGTATTTTTAATGTTTTGCCTCGTGAAAAGTCTTTTTCACATGTGCCTTGGGGCCTGTGTTTACTGACATTGAGAATAATTAATAGAAACCCGGTGAAAAACTCTCTTTGTGTCCGCTGAGCAGCTGCAGGCGCTGAGAGCTGCAAGGAATCTCAAACAGAATGGCTCATCTGTGATTTGCCATCTTCAGAGAATACCACTGCACTCAAATATACCATTCAAGAACTGACCTGAATGTAACTAACTCTCCTTAAATCATCACAAGACAATTATCATATTTATGGAAAAGGGGAATGAATAGCAATTAGTTCTCATGAATAGGGTACTCATTAAAAAGACCAATTTGATACAATATTGTCTTAACATGGAATTAATCTCGCATGAAAAGCATGAAAGTCTCCATCTCCCCCTTGAAATGGGGATTTTGGTCTGTTCCACCTCAGCGGTTTTGACTTTCTTGACTATAACAAAAAATGAAAATCACACAACGTCAAAGTTTCAACATCAAATGTGTTTTTATTACCAAAAACTGTATGACTATACTGTATTGAATTATGACACCCAGGATTAGACTGGAAGACATAATCTCATTCGATGTTCTTAATTATTTTATTGAGAATCATTCTGTAACCAAATTCTGTAAAAAAAAAATATTTTGCAGTGTTCTTAATATTAACTGCCACTGGCATATAACATATTGTAAGAAAAATGATCAAACATATTTTTCTTGATTTTTTTTAATGCAAGTTCTATAACTTATCTTCAAAAATGTACATACATATGTTTTTTTATTTTTTATTTACTATTACGTGCCAAAAATAATAATCACACAATATCTAAAATGTATTTCGACCAAATTTTAGTTTCCATATGTTGACTTTGTTGATTTGTTCAAGTTTTGTACCTTATTCATGAAACGTCAGAAGTAGTTAAAGCTTTATTTAGAAAGTATTTAGTGTAGCTCATTTTTGTTGGCAGGTATGGCTTGTAGTAAGAGTGTTTTCCACATGACATATGGATGTGAATATGAATTTACAATGGTTTCACAATAGTTTCAGTTCTGAGATCTGCATGAAACATTTTCATTTCCCATTATCAATTAAAAAGGTTTAGCATGTTGGCTGTTGTTTTTATTTTTAACGGTTAGTTTGAGGAAGTGCAATTTTAATTCTGTTGAAATGAAGCAACCCTGACGGATTATGTAGTCGAGTAACAGCGGTTATAAGACCACCCAACCTCTGTACATAAATATAGTTATTCTCACATATTTTGTCTGCCTAACTATAACTTTTTATGTTGAAATTGGTTAAATTATTTTGAGTTAAAGTAATGGAAAAACATACATTGCCATGACTTATTGATCATATATATATATATATATATATATATATATATACACAACTCTTTTTTTTTCTTCTAAGAAAAGTGTCCAAAATGGTCTTGTAAATCTGGTATTCTCAATAAATGAAATCTGTGTCAAGTTCAAAAACTAATTTACTGGATTCAATTGTGCCAGAGCTTAAAATGGAAAACTCATTAAGGGTGATGATATAAACAGTAGGCAACACTGGGTCCACAGAGACACACTGTTGGCATTTCCCCCATTAAGCTCAGCACTTAGTTCGGATCAAGTGATCAATCGGCATAGTGAGTCAATACCAGCTCAACTGCAGTTCCGTGTCATTGCTTTAAGAGTTTAATTTTAGGGTTCCCTTCCCATGCAGATGTATGCATCTAATCAAGTCAAGGCATGCCATTTCCACCTGACTATTGATTCATACCGATGACAGAATCACTGATATATCGTCGCTCAATCTTCAGGTTTCCCTTCAGCTATTACTTGAAAGCCACACTAAATCTTTTTGACTTTTGTGGGATGAATGCACGCTATTACAGCACTCAGCCAGAGTCTGTGTGAGTCTTTGCCGAAATGAGAGGATTCTCTGTTGCACAACTGGGCTTTCAACTCTGTCAAGGTCTTTAGAAAGAATTCAGTTCAATTTACAGTGTCACAACGTTTTTGATCAGCCTTTGATAGCATGATGATTTACAATGAATTTGTCGCTGTAAATAAAAAATGTGATTTATTATTATTATTTTAATAAAAGTGAATGAGAACGGGTAAGCTCCAAAATGACAAAATAACTTCTGCACTGTATACCAAATCCTCCAAATCCAAGTCATTTGATTAATTTGATGATGACATTTCGGTCTGTTTCTCACACAGTTACACACCCTCATGATCGTTCCAGACGTTTGTTCATCTTTGAAATTCAAACGAAGATATTTTTATTGAATCCTGAGAGATTTTCTATCCCTCCATTGAAAAACTTTGATGCTTTAAAAAGTTCATTAAGAGATTGTAGAAGAAATCCATATGGTTTGAGCAATTATTCTGAAGAGACATGATCGTTTTATATGATGCACAGATTTAATTTTGGTTTTATTCACATGTAAACAATGATCAACTGTGCTTGACGTGTGAAAACAAAGTCAATGGTTCTCGGGCGTCAAGCAAGCTTCTGTTGAGTTTCCGTTTACCGTTTTTGATGTTCTATATGCGCTGATCAATGTTTATATGTTGATATTAAAACCCTAAATTAAATCTGTTCAATATAAATTCATTGCCTCTTTGATTAAACGGCTCAATTCATTTGGGATTCGTATGGGTTTGGAATGTCATGTGAGTAAATGATGACAGAATAACCCTTTAATTTGTTATTCACTGACAATCTTGAAATCTGCAGTAATTATATAAATCAGATGTCTTTCAGTAACTCAATTGATCCAGTTTACAAAACCAATGTGAATGATTTGCTCAAGAATCAGGGTGATCTTTTTCTCAAGTTCAACTCTCATAGCAGTTCGGTCATAGCTACTAACACCTCACTGGAGAGGAAGATTATCAGTGAATAACAATGTACATTTCAACCTGTTTGTAACACAAAGCTGTCGTATGTTTACAGAAGACTTTGGTGCATTAGTTGTATACATCACTATTATGAGACTTTTATGCTGAATCTTTTTTTTGTTGTTGCCCTTTTCGAAACTTAAAAAGCTCCATTCCCCATCCATCATTTTTCATTGTGTTCCTCTAATGAAAGAAAGTCATACAGGTTTTGAACAACCTGAAAGAGAATAAATAAAGACAGAATTTTCATAAAAAATGTTGTGAAAGGTTGCATGCATCATACACCGTATAGCTCACCGGTTGTCGTTCATGGCAAGGTGATACACACTCTTCCAATAAAGCTGTGGTAGCGGCAAAGAAGGAAGCGAACATGGTGACGATAAGCCCAGCTGAGAGAAGACAGGAAATGTGGCTCAGTTAAAGTGACTTGCCATTTCCTGGTTGCTTGACAGACGTACAGACAGCAAGAGAGCAGAAAAGAGCAGAGAAGTAAGCCAGTGCGTCTAAACCGAGGCATCATGATGGATTCTGATTGATACTGAGGCTTACAAGTGGACACATTCTGGACGTTTTAGAACCATTTTGGTGGGGGCTCAGCAGAGTCCGGGGTAACAAGAGCCCCTCCACCGCACATCACCTGCCATGAGACATGGACTGGCCCCTAAATGAACAGCAATTGGTAAAGTTCATTTTTTTCTACCTTGAGCAGGTTTAATGTTATTTTACAGTTGCATTCTGCTGTAGTGCACATTGCTTTAGTATACCAGAAGCCCCCTGTATTTTGTGATCAGAGTGTGTACATTTCAGAGAGTGTTTTATGAAGCTGCTGACAGCCCAACTTCCCCTATATGAGTGGGCGGATCAAGCCGCATCATTTAAGCTAAGCATAGCTCCTCGCTCTTTGAAATGTTTTCCACCAGCCGCTTTCAAGTGACAGTCACATGCAAGGGTTTATTCGTCTTGATACACATGTTCTTGCTTGTGACTCATTCTCAACAGAACTTTACAGTAAAGGTTATTGTGATCTCTCCATCAAAAGGTGAATTATATCAGCAGTTATTTTGATTCATTGATTATGCCTGGAAATACTTAATGTCAGAGTTACATTCGATCGTTAGGTCTACATTCGATCAGTTCATGCATTCCCTTGAATTTGAACCCATTGCTAGTGCCATGCTAGAGAAGTGTTCTACAAAGACTATCTCATTAAATTACCCAGACAGGACATGTGATTTGTTTAACCAGGCCTCCTGTTTTAGTTATAATTGATTCATGAGATCGAATAGCAGGGTATGACTGAAGGTTTATGCACCAGTTGTTCATGCTTCACAGCTGAGAAAAAGGGAATTTTAACAACAATATGATTTGAAGGCAGACAATGAGAATTTCTTGCAGAGTAGGTTGCAATGGTAGCGATAATAAGGAACCCAATAAAACTACATATAAATGTTTGCATTTGGCAAATGTTGTGATGTACACTCTCAGAAAAAAAAAAAGATACCCTTAGGAGTACAACAGCTTGTCACTGTGGCAGTTCAACTTTGGGACAACGCTGTACCATCTACCCCTTAAAGGTGCATACATACTACTTTAAAGTTTTAATGTGTATGTTTAATGTACTACTATGAACATTTCATGGATAAGTAAGGTACAAAGATGTCTCGTTGAGAGTGTTTGTCAAACCATATTTAATCAGATTTACTCTTTTATATTTGCACAAACAGTCTAATGGGAGACATTGCAAGTGCTACTTATTTTTGTAACTCAGCACACTATTGCTTTGAAAAAAAAAAGAGAAAAGAAATATATATATATATATATATATATATATATATATATATATATATATATATATATATGTTCTTCATCATCATCATCATCATCACATATATATATATATACTACTTGGTAATACTATAATGCGAACTATAGTAGCGAACACTACTTGTCCTATTGACGAAAGTATGGGTGTCACTGCATTGATTGCATTAAGAATTCACAGTATCCACTGTTACATTGCACAAGTTTGCATACTTTGTAGTTTCCTGTTGTGTTAACACAAGGGTGTGCATGCTCTGATTTTGGAGATAGCGCCCAGTCATGCTTTAGTAAAACCTTGTGGTGCAAAGACTTATTACGCATGTGACTTATTTTGACTATTTGGTGGGTTGCCTGAGAGACTATTGATTGTACTAGTTGATACTGGTCTTAAGGAAACAACAAATAAGCTGGTTTCGGGTTCACCTGTCCCTGATCAGATGCATTTCTTATGGGAGTTTTATGTGTTCAAAAACAGCTGGACAGAGCACAATGGACTGGAGAAGTGGTTTTAAAAGTGGAACTTTTTTTGGATTACCAAAAGTGTGCGTTTCTTCGTAACCCATTCCTTTGACAATGGGGCTGTCCTGTCAAAAGATGTTTTACCGACTCTTACTCTTTCCCTTTTTCTTTCTTTCAGAAAGATGTTGTTTACCTGCAGCAGTGGTTGGAGGCATTTGTGGCGTCTTTTGAGAAGATCATTGATGTGCAGTCGACGGAGCCTCGTCGGTGAGTCGGTTACATGCTGACCTATCAAAATGTCACAGACACAGGGAGTTGATCTGTAGGTGGTCAGGTCCAGATGGAACTCTGACTATGATGGTATTAAGCGGTCTATATTTGTTTAATTGCATATTTAACGGTTGCTGAGTTTGAAAAAATCCATCTTTTGAAAACTTACAGCCCAGTGTTGTAGTTCAGCAAGGGCTACTAATTAAAAATTTTGAAGAAGAAAAAATTGAGGCTGTCTGGAAATATGTTAATGGAATGTGACGCAATAGCCTAAGACATTCGCCTACTTTTTTTAAAAAGAGCAGACGAAACAAGGATGACCAAGGCTTATGTTCAATGACTTCAGTTAAATAAAACAAACAGTACTTTGACTTTTTTGATGTCTATTCATCAATCCTTCATCAAAACAAAACAAAAAGCAAAGCAAAATAAAAAGCAACAGCAAAACTAGACAAAAACAGCAAAACAAACATGTTTTTGTCTGCAGGCTGGAGGAATGGAGCGCCGATGTTCCCCTCCTCCCCAAGGAGGTACTGGTGTTCCTCAGCACCCAGCTGTGGCACAGCGCCCTCCACATGTCAGGGCAGGACAAGAACAGCACTGCTCCACACCCACTGCTCCTCATCAAGTTCTTCATCATCATCTGCAGGTCAGTTCCCACGGAGCACATAGTGAACACCATCATTCTCTTTGTGACAATGCCCCAGTGGCTCAAACCCCTGTTGATATGCTTCTATCTTCGAACAACAGGGATAACGCAAGGCAGCGGTTTATGCTAAATATGCTAAATTTGGTGTGTACAATAATACCAGTGCTGATGTGAATCCTTTTGAAATCTCTGCCTGCAGGAATATGGAGAACATAGACTCTGAAAAGACCCCTGGGTTTGTGTTTGAGACAATCAAGCTCCTAAACTTCTGTTTGTCTCAGGTAAGAAGTCAAAAAATCTGTGAAGCTGTTTCACTGTGGTTTGCACCACTGCTGATACATGTGGGAAATATGAGTCTAGTTTGCGTCATTTCCTAATCCCATTCCCCTCCTCTTCTTATTTTTTCTTGTCACCTCTCCGTTATCTTATCAGTAGAAGAAAGCCGCAAAATTTTCTAGTGTTACTCTAGTGTTAGATATCAAAACTAGTTCACTTAATTTGTATTGCATTTTTTGTTTATTCTAAACATACCAATGAACATTTTGTCCACTTAACTGTATGTTATGCAGCTATTGTTATCACGATACACGTGTTTACTGTGCTGATCTAACAGGTTGCATCAGAAAGCTTTGGGTGGAAGACCTCTACTTTATTCAAAGGAGTGTTTGTGTGATAACAAGCTAGGTTTGTGTATTCACAAGACTCAATCAAGCATGTGTATGTATGTTTGTTACAGCTGAAGAAGCAGCCAGATGATCAGAGCACTTTACAGTCGGTGGTACAACACGGCCTACTACTGTGCGAAAATCTCTTTGACCCTTATCAGACGTGGAGGAGACGGCAGGCAGGGTGAGTGTGTGCTGTGTGTGTGTGTGTCTGTGAGTTGGGCAGGGTGTTAAACCACAATAGGAATACGTAGGAGCCGTTGAGAGCTGCAAGCTCTGTTTCAGCTCCACTTTAACAGTTAATAACACACCCAGACCTCACATCTCAGCTCTCAAGCGTTCTTATGCTCAACTGTCTGATTTACACAAAGCATAAACTCCTCACAGCACCAATGCATCTCTTCAAACAGCACTGTTCTACCCATCCACTAAAGTGAAGTTCATGGAATAGTATGTGTTATAAAATGGATATTTCCAGCTCTACAAATGGATTGGATGTTAAAAACTGTTGTATAACAGTGACTAAACAGAAATTTAATTCTATAAACAGTCACTGTTTTGGCCTCCATAAACAGTATATTTTGGTAATTGGCAGAGGAATTGTGTAGTCCCTTGTACTGTAGTAAAGTATTACAGTGTTACCACATTCTTATGGAAACAGCCATTATGGTAATTCTGTAAAGTACCGTGGAATATGGAATGCATAAAATACCATGGTATTACAGCCTGAAAACATAATTGTATTGCTTTTATTATTATTGAATAGTTTATTACTTTTAAGAGATTTTTGCTTAAAACAAGAAAAATAAACATAATTCATGTCAATTCCATGGTGTATAAGTAGATTAATGAACTTGATGTATATATCAAAATACCACGGTATTACTGCCATTTATTATTATTATGGAATAATGTATTAGTTAGATTTATGCTTAAAACAAGAAAAAAGCAAGTTGAGAAAATAAAGAAAAGTAACAAGTCTTAATATTCTATGCTTCTACTGTTTAAGATGATTTATTGCAGTGTCCTGTAGCTTATTGCTTGAGTGATAAGTAAGAATGTGTCAAGTATTTCCACAAAGAGCTTTGATATGTGTTTTTCAGGGAGGAAGTCAGTATGCTGGAGAGAAGCAAGTATAAATTCTCCCCTCTTGTTCTGCCAGAGGAGCTTCCTTTGCTCTTCCACGGTATGTCACCCACTCCTGCCTTCTAACACAATCTTTACCCCCATTTACTCACTTCATCACATCCTGGGAGATATCACACATCCTGCCTTACATGAGACAAAATGGCTTGCTGTTTGTAAAGAACTATTGAGTAACTGAGTCTTGCAAAGACCATTGATGTAATGTACATGACAGATGAGACAGAAAAAAGAGAGAGAAATGGGATCAAGACGTTACATTTGAGGCTAGATTCCAACCGGTCTCCTCATCAGCACAAATCAACACATAAGAGAAGCAGGACTGTGTTGCAGCCTGCAGGCAATGGCCAAAACATGCGCCCTGCATGTTTACACGGACTTCTCTTACATCTTTGTCTGCTTTTGGAGGTCAGCAGAAGGGAAAGGCTGTCTCCAAGCAGACATTGGCCCACTTACCAATCCCAAGTCAAGCCGTGTCCCGTTGGAGTTAGGGCTCACTCCACTTGGAGAGTTGCCTCCTCCTGGGCGTTGGCACGTGGCACCTCTTTGCCAGACATCTGCAGAGCTGTGGGCTGATCGACGCCTAATATCTTCACGAGATTCTACAATCTCCGAGTAGAACCGGTTTATTCCGGTGTGTTGGGTACAAACAGCTAATGTGTGGGAAGGCTGGCTCGGTGTCTCGCTTGCAGCGCCATTCCCCTCTAAGGGGGGTAAGAGTGCCTTCTTGGCTCTCCAGGTGAGTTCCCCTCTTGGCATAAACCGGCTGGATTGAGTTTCCTCCGAGCATCCTCCGGGAGTCAGACTCGACTGAGTTGTCCAACGCCAGGCCCAGTACTCGAGTGCATGCCCGCTCAGTCACGCCCTGTACTGGGCTAGATGCCACATATGTTGTGCTTGCCCCTTGGTAATCCCATATGTGTATACTTCTATGGTACGGTTTCCCAGTTGGTAAACCCGTGTCTTTCCCTGGGCAGATTTTGCTAGTTGTAGTAGTTCCATTCCTTTCTAGGCAGGACCTACCGCAGAGGTATTTCCATATTTTGCACTGCCCCAAGGGTCAGTCTATATGTGTATTTCCACATGTTTCTCCCTACGGAACAGGTAAAAGGAACAGCAGCTACGACTGTCTCCATGGTAAGCCCTGTCCCTTCCACCCCGTTGGCATGGAGGACTAAAATTCAAAGCTTACATGAGGCACTAGTTAGGTTACGACTTAATGGAAGCAGTTGCCAAAAGGGCACGATACATCTTGCCAGCATCTGCATCTCTATCATTTGTAACACAGTTCAGTGGTTGTGGAGCTTTCCATTGGACCCATGGAATGTCCCTGCGGTGCCTGACCACAATGATCCACCTTCTGCACTCCATGTCAGTCTTTTCATCATAACGTCGAATGTGACTGAAAGATAGGGAACGTCTTGTTCCCTGATGGAGGGAACAGAGACATTATGTCCCTCCTGCCACTTTTGGTGAACTGAATCACAGTTGAATGGCCGGGGCCCTCGTCTCGGCTCCTCAGCATAAACCTGAATGAGTTGATGCGTGCCGCCATCTCATATACCCATATGTACGGGGAGTGGCTCGGCATTCAAATTCCACTTGCCATTTTCATTGCCCGTATTTCTAAAACTGAGAGGTGAGTGTCTCCCAAGTGAGACCTAATTTTTCAGTCTTTTTGACAAAGACGTTCCTCATGTCATGACCTCTTAAAGATTCTTGTCACTAAATGACTGGTTACACCCACAGATTACCTACAAGAGAGTGAACTAATCCCAGAGCCCCTCGTGGTGAGGCTGGTGCACCTACAGGGAGCCGTAATCAGTGGGTGCAAGGTAAATTAGACTATTTGGCCCTGTTTACATGAATTATCTACATGGGTTATACATGGGTTTCATGGGGGTCCACATACCTTACTACATGAGTCTGTTACTTGCTGTCATTTCTGTGGTGTGTGTGTGTTTCAGAGGAACGGCCTTCTCTCCATCACCCTCCAGGCTGTGAAGGACCTCATGTCTGTGTTGCGTTCCTGGTGCCTCTGTCCTGCTTTATCCCCGCAAGAGCCCAGGGACCCTCGGCTGCTTAGAATGTCCCTGCGGTGCCTGACCACAATGATCCACCTTCTGCACTCCAGCAGCCCATGTGATAGGCAGGTGGAGATCCGGACTGTACTGGACAATTACTTCCAGCTGCTCAACTGGAACCGGCCACCAGAGAGCCAGCAGGGAGATATCCTGGCCTGGGAGGATAACCTCATTATCCTTCTCGAACATATGCTGAGTAAGAGAATATTTGCCATCACTCTTTAACATTTTTCATCATTTACTCACCCTAATGTCGTTCCAAACCTGTGTGATTTACTTCTGTGGAACACAAAGGAAGATAAAGATAAAAAGTTGCACCCCATTGACTATTTATTTTGTGTTCTGCAGATTAGGGCTGTGCGATTAATCATAATTGATTTTCAATTTTCAATTTTGGCTTCCAACGATTATGAAAACAAGTTATTCGAGGTAAAACGATTATTGTGCTGCTGCCGCATTCTGTCCAGCGCACCTTTCTTTCCTTCACATGGGTGCTCTTTCGCTCCTCCCTAAAAGCCCAAAAACTTAATACACAAATTAGCCAAATAAGCAGGTGTTGTAAAATGCAGTCTACTGTTGCTAAACTGCTAGACGTGCTTGATATTAAACAGTGTTATTAAAAGTGCATTAAGCCGCAGAAGACCCTTTTCTGTGTGCGCACTCTTATTCGGAGCCAAACGCAGATAAGCAAAGTATACTAAATGGTCAAATACACACAAAAATGCCATTTTAGCGAGTATTCACGTAAATCGTTAACGTCTTAAGTGAATGTAAACAGTTGGAAGAAAATAGGATGTGTATCAATATACTGTATTGATTCAGTGCAGCTCTTAAAGTGACAGCAGCCTAATAAACCTGCTGCTGTTTGTGTTGTTAATGAGAATCAAACAACAAAAGACTGAAAAATCACCCACTGATCTTGATTGAATAACTTAAGTAGCTTTATTAAGGATTAATCTGTATTTAATGTACAGTTTACATTTGATTATATTCATTATATTAGCTATTACTTAACTGAATACCACTGATCTTCCTGAAAAACTTAAAGCACTGTTTATTTAATTTGTTGTATTTATTTGCCAGTTTTGTTTATAATTATTATTTTTTTGTTCTTATTGTGTTTTTGACTTTTGTCTTCTAAAATTGTCTTGAGGAACTTTACATTAATAAACCTAGTATTAGTTTATGCTGAAGTATCTGTAATTGTGAAATTTCACAGATACCTATATATCTGATATCTGAAATAAGACTTTGATCATATCGCCCACCAATAATTGTGTTAAAATCTTGATTTCAATATTATTATTACTAAAATAATCATGATCGGGGTTTTTTTCACAATCGAGCAGCCGTTCCTCAGAATAAAGAACTTCATACATGTTTGCAAGGGTGAGTAAATGATGCCACTAGTCTTTGGGTTTCAAATGTTAACTTGAAGTGTTCATCGGGACAATTAAGATGTTTTTGTTTAGTTTTTCTTTCTTGTAGTTTCTTTAAGTAAAGACACAGTAACCTTAGGTCAGTCATCAGTTGGTTAGTTCTGCGTTCATTTCAAGTGTTCATTTAAAGCATCCAGTGTTTTTCTATGGTGGGAGTTTCCATTTTCATGACAAATCATTTTAAAGGTATAATTCCCCTAAACATTATTTCTGTCATCTTTTACTCACCCTCATGTACGGCCTTCCAGGATTACATATATTTGAACACACCCCTTTCATTAAACAAATCATTATATGTAATGCACTGGCTTGTTTGCTTTGTTAATGAGTTGTGTTGTATTTGCACTGTCTGTTTTGTTTGCATTTATTAGGTTCTCAAGGTCTGTTTGTGTTTTTAGTTTAGTTTATTCAGTGTAGCTTTCACGTTGCCTCTAGACCTTTATATCCTCTAGGTTTCTGTTGAAATTGTGGGTTAAATTGATCATATTATTATTATTATTAATAAAATGTGAGGGAAAGTGCATATCTTATGTCCTCTACTTTCTCATCATTTCCTTTAAATAACTTTTCACTCTTTTTAAACACCTTTTCTGTCTTCACTAGTTCAATTATAATTAACATACATTTTTAAAACACAAACATTCAATTAATATAAGGTCATGAAACTGCATGCATTATAATTTTGAAACAAATAGCAAAATGCCTTTTTAGAATAGTTTTATGTGGAGTATAGTATGTATGTGTATATTGTAATGTGATATTACGTCATGATGAAACTGTCGGCATTTTACATCAAGAAAAAAATCGTTGAGATTGCATGTCAACTCAACAAAACTGTATCATGCATGGCAAATTGTAGTGCTTCTGATTCTGAATATTTAACCCAGATCACTGTGTCTGATATGTTTGATGTTGTTTAAACATTTATATTATGTTCGTGGTGAACTTCCTTCTCTTTTGGAGAAGTTCAGAGTAATTGTAGACAGTTCTCTGGAAACAATTTGAATAGAGAAGCTGTTGCATGTAGTCTCTACACCATGAGTAATGCAGACGTCCCAGTGCTTGAACGACAGGTCTGAATGTTCTTGTGTTTTTGCCCTGCAGATGCTATCCCAGAGATCCTGCAGTGTTCAGACCGGCCAGTGTTGCAGGCCATCTTTCTAACTAACAACTGTTTTGAGCACATCCTCCGCCTCATCCAGAACAGCAAGGTCAGAACGCTACCCTCTTTAACCCTCTGAGATATCTGCAGCAGCGTTTCACAATACCAGCCCTGAGGATTCAAACCATTCTCATGGCTGAAAATGGAAATGTGGCAATCTGCTGGTGTTTTTTCTGAAAGATAACAAGCAGACACCTGTCCTCGAATAAACTAATCTGAACCACAGATTTGCTACGGTTCCATCCAGAGCTTTTAGAAATAGTTTATATGCTTTCTATCATTTTTACATAAGGTATTTCTAAGGTATGTTTTTCCCTGCTTTTGAAAGTTTCCGACTAAAGGATGTCAGTAGGGATTTGAAGCTGTTCTTTCACATTTCATGAGCAGAATAAAAACTGCAACACAGTGCTTGATAAGACAGAAATGTCTCAGAAATACCATGGTCAATGGCATTTTTTTAGTCTAGATCTATTCATTTATTCAAAAATACAATAAAGGTTTAATTTAGAACATTTAAACATGCTTTAGTTTCTGAATTAAAATTCACAGTTACACTATATTTTAAGGTGTCCATGTTACAGTGTAATTATACATTTAAGTACTGAGTAATAATAATTATCTACATGTACTTACTATAAGGTTAGGGTTTGGTTTAGGGTTAGTTACATGTAATTATGCATAAGTTATAGTTATCACTTTAGTTACTACATACAAGGACACTGTAAAATAAAGTGTTACCAAATAATGTCAAACTGTCCCAATATTAAAAGCCTCACGTTTTTTATTCTTTTAATAAATAAATATTTGAAAAATATGTCTACCAAATCAAAGTCAGGTGATGCAATCATTATGCAAACATAACATAAAGAGGAAATGATATCATAGAGTGGATCCCTGCAAACCCTAATGACTGTGTGTCAAGGTCAATAAGTATCTTAAAATATTAGACAATTTGACATTTGACATGGTTAGTTCAGCTGAGGTAGTTGTAAAAGTCATGTGGTACAACTCATTAAAATATAATGATATAAAAAAATAAACAAAATCATGATATTTGCACAAAAATACTTTTCACCGTAAACTGTATTTAAAAATGTTTTTACTATAATGATTAAGATGTGTACCCTTAAAATAGGTTTCTACTTTTTACTTGATGGTTACACCACATTAGAATTTTAAGTCATAAAATTGATATAAATTGATATAAGAAAATAGTATACATTTTTCAAACCAATATTAATACAAATGTCGCAATTCTGGGAACTTGGAACAAGCTAGATTTGTCATTGACTCATCAAGCTTTGCAATATTTTACAGACAGATAAAAATTGACAACATGACAGACAATTTACAACCCAGTGCGTCAAAGTGACGAATAAAAATTATTTGTAGTGCAGCCTCTGTTTCCATCAGGTGATGAAATCTAGGTGCTGGGTCACTGGTTTGTATGTGATCCCAGTCGGTTTGGCTAAGCGGGGTGGTTTTTGAGTGTGTTGTAACTAGGCATTATGTTGTGTAATGAGGATTGCGAAGAGCTTCTCTTTTTCATCTATTACCTTTTCAGTTCTTTTTGCTTTATCTATCAGTAAGTTTAATTTCTGCTTGCTTATTTTATCTCTGACTCACTTGTGTTCATGTGTTTGTTTGTGACGGTACGTGTGTGAATGTGCGTCCGTCCTGCAGCTCTATCAGAGTAACAGGTTTATGGTGGAGTGTGAGGGCCAATGTGACCTCACTACACGTTTGCTCACAGAGGCTGAAGTGGAGCAGGTACTTTCCCTTCACCGCTGATCCAGTGTGGTGTTCGTCAGCAGGAAACCCACCCTTCACTCGACTGACACAAACGCAGACAAACACACTAATGTACAGACAGACAACTGCTGATTGAGCAACATTAGATTCTGCATAACATAACGTGCAATGTTGCCTAGGTGAATATGCAGTAGCAAAACATTTGCATGCATGTACACTTGTCTTTGCACCTGTCAGTTAGTTCACAGTTGACTTAAATGCAACAAAAGAAATGTGGAAAATAACAACATTATGCGGTTCTCTTACATGGTGATACATCCCATGATATTTGGTATTTGGATGTGAGATTGATGGTAATCACTCGTGTTCTGATGTAGAAATAAATTGCAAAAACATGTAACACCTGTTAACTTTGTCAACTACTTTATTTCCATTGTATATCAGTGTTATTTTAATATTATTTATATAATATTATACTATTGAATTACGTTTTATATTTATATTTTCAGTTATTATTTAAATTTTTAGTTTAGATTTTAGTACATATTATTAAAAATATTTTTAAATAGTTGTCATTTATTAATTAATTAGTTTCTATTTCAGTTTTAGTGTATTTATTTCAGTTAGTAATTGTATTTCTTCAACTTAAACTCATTACAGTTTTTTTGACAGAAAGAATTATCACCTTTGCATAGTTTTTTCCTAATATTTATATTTTATTTTGTAATAGTTTTAGTTAACAATAGTAACACTGTCGTGTATATACATATGGTAATCATATAGTACCATGAAATTGTAGCATTTGATACCATGGTACCATCTGAGTACTTTTTTAAAGGTTAGTGCAGTGTCAGTACACAGAGGGTGAGGATCCTGCTGATGGTGGTTTAGTGTGTGTGTGTGTGTGTGTGTGGAGAGAGAGAGTATGTGTGAAGTTCTTTGGATGTATTATTGCAAGGCCATGTCACCTTGCATGTTGTCTTGCAGTTTGCAGAGTGTTTCTAAATGTTTAGCATGTGTAGTCTGGCTGTGGTGCTGTGGGTGTAACATTTGATGTGTGTTTCATTTGGTGGTCTTTTTTGGTGGGATATTTGTGGTTGAGTGGTGGTTAATATTTCAAGGTTAAAGTGAGAAAATTGCTTTACTGTTGCATGTTTTCAGAATTTATGAATTTATCAACCTCGCTTGCTTCTCTCTGAAACTCTTCAACTAAAATTAATATTTCGCACAAAATTCCATTTTGCTCACCAAGGCTGCATTTATTTGATTGAAAATACAGTTAAAACAGTAAAATTGTGACATATTTATTAATTTAAAATAACAGTTTTTTATTATTTCTTTATTAAGTTCCTACTATTATTTTATTGTTTCTTATTATTATCAATGTACAAAACAGTTGTTCTGCTTAATATATTTGTGGAAACTGGACACATTTTTTTTTAACCATATAAAAGTCTGCAATTTGTAATCAATTTAATGCATCCTTGCTGAATAAAAGTATGATTTTTTTTTTTTTTAATAATCATACTAACTCCACATTTTTGAACGGTAGTGTATATCATTATTTACTCACTTAAATGTCATTCCAAACCCATAGTCTGTTGTTTTTGTCCATGGAAACAAAAGGAGAAATTCTGAAGTATCTTTATGCAGTTCTTATAACAGTGACCATGTCTGTCAAGCTAAAATGGACTACAAACACCATAAATGCAGAATATAAGTGGTCCATATGACTTGTGCACTCCATTCTTCTAAAGTCTTCTGAAGCCATATGATAGCAGACAAAAACACAAGTCATTAATCATCGAAAATTCACTGCAGCTTTAAATTCTCTTTTGTTTCCGTGTCACATTCAGAAATGTCACGGCCTTGGTATTATTCAAATGGGGTTGGAAATACATTAGTATGCTTAAATAATGACAGAACATTTATTCTCGGGTGAACTAATCATTTAACGTGAGATTATATGAAGATGTGAATGTGAACTAAATGATGTGTGTATTTTGCGTGTGTGTGTAGGTCTGGGAAAAGGGCTCTGACTGCATCACAGTACACGCCATTCGAGTCCTCACCGCCATTATGAGCAACTCGCCCTCTGCCAAGGTATGACATGTCTCCATCGACTCATTTCTCACACCTCCTCTCCTCTCGTTCCTTATATATGTTTCTCCTAAAGTCTCTGAAAGGTCAGCTTAGAGACGTCGCTCGTCTTATCAGCATGATAAGTCAGAGTGCTTGCGTGTGATAAATGTGCCCCTTATGCGCGTGTGGTTAATCTTATCAGCACCTTTGATGTTGTGGTGCAGAACCAGGTCACCCATGGTGACGTTATAACATGCGCTTCCTCCTTTTATTTTATGGTACTTACAGGTTAAAAAATGTCCTATTTTTTGTTTATTTATAATTTCAAAGTTTCCTCTATCAAAACTGAAATAAAGTATTTTTTTGTGACTAATTTTCAGAATGAAACTGCTACTTCTTTATGTAAATGCCTTCTATTATTATTAGCTAAACTCTTCACTGTTAGGTCAAATATAGTGTGTGCCGCCCTGTTCTTCTATAACATCATCTTTGCAATACAAACATTATACTGCAGCACAATGAAGATTTATAACTTTTTGTTTTCTCAGTTTTTGCAGCATAGTTTAAATAAATAATCTTGGTGGCCTTGTGTTGTGAAAGCAATTTACATAGTGTACTGGACTTTTTTATTTAACTTGAATTTAAAGTAAGATTCTGTTGTTGTTTTTTATGATATTCCCACTTGGAAAACATTTCTACTTTATATAATACCTTTTGTGTTTTGGTTTATTTTGGGTAACTGGGTGGGAAAAACTCCCATTGTATTCTGTGCGTGTTCAATTGTAATGTAACTGGTTTTGTATGGTTTGTCTTCCCAGGAGGTATTTAAGGAACGAATTGGCTACTCGCAGTTGTTCGATGTGTTGAAAAGTCAAGGACAGCCCACCAAAAGACTCCTGCAAGAGCTGATGAACATGGTAAGTGAGAGGAGACTAAGGCTGTTATTTTATACCCTTCCCTCACTAACTTCCCTCCGTCTCATTCACTACGATGTATGTCATTGCTTACATTGCACAAGTGCCCACTACTGGCGGATCCCTTGCAATATGTTCAAATGAAACACCCTAAGCCCTTGATCACTTGGAATCCGCAATTATTATTTACATTAAGAATATGTTTTACGCTCCATTCTATAGGCCTGTGTGTATGCTTGGGCTGTTTTTGTATATATTTTTTTGAAAATATAAAAAAATTACACAAACGAAAATAACAGTACAATAAACTATAACAGTCAGCTTAGGGTAGCTACAAGTATTATGTGGTTAAATGTCAAATTAACTCCAATATTATGCACTAGAGTTGTGTCGGGTGGGGGTAAATTAAGCGTGATCTGCTGTGATGTCACAATCGTGTTGCATTGTGGTCTATGGATCTGCCTGAAGTTTGCATATTGAGTAGACTCGCTCCCTTGATCAAAATTGAGGGGTCTAGGGTCTGTCCAAAGAAACTTCCCTCACCCACTTGACGAAGTTATGAAAGGGGTCGCCTCCCGGGGGCGGCCATCTTGAGATCACGTGACTAGCCATAATATTTGAATGGGATTCAATTTGAATGGTCACATTTTTTTTCAAAACAAAGTAATAATTTATTCAATAATAATTATATTAAAAGCCTTCTGAAAAAATACAGTAGCAATTGTGTGAAGAACTGCACGAAAGGTAATTTGATGTATGATGTGTGTTAGTGTTTAGGCTTCTTGTTATTTTACCTACATTTTACCTGTAAAGCGCACTGGTCAGCTTCTGTTGTTGTTTAAATGTTCTATAGTAGGGATTCTCAATCCCGGTCCTGGAGGACTCCCAACACTGCACATTTTGGATGAGTTTGACTCACATTTTAAAAAATGCTTCACATTCAAATATAACTGCTTCCATCCTATATAATATGCAAAAAGCAATGTCAAATGAGTAGCATGTCCGCATACAAAGTATTCAGAAAATAGTAGATGGAAAATCTAATGTTTCCACCAAGATTCTGAAGTGTGCATCCGATGTACACTTAACTATCCCACTAGGCCACAGGAGAAGAGTCTTAGTTAGTATTCAGAAATTGTGGAGAACATGACGGATATTGAAGGTCACCAATCGTTAAAGCTACACTATGTAATTTTTTATTTTTTTTTATAAATACTATAATAATCTGTAAAATAACACTGAATTCATACTACACGCATGCATACTTCTAAAACGTCGAACAAGTTCTTCATCAAATGCAATATTCAAGAATCATGACTGAGAGTCACTGTGCTATTAATAAACTTGTATCCTTACATCATTTTTTCTCTCAGGCTGTTGAAGGAGAGTATTCCCAGGCCATGCAGTTGGGCATCAGTAACGAACAGCCTTTGCTCCTGCTTCTGCAGTGGTTGCCTGATCTGGGCTCTCGCTCTCTGCAGCTGCTGGTGTCCCAGTGGCTGGCGGCCGTGTGTCGAGGAACTCTGTCCTGCCGCACTGTAGCCGTCGAGGCGGGTTTAGTGGGCGCTCTGCTGGAGGTGCTTTCCGAACCCCCGGAGCGGCTTGACCGGCAGTGTGCGGACGCCCTCCTGGGCTTGCTTCAAGACTTGGGATCTCTTTCTTTACGGCCCTGTGAACTGAAGAGTCTGCTGAAGCTTTTGCGGACTGAGCCCGGTGCACCCCCTCACCCGTACTGCGGGCGCGTTGTAAGGGTGCTCTCCGCCATAGCAGCCCGTGGGGAGGGTGGGTGCAGCGCCTTGCAGTATTTTGACCTTATGCCCCCTATGGCGGGTATTATGGTGCCAGCTATACAACGCTGGTCAGGGAGTGCGTTTGCTTTCCATGCCTGGCTGTGCCTCAACACGGACTTTCCTCCACCCCAGCACTACTACTCAGAATCCCACTTGACAAACCCGGATAATGCAGTTCGCATGGCCAAGGGACCACGCAGGAAACAGCTTTACAGGTTTAAATTATTATTATTAATAATAATAATTAATAATAATTAATAATAATTATTATCTTTATAATGTTTTTTGTTTTTCTTGTTTTTTTTCTTTTTGAAATATATATATATATATATATATATATATATATATATATATATATATATATAGTTACAATTTAAAATAACTGTTTTCTATCTTAATATATTTTAAAATGTAATTTATTACTGTGATGGCAAAGCTGAATTTGCAGTATCATTACTGCAGTCTTTAGTCACGTGATCCTTCAGAAATCATTCTAATATGCTGTTTTGCTGCTCAAGAAACATTTCTTATAATCACAGTTGAAAATGGTTGTGCTACCATTATACCATTAAGCAAATACTTTTATGCTAATTATAATAAATTATATTAAAATAAATTCAGTTTTTTTCTGAATAAATAAAAACACTAAAAACTTTAATGTCACAGGTGAGTTTAGGCATCACAACATTATTATGTACAACATTACATATTACCTTTGTCAATGTGTGTGTAAACATGTATATCATGCATCTGCAGTATTTGATCATTTTAATTTGTCTGCATCAATTAATTACAACTTAGGAATTTAACTATAACAGCAACTTTACTACTGAGGTTTGAATCAGAGATGATAATGAAATATGTGTCTTAGCACTCTCACGACCGTAATTTGTTTACAATTATATGTTGCAAACAAAATCATAGCGAGTAAGCAGTGAATATTCAATATATTTCCCAAAAAATGTTTTTACATATTGTGTACCTGTATGAGTCTAGTACATTTGTTCTAATCTATAACAAAAAAATACAAGATTCTGTACTAGTGTGTGTATTTATACATTTTAAAGCTGTATTGTGTCCTGTGTGTAGTTTCTTCACAGCAAGCGGAACTGGCTTTGAAGCTTTTTTCACCACAGAAGAAGTTTTGGTGGTTGCAGTATGTACCAAAAAAGAATACATGGCCGTTTCCTTGCCAGAACACCCATTCAATGACTGTGCCTGGGTTAGTAATCTTGCAGATAACTCACACACACATTAACATTATTTGAAGAGAAGACTGAGAACTTGTATGAAACTATAAAAATATTGCTCAAAATGGCAGCGGAAAAAGAGAGTTCCTTTCAGTTATATATATATATAATCTGTCACATGTCTCTGTCACAGATATGTCTGTCACATGTATTGTTGCTGCAGTATTAGCTTAAGCTAACTTTATGATACCAATATCAGATTTTATTGCTGAATTGACATAATATTGAAATATAATATTGAAAAACAGTTTTTCCCCATTTAAGTAGATAGGAGATTGGACTTGTATCCTACATAGGAAACAGCAGTTTTAGTATTTAAACTTAAAATTATTTTATTCCAGTCATTTGCCAAGGCAACATTTATTTAAATTACCAAAAATGATTTTTCATAGTTTTAGTTAACAATAACAACACTGGTACTGTAAAGTTGGATCTGCACAAGTCCACTGTCTATATGCAAAGTCTCATTCTTACCCTTCTTTTCTTCACTCTAGCACTCAGTCGCCATAGTTCACGTTCCTGGCCGTCGACCTTTTGGACAGAATGTGGTCACTGTTTATGTGGATGGAGAGCTGTGTAAAACAGCACCCTTGCGCTTTCCTTCTCTGAATGAGGTGAGTAAGTTTTATTGTTTGCGGTAGTTTTTTTTGTTTTTAATGTTTTGTTTTATTGGTCTTTTTGACTTTCAACGTTTCAGCCTTTCACTTCCTGCTGCATTGGATCAGCTGGACACCGGACTACTACCACTATGACTACCTCTCCAACCTTGACCAACCCGTCCCACTCGCCCTCCGAGATGGCATTTGCAGCTCACACTGGGCCGCCTACCCTTGCACGCTCCCAGTCCTTCCCAGCATCCTTTGCAGCAGCCGCAGGGGGGAGGCCAGGTTTAATTCGTGACAGTCCGGTCCACACCATCCCGGCAGGGCTTCAGGACACGGCATGGGGTTCTCCTACATCACTGGGTGGTCTTTTAGCCACGGCGTTCATCTGCCATGAAGCTCTGCAGCCTGCTCAGGCGCGAGCCTTGTTCACTGCAGGTATGAATGAGACATATAAAGCATTCATTCACAGCTCCAACCACAAAGAAACAAGCGTTAAATATGTCTATCTCTGTTTCTCTCATTTTGCTTTTAGGTCCCAATAACGTATCCCTTTTCAAAGCTGATGGTGAGCCGTCAGAAGTCAACAGTAAACTAGTGCTATACTATACCCCACAGGTAATTATCTTCTCATTGATCCATACACGTTTTGTATATTTATAATAATAGTAATATAAAATAAATATAATATAAAGTTAGGTTCTAAAGTAATAAATATATATATAGATTTTTTGTGTAAAAAAAATCTAAATCCTAAAACTTTATTTCCAAGTTTATCAAATATTTTGAATCCCTGTTGATTTTCAGTTGTGACCCCACTGTATATTTCATGACAATAATATCTACTGGCCTTATATCGAAGGATTGCCCACATTCTTTTGTCTTGTAGGCCTTTAAGAGTCAGATCTGCTTGGATCTGTCCCCGAATCATCTGTACGATGGCAGGTTGACTGGTCACAGAGTGGTGAACTGGGACGTCAAAGTATGTGTCTGTCACTGAGCTTTATTGTCTTTTAAGATCAGAATGATTTATCTATTCCTGACACCAGTACGGCCTTTTGTGTGTACCAGTGTTTGGAAATGTGTGTATTCAACACATTCTTCTGGAACAAAGCTTATGCTCACACATCTCTGCAGGAGAAGTAACCGCTAATTAAGTTTTACTATCTTGTCTAATGTGTAGGATGTGCTGAGCTCAGTAGGTGGGATGGGGGCTCTTTTGCCGCTGTTGGAGCAGGTATGTTTACTGGATAGGGGCGAGACTGTAGGTCAGGAGACTTCAGATCTTCTCGGGCCAGAGCTCACGTCCTCCAGGGGTCCTGCCGGCATGCTGCTGCCACTGGGGAAGTCATCTGGTTAGTACTCTCTCTCTCTCTCTCTCTCTCTCTCTCTCTCTCTCTCTCTCTCTCTCTCTATCTGTCTATCTATCTATCTATCTATCTATCTATCTGTCTGTCTGTCTGTGTCACTAAGTGTAAAACTAAAAACAAAAATGCTCATTGAAAGGAAAAATTTTAGACGGACTTAAGAGTTTTTTTTGCATCTGAAGTCTTCATATATATATATACACATACACACATACATACATACATGCATACATATGTGTGTATGTGCGTGTATATATAGAACTTGGTAGTATTTGTTGGAAAATAAACAAATCATTGTTTTACAGTAATTGTAGAGATAAATACATTTTATTTTTTGTAATGCATATAAAAAATGACATTATATTACAGGACTTAGAACCTAGATGAGAATCACCATTGAGAATTACAAACAGACTTCGACGTAAAACATTTTGACGCATTAAAGTGAAAAATCTGAGGGAAATGCATTTAATTCTCATTTAAATAATGTCACAATGAAAAAAATATATTAAGGGTCCTAAAATAATCCAACTTATTTTAATGGAAGTCTGCAGCATTACAGAATGAACCATTAACATATTGTTATGTGGCGCTTTGAGCTGCTTAGCACATTGATGATGTAAATTTTCTGTAATTGCTGTATGAGTCACTATTGATATTTTCTGAGCATGCTGTTTTTGCTTTGAGTTAGTGATTCATGTAGTTGTGTTTAAGTGTTTGCGTATGTGTGTATATGCCTGCGCAAGAGGCTGAAGGCAAGATTGTGTTTTTCCTGTTCTGTTATTAAACTTTTATATTTCCTTTGGCTGTTGATTTCTCATGTAATGCTGCTGTTGCAGTTATTTGTCAATGGTGCACTTCACTGATATAAAACCAATTGCTGGTGTGTGTGTGTTTGTGTGTTAGAGGGCCGTTTAGAGAAGAACAGTGTGGCAGCGTTTTTGCTGATGATTAAGAACATGCTGCGCAACCACCCGACCAATCAGGAGAGTCTGCTCCAGTGCCACGGGCCGCCCATCATCGGAGCCATGCTCGGCAAGGTACGCACACACACACACGCTGGTCAATAGAGAGGGCGTCTGGAGATCTAACAGTGTCTTCAAGGCGTAGCATCCTGTTAGGAAACACTTGTGCTAACAATCTCATGATATTACACAATACACACACATCCACAGTTTCACATGCTTTAAGGTTTTATCTGGTGCCAGGAATCTTTCAAGAAATGAACAAGCAGTGTTTGAGCATCTGGCGTAAATGCATTCAAATCAAGAGTTCACATGTGTAGCAAAACAGCACAATCAACTTCTGTGAGACATTTAACGTAATCAATATAAAGAAAAGCTGCATAGTTGTCTTTACAAAGATCAGTTACTAGGCACGTGATATTAATAAGGTAGTTTGATTAGAAGTTGATAAGTGAAAATGATACAGCATGTAATTAATAGAAACAGATGCTGATCTGCTGCGGAACATTAGGCTCAGCTTTTGGCTTATATTGTTCCACAGATTTAAAAGTCGTATCTAATCTGCTTCTGATGTACTGTGACTTGACAGGCATGTGAAGTCCTTTGAAGAGAGATTCTTGAGTTTGAGAGTTGAAAAGTGTACACACACACACACACACACACACACACACAGTTATGCAAGTATACATCCTCAGGCATAAATGCTCAGGCTGTCATTTATATACATTAATGTAGGACAAGCATTAAATTAAATTTAACTTGAAAATATATAAAAAATAAGAAAAAAGAGATCTGCACACGAATATAGGCCAAAAAGCCCACAGGATTTTATTGTCCTGAAAAAAAAAAAAAAAAAAAAAAATATATATATATATATACAGTGAGGAAAATAAGTATTTGAACACCCTGCTATTTTGCAAGTTCTCCCACTTAGAAATCATGGAGGGGTCTGAAATTGTCATCGTAGGTGCATGTCCACTGTGAGAGACATAATCTAAAAAAAAAAATCCAGAAATCACAATGTATGATTTTTTAACTATTTATTTGTATGATACAGCTGCAAATAAGTATTTGACCACCTGAGAAAATCAATGTTAATATTTGGTACAGTAGCCTTTGTTTGCAATTACAGAGGTCAAACGTTTCCTGTAGTTATTGACCAGGTTTGCACACACTGCAGGAGGGATTTTGGCCCACTCCTCCACACAGATCTTCTCTAGATCAGTCAGGTTTCTGGGCTGTCGCTGAGAAACACAGAGTTTGAGCTCCCTCCAAAGATTCTCTATTGGGTTTAGGTCTGGAGACTGGCTAGGCCACGCCAGAACCTTGATATGCTTCTTACAGAGCCACTCCTTGGTTATCCTGGCTGTGTGCTTTCGGGTCATTGTCATGTTGGAAGACCCAGCCTTCACCCATCTTCAATGCTCTAACTCGCAATACATGGCCCCGGTCATCCTCTCCTTAATACAGTGCAGTCGCCCTGTCCCATGTGCAGAAAAACACCCCCAAAGCATGATGCTACCACCCCCATGCTTCACAGTAGGGATTGTGTTCTTGGGATGGTACTCATCATTCTTCTTCCTCCAAACACGTTTAGTGGAATTATGACCAAAAAGTTCTATTTTGGTCTCATCTGACCACATGACTTTCTCCCATGACTCCTCTGGATCATCCAAATGGTCATTGGCAAACTTAAGACGGGCCTTGACATGTGCTGGTTTAAGCAGGGGAACCTTCCGTGCCATGCATGATTTCAAACCATGACGTCTTAGTGTATTACCAACAGTAACCTTGGAAACGGTGGTCCCAGCTCTTTTCAGGTCATTGACCAGCTCCTCCCGTGTAGTTCTGGGCTGATTTCTCACCTTTCTTAGGATCATTGAGACCCCACGAGGTGAGATCTTGCATGGAGCCCCAGTCCGAGGGAGATTGACAGTCATGTTTAGCTTCTTCCATTTTCTAATGATTGCTCCAACAGTGGACCTTTTTTCACCAAGCTGCTTGGCAAATTCCCCGTAGCCCTTTCCAGCCTTGTGGAGGTGTACAATTTTGTCTCTAGTGTCTTTGGACAGCTCTTTGGTCTTGGCCATGTTAGTAGTTGGATTCTTACTGATTGTATGGGGTGGACAGGTGTCTTTATGCAGCTAACGACCTCAAACAGGTGCATCTAATTTAGGATAATAAATGGAGTGGAGGTGGACATTTTAAAGGCAGACTAACAGGTCTTTGAGGGTCAGAATTATAGCTGATATACAGGTTTTCAAATACTTATTTGCAGCTGTATCATACAAATAAATAGTTAAAAAATCATATATTGTGATTTCTTGATTTTTTCTTTTTTTTTGATTATGTCTCTCACAGTGGACATGCACCTACGATGACAATTTCAGACCCCTCCATGATTTCCAAGTGGGAGAACTTGCAAAATAGCAGGGTGTTCAAATACTTATTTTCCTCACTGTGTATATATATATATATATATATATATACACAGTGAGGAAAATAAGTATTTGAACACCCTGCTATTTTGCAAGTTCTCCCACTTGGAAATCATGGAGGGGCCTGTTATAGCTATGCTGAATTTTCAACATCATTACTCTAGTCTTCAGTGTCACATGATCCTTAAGAAATCATTATAATATGCTTATTTGGTGTTTAAGGAAAATGTATTATCATTATGAATAGCTATGTTTCCATCCAAAGTTCTGAATTTAACTTGTGCGCAAAATTGGAATATTGCATAAAACATTTGCGAATAAAGCACGGATTCCATCCCATGTGTTTAAGAGAAAAAAATCGTAAATCCCTGGGTAATCCAGTTATCCAATCACATCCATTGCTGAGGCAAAGTCACATGACTTTTTTGTCAATTGAGCGTATACTTTTTTTTTAATGCACATTTTTAGAATTTATAAGCATCTTGGTGTTTCCATCTAGCATTTTTTTTTTTTTTTGATATATCCAAAAATGTGCATAAAATAGGTGGATGGAAATATAACTATCTATCTATAAATTACAGGAACGTCTGTCTGTCTGTCTGTCTGTCTGTGTGTGTGTGTGTGTCTGTTAACCACATATCTCTCGAACCGTTAGTCCGATGGATTTCAAACTTGACAGGTGTCTTGCCACAGGCATGAGTAAGTGCAGTGCCAAGTTTGACGTTGTTTGGATGAGAAATGCTAAAGATATCGTTAAATATCTCATTTTTAGAAGGTTGTTGTTTAAAAATAAACATTCTGACATTATGGGTTGTATCGGTCAAAGAAGCCCCAAGAAGGTTGTGGTTTAAAAATAAACATTCTGACATAAACACTCAGTCAGCTACACTGTTTACTTCTGAATATTATAGTTTGGTTCCTTCTGAATATTATAGTTTTCTTTACCAAGAAACCAACAATTACTAAAAACACACACAAAAACTGATTTTGCACGGGCACTTTGCACTGCTCCCTGGATCGACGGATGTGGATGTAATTCATTGTGGATGTAATTCATATTCATTTGTGGATGTAAACTGAATCTATAAGTCAGCTATGCTGTTTACTTCTGTAATTTATAGATAGATTCTGGTGCGCTTAACGTTATCGCTACTGTGTAATAGTAGCCTATGCTATTCACCAACTAAACATATCCTATTCAATGCGACCACAGTCTCTTTCACGGGCATCATTTGTAGTAGCCTATTCACAAGCTGTTTGCTCAAGCATAGCGTTTTCTTAAATATATCGGTAAAAGAAGCACTTAGAAGGTTGTGGTTTAAAAATAAACATTCTGACATAAACACTCTGTCAGCTACACTGTTTACTTCTGAATATTATATTTTATTCACGGCCATCAATTGTAGTAACCTAGCCTGCTCCCTGAATTCAATGCGTTCACAGTCTCTTTCACGGGCACCAAACCAACAATTACTAAAAACACACACAAAAACTGATTTTGCACGGGCATTTTGCACTAGTTTTTATTTAATTTTAATTTTACTTTTGATTTATATTTATTAGTAAAAAAAATATATATAATGCAAAACATAAAGCAAGCCTCCTGATACATATGTAAAGTAGGTAAAAGAGAGTTTCCCTACCATCAGAGCAACTCAAGATTGAATTGAGGTGCTATGCAACAATTAAAGTTGTGCGTCTCATGTTTAATTTAACCATAAACAAGACATTTCTAAATATTTATTTCTAATATTAATTTTGAAATATGCAAATAATGTGATAAATCATCATATCATTTAAAGGTGCAGCAAGCGATTTCTGAGAAACAATGTTGATATTTAAAATCGATGCCAAAACAAGCACACCCCTCCCTTCATTGCTCAGTCCTCAAAATAGCGAACATGCTTTGCAACACAGGCAACAACTAACAGCTGGCACAAGTATGAATGAATCAGCTGTGATTTAAACAACAGCATATCATGGTTCCATGAAACAGCAAAAAAACAATGTTACTCTCGTATCGGGCAGAAACAGTGCAACCTCTGTGTACGTTTTCAGGCCTTCCCACTCTCTAATATCTCTCCAGCGTTGGAAAGCTTTCCCAATATTAGTGCGGGTCCTAAAGCTCTTGCCTGATTGTAACCCTTCTTCTTCCAATTTTATTCCTCTGACCTTCTCCTCTTTTGTAATTTCTCTCAGCCATCTCTCTTTCTACAGTCTTTCTACAAATGTCCCTCTTGCTCACTCTCTCTCCTCTCCAATCATGAGCATATACGCCCCCTATTGATGAACTGGCTACAAGAATGTTTTGGTGCTCTGCGGATCGGTCCAATCCACATTGTTTTTTTCTCCCATTTACACAGCCAGGACTATTTAGAAACAGCACACACACCGAACACACATCTAGCAAATATTCAAAAAATTGTTTATTTAGGTTGATTTAAATTTCTCAGAAATCGCTTTAGTTAATTTGATTACAAATTGATGGATGGCTATAATAACTACAAATGCTGTCTGATCGTATTTGTCTTTTCCAGGTCCCCAGCAGTATGATGGACATGAGCGTTCTGATGGCCTGTCAGTTCCTGCTCAAGCAGGTGTCCAACGAGGGCAACAACGCCCTCCTATCACAACTGTACCAGTACCTGCTCTTTGACTTCAGGATCTGGAGCCACAGTCACTTTGCTGTCTGTCTGGGTAAAAAAAAAAAAACATCAACAACCACGACACATCACAATAGCATAAGCCATTGTTTTTTAACTGTTTGGCATTAAATGCAAATAACAATCAGGTCCTAAAGGAATAGTGGATACGTCTGTTATTATTCACCTGATTATGTCATTCCGAACCCCTTTCTCTGAATTTATGTTGCTTTGTAGGTCATGTGCAGTACCTAACCACTGTCATCAATGAAGGCAAGCTAAAAACACGCAAGAGGTACGGTGTTCAATACATCCTGGACTCGATTCGGTCACACTACAGGTGCGTTCAGATTTAAATTGTACTATTATGATTTTGGTGATAGATCCAAGTAAAAATGAAACATGTAATGCTGATGTAATTTTTTTTGGGGTCAACAGTGCGGAGAAGGATGGCAGTCCTCTGTCTGAAGAGAGGCGGACGGTGCAGATTTCTCTTTTCTCTATGCTGAAGGACCTTCTGAAATCTCCCACTGCTGAGGAGTTGCACAGTGTACTAGCCTACGCTGCTATAGTGCAGGATGAGCAACAGGTGAACCACACTAGCTCTGTTTAAAGTGTAGTTATCTGTAGCTGCCTTCAAAAGCAGTATACTAACTCCCATGGAAACTCATAAGAGACAGAAAAATAGCTGTTAGTAGTCAGACACTGGTAGGTTGACTTCCTGAAAAGAGTAAACGGTGTCTGTTTGTGTCAGATCATTGTTTATTTGAGTATCTCAACCAGCTTGACACATTAGATCAACCAGTTTTTGGGGCGGGACTATATTTGCCCAACCAATGGAATATATTTGACCCTAGAATGCATAAAGAGGGTCAAATTGACAAAATAATATATGATTTGTAGATTTCTTCAATAAATAAATAAAAATAATAGTAATAGTGAATCTAATTCTGTATTGTTCAAGTATAAAAGTATTTCTCAGAAAGGTCAATTTCATAGGATCAGGAAAATATTATATTTTTGTATGACCACCGCAGGTTTTCATAAAGAGGGTCAAACTGACCCATAAATAATTGCTTGGCATGCCATGGATTGCACATTTATCATTAATTAAAACTAAAACCATAGAAAACATTTCCACTATTTAAAATAAATTAACATTAACTTAAATTAAATTAAGTATGGAAATACAGCTAGTTGTCAAGGCACCATTTCTCATTTTCATTTAAAGTTAAAGTATTAACATTAATAACTAAAACTAAATAAACTAAAAACTGAAACTTATCAAAAACTATATTTTAAAAACTAATCAAAATGTAAAAAATTATTATTAAATATTATTAAAAATAATAACAACAAAATGACTAAAAATTCAACTTTAATTAAAATTACTATAGAAAATATAAAAATAAAATCTAATTGAATATAATTGAGAAAAATTGTAATAGTATATCAATGTTACTAATGTTACTAAACACTGACACAACATTTAGGTTCATTTACAACATTACTGAACATTTTAAGACAAATTCTTTTAATTTTATTACAGTGAAAAATAAAGATTAAAACAGAAACTTTTCTTTAAATTATTATTATTATTTTTTCATTTATTATAATGGGAATATTCTGGTAGGACTAGAGCTCGCAGAGTCGTGACTGAATATTCTCTCTCTCTCTCTCTCTCTCTCTCTCTCTCTCTCTCTCTCTCTCTCTCTCTCTCTCTCTCTCTCTCTGTAGTTGATCAGTATTCTAGATGTGTTATACACTGTGTTGAGGAGTTCTCCTCATCCACGTGAGCAGGCTGTGACGGTTCTTCTGGATCGAGGGGTGGAGCAGCTCTACTGTCTGCTGCTCAAACACAACTATGGCGACGAGGCTCGTGAGAGATTATTCCGGGTGAGAAACACTTTAAATGATGCAGAAATTGTTTTGCAGTAAGGCATGTTTTGAGTCATTGAAATCATCACGATGAGATCAGTGTCTTTCAGTGTGATATTAACACATCTTCTGCTCTTCTGCAGGTCATGTATAAAGTCCTGAAGAGCGAGCGTGTACCTGAGCGCAATAAACTGCGCATCAAACTTAGGGACTCCAGTTACCTTGGGCTGGTCTGCTCATTCGGAGACGTCCCCATCACCATGACAACTGTGCGCTGTCTGTATGAGCAGGTGCTCGCCACAGGTAAACTGAAGAAAAGGTGGGCAGTAGTTTTCAACTTATGCTTCAGGTGTTGATCGGTCTGTTTTGTTGTCTGTTTTGTGCAGATCCCAATCCTAATTTTAGAGACCTGTTGGCAGTGGCGTATCTGTCCCATCGCGCCGACCTTAATGTTCGACTAGATATTTGTCGTAAGGTGAGTGAATGCTGAAAAAATAGCTAAAACCACCCTCAGCTGGTTGGCTGGTTTTGTCAGCCTGGTCATAGCTGGTTTTTGCAGGCTGGTTTTATAGGGGTTTTGACCACTTCTTTATCTGGTCCGTTTGGTCTTAGCTGGTCAGCCTGGAAGATCAGCTGCACAACCAGCTAACTTGGCAGGGCTTGGAGACCAGCTTGATCAGCTTAATAATCAGTTTGTTTGTTTGTTTGTTTGTTTCCCAGAAGGATCAGGGAAAATTATTTTCTCTTTTAGTGAAATTAAAAGTATTAATGATAAGCTTACCCTTATGAAAATTTAACTATGGTTTTACTACACAAACCATAGTTTAACCATAGTATTTGTAGTAAAATTGTGGTTATACAAATGGTAATCAATCCGCCGGAAAAAAAACATTTTTCATTTTTGTAATGGTATTTTAAGAGGTGTTGTAGCTTTTCCCTTTCTTTGTGTTTGTCAGTTAGCCTTTGGTTAGCAAACTTGCTAAGCCTACCACCTTAGCATAGCGATAACTGTTTAAGAAAAGCTCTTTTGATACTTTGGAACATTATATCATAATAATAAGTACGTTCATGATCATGCATTACAAACCAAAATGGGATTAGATTGTGCTTTCAGTTAGCCTTTGTGGTTAACAAGCTTGCTAACGGTTTTGCTTGTTACCTTACCTTAATTGGTTAAGAAAGGTTATTTTGATTAGCTAGAACAAGATATCACAATAAAAAGAAAAAAAGCATAGTTACTATTTCAACATTTGACTCACTCTGCAAATCATCTTATCAAGTTCACACCGCCGAACAAAGCGAATCTCTCAGGTATTTCACAAGTTTTAATGGAAGATACATTCCATCTGATAATATAGATTCCCTTTGCAAAATACAACACAGTGACAGTGCATATTTAAAACTGCAAAACCAAGCCTATTTCTAAACATACACATACATACTCATCTAAATGACTAATTATTATAAGAATTAATTAACATTTCTGTCTTCATCTTTCATTCCTGTAGCTCTTCCACTTGATCTACTCTAATGAAGAGTATGTGAAGCAGCTCGCTCGTCAATCAGGCTGGCAGGATGTTCTCACCAAACTCTACGTCAAAGAATCGTACGAGGCTCGCGTTCGCAGCCAATCCAATTCTTTATCCAGCCCCACCACCTCGCTGGACCCTGTTCTTTCCAGACCCGTCTTCCATCGTGAGGACAGCGTAATGGAGGACACTCGGCAGAACGTCTACATCTCCCTCACTCCCCGCCCTGAAGAGGAGTATGAGGAGGAAGAAGGAGAAACTCAGGATGTGTCCGAGGGCTACTCTGACCTCTCCCAGTCTCCCCCATCAACCGAACAACTCAGCAACTCCCTCCACTTCAAGCCATTTGACTCTGGAGAACAAAGCAGTCATTCGTCCTCCCTGTCCAACACCGTGGACATTCCATCATCGTCCCGCCTGTTAGAGGAAGAGGAAAGTGTGTATCAGCCTCTCTCGCCCTTCAGCTCACCCTTTGAGTTGGAACTCCAAAAGGGACCTCAGACCCCTGTGGGTAGCCAGCCAGAGACCCCTTCTCCTCTGGAGCACAGCAAGACCTTCCCAGGCATGAGACCACGCAAGAGCTCCAGTCTGTCCAACGTTCTGGACGACACAAGCTATAGCACTGAACCACCTACAGACACCATCTCCAACACATCCAACCCACAGGTACATGCTGAACACCCTGGAGGTGTCCGAAATCACCCCCATACCCTATTTAAGGGGACAGCCATTTGCGCTTGTGTCCAAAACCATAGGGGACATTATCGAGTACACTCATTCAATCCCAGTTGCACTCTACTCAAAATCAAGTGTACAACAGATGTATACTCAACACCTAGCTGCTAGACCCATGCACTGTGAGCTTCACACTGAATACATATAGCATCTACAGCACTTCCGGCACACAAGTTGTCTGAATTCGCTCACTCATTTTCATTTGTTTACTCAGTGTACTATAGTAGTAAAATAATGTAGGGAATAGTGAATAAAGGTTGACGGGGTAAATTCGGGATTTAGATGCTGAAACAGGATAAACAAGGATAGACAATATAGCAGGGTGTAATTATAGACCAAGTGAAAAGCAAAGTAAAAAGCATGATAAAAGTAAACAAGTTACTTGTTCAGTGTTTAAAATTTTCAAAAAATAAAGTAAAATAGTTGGATTGAAACCCAATAATTAAAGGATGTACCAGAGTGTAGGGAGCAGGATATCATGGACACTTGACCATGCTGGAAAAAACAGACTTGCTAGACAAGATTGGCCAGGCTGCAAGATCGGTTTAATCAAGCTAAGACCAGCAAACAACCTTTTTTTTAAAGCTATTTTGACATGGGCTAATAGGTAACCATCTTGCATCCACCCAGAACCCCTCCACCAACCACATAATAATATGCTAATATCCATTCAGAACACACATGAGTCAAACTTTGTGATACTTTGATAGCTAAAAATGTGCCTCTTTATCCCCCCATTAGGCTCCAGAGGAGGAGTTGTGTAATTTGCTGACAAACATTGTATTCTCTGTGCTGTGGAGTGGCACTGAGGGATCTGAGGATGTGATATGGAGAGAGAGGGGTCAGGTGTTCTCTGTCCTTACCAAGCTTGGCTCGTCCTGCCAACTGGTGCGGCCACCTGACGACATCAAACGCAGGTCAGAAACGTAGAACTTCAATGGTTTTAATGTTGCATTAACAATTCCTCTGTCCCAGAGAGCTAAAATGAAGACTGATGTTTTTTTCAGACTGATTGAACTTTGAAGATTTAACCTTTTGAAACTGAATGAACTTTGAACAAAACCCTATCACAAAGTATTTAAATTTTGCATCTGATACCTCAAGTTGTGCAGCTTGATTTTTTAACGTAGCATGGCCGAGAAAACTGTCATAGACTTGAATTAATCTTAGACACTTGGGGATGGGCTTCTTCTTACTTGGACCAATAAGCAAAGCCATAACAACTGCACAGAACACCCTAGCAACCATACTATTGATTGCACAGAAATGGGCATTTTTCTGTTTTATACATTGTACAGCTTGTTTTAAAGAGGACCTATTATGCTTTTTTTACATTTCCATCTTTCTTTAGTGTGTAATGTTGCCGTTTGAGCATCCAAAGGGAGTTGTTCTCTATAGCAGTAAGCACTGTTTCTGAGCTCGATTGTAGTCTTTCAGGAACGTACATGTCACAATATTCCTCTTTATAATTATTCCCGTCCAAGGCATACGCAAAAAAAGGGGGACAAGGTTGAGTTGCGTTAGTAGTGTGTTAAAACTCATTGGCATTTCTGAAACACGCTCAAAGCGGTTGACCAATCACAACACACTGGTCTAGCCGGTCAATCAGAGCACATTGCTCTTTTTTTAGAAGGAGGGGTTTCATAGACACAAGAACTAAACTGGGAAGAGACACGTTAGAGACAAACTGGGAAGAGAGGTGCTGTGATAGTGTACAATATGTGGGGAAAATGTTTTAATAATTTTTTGAAAATTCAAGCATGAAAACCTGTTCTAGCAGATCTCAAAAACAAAATCAAGGCATAATATGGCCTCTTTAAGTTGCAAATGGCCCCTGTTATAAGAACAACAACTGCAACTGAAATCCAGTAGAGATCAGAGGCTGAAGGGAGGTACTGTACATTAAAGCGTTTTCTGGAATCCTTTGGTTCAGATGAGGGCAGGGTGGGGATCTCTGGAGGAGAGATCTTTGCGCTACTGGGCTGTTGCTTTTTTTGGTGTGGCTTCAGCATTGCATCAGCATAGAGCTTGTTTTTACTTTAAGTCTCAGGGCGTGCCTGTCTGATGACTTGTTCAAGACAAATTCTATTGTCTTTGTTTTGTGGCTGTGAACGAACATTATAAGCTGGTGGGGGTGGTGCAGATGCCTCATGTGTGTTCTGTGTGTTGTAGTCTGTTGGAGATGATGCTGGAGTCGTCTCTGTCAGATCTGAGGGACTCTCAGGGCGTGTCTCTGCACCATGTGCCTTCTTTGCTTCGCCTCCTCAGACTGCTCCAGGACTTCCTATTCGCCGAGGGCACTGACAATCACACACTATGGAGTGAGAAGGTTAGGAATGGATTGATATATTCTTGTACTCTGAGAATTGATTTAATAACTCACAGACTCTTATTCCAAAGCCAGAAGAGTCTGAAACAAGAAGTTGGAGGATATTCAGAAAGTTTACACTACACACAAATCCAATTTGGCTTTAAATGTGTTGGGAAAAATAATTGTATTTGGAAACAGATCATTAAGATCGTTGATGCATATTACAAATATTACAAAAAAAATGTGATTTTTAGATTTCAAAACACAGGATGAGTTTGTCAGATTTCTTTTTTTTTTCTTTTCTTTGCTGTTCAGACTAAACTACATAAATCTGACTTGTCATTACTGCAAAAATTCAGATCTTCACAACATAACACTACTTTTTAATCATATGGGATCAGTACAATTTTTTTTATGTTTTTGAAAAGTCTTCGAAAGACTCAAGGCTTTTTTTTTAAAGGTATTTTAAAGAAAATATAGTAAAAACAATAATATTGTGAAATATTATTACAATTTATTATAACTTTGTATATATGTTAAAATGTAATTTATTCCTGTGATGGCAAAGCTGAATTTTCAGCATCATTACTCCACTCTTCAGTGTCACATGATCCTTCAGAAATCATTCTAATATGCGGATTTGGAGCTCAAGAAACATTTATTATTATTATCAATGTTGAAAATAGTTGTGCTGTTTAATATTTTCATAGAAACGGTGATTTTTTTTTTGTTCTTTTTTTTTGATGAATAGAAAGTTCAAAAGAACAGCATTTATTTGAAATATAAATATATTAACATTGTAAATATTTTAAAAAAAAACATTACTGTCACTTTCAATCAATTCAGTGCTGAATAAAAGTATTAATTGCTTATTTAAAAAAAAATTGATCACAATCTTAATCTTTGACCCCAAACTTTTGAACATATGACACACAACTTGTAAGGATCTGGGTAGTGAGACAATATGAGCACACTATCCCACTCATATAGAATCTCATATGTACTGTATAATCATATATGTAATATAAATAATTAATTTTAAGGAAACTTTCTTCTGGTGTTGCTTTTTTTACTGTATACAACGTGTTCATTTTTGAATGACTATAAAAGTGCGTCTATTCGTGGCAGATCTTTGAAGGGGTGGTAAATCTGCTGGACAGGCTGCAAGCGTGGCACACGACCCCCGGGTCAGCCGGGTCTGCTGAGCTCAAAGAGATGTCTCTGATTGGCCTGCGTATCATCACTGGATACATTCAGCAGCAGCAGAACGCACAGGTACACACATATACACCCGTTTTAAACCAGGGATTCCAAGGTTGTTTTATAAAATTCTTGTTCTTTGACATTTACCAATTTGTTTTTATTAGCTGATTATTGTGTTGGATGAACTGAATGATTAATATGACAGTGTCAAACAAAACTAAATAAAATAAATTATGGTGTTGAAATTGCACACTTGTTATACTCCCTTCCTCAGGTGGAGTGTTAAAACACACACACATTTTCCATGGTCATGTTCAGAATTATTAGATATGCTTTTGGGCTTTAAAGAGCTTTTTTTTGTAAGTAGCTTTACTTCATTCCAATGGAGAGCAGATGTCCGTATATGGAGATGTGTGGGGTTTTTTATCGTTCTTCTCCAGACTTACTCAAACCCATCCCACACTCAAATTAGATCATATCAACTGAGGAACTGAATTACTGTTGGGCAGATCAGGAAAACATGTGCCTGCCTCATGGCTTCTTTCAGTCTGCTGTTCATCAGGTTGTCTGTTTATACAGCATTATGCTTGTAAATATTTCCTTTAGCAAAAATGTGCCTTAATTTAAAAAAATGGTTGTTTGTGAAAAAAGACTCTTAATTTGGTAGGGTCCGACTTTGAAAAAACACTTTAATTTTCGTATAACATGTTGCAGCATCACCTCTTTTCTCACAGAGTCTGAAACAATATGTTTCAGCTATAATTATAAAAAACTATATAAAAGCAGCTATATTACACACTGCATGAAAGGTAATATCCCCCAAAAAAACATAATAGGGGCAATTTAATTTTGACCATAAGGCACGTGTGAATATTCATAGAAATCAATAATTGGATCAAAGAATAAAAAAAAAGATGCATCCTTAAAACCGTAAAATGAAAATGGCTCAGCATATGAGCTCATATAAATAGCTGCTGTGCTCATAGGAACTCTATAATAAGCACAGCCTACCAAGTGCCACTCACCGTGAAAGCCGTATTTCAGAAATAACCCTTTAGTTATTACAAAGACAAAAGGCAAACATGAGTAGATAAGCAAGACTAACAAGGGATGACACAGGTGTGCACAATCATTTGGAGATTCATGGAGTTAAAACATGATTTTAGATGCTGTGCATGTTCAGAAAGGAATAATAGCTTATTGTTAACTGCATATATACTATACACTGCCTGTTGTTTTTTTTAATGTAAGACGGGATGCATTTTGCAGTGATAAACACTTCAACTGGCAGCATGCTACATTGTCACATTACTTTTTCGCATCGCTTGTTTTGTTTAAAGTGAATGGCATCCATGTCTTGGAAATAAAACCATAATTTTGCGTGTCATCAATCATCAATTTGTGTGTTTCTTAATTGCTGGAAGCCGATCAAATGATCAAGGCTGGTATTCTCATGTTAACTCGTCAAACTTGACAAGTCAAATGCAAGGCATTGTGGGATACAGTACCCTGCACAGTAGTACCTGTTAACAAAGGCCATCTCAGTATTCTATAATAGTGCATTGTCACAATTTAGCTGTATACAAACGCACAAAGATGAAGGAATCAGGTTCAAAAGTCTTTAATAATCCACACTGAAGATAATCCAAATAAGGCAGGCAAGCGAAACACAACCGAAAAAAGACGAGACCGGACAACTAAGAACAGAAACACATAAACTTAGGGGCAATTTACACTACACCGTTTTCAACTAAAAACGGAAGACTTTTTATGCGTTTTGGTCGTTCGTTTACATGACAACGGCGTTTTGGATGCCTGAAAACCCTAACTTTTGAAAATGGGTTTCAAAGTGCAAGTTTTTGAAAACGGTCTCCATGTAAACAACAAAAACAAAACCTCTGAAAACGATGACGTCATGCACATGCATATTACGTGTTCAGTGAAGTAATACATCCTTTCCATTCATCTTTTGGACCGCAACAATAGTATAATAACAAACAAATAATAAAATAGTTTAGCTTTTAACTACTTTTACATGACACTGTTTCTTTTCATGGCCATAGGTTAAAATCAGTCAGTTAATTTTTAATTAATGAATTAATTTAATTATGAATTAATTTCATCCTGATGATCTTTGGTATACTTTCCTTATGTGGGCCAGCTTTGCAGGTCATGCATTCTGCTTCACACGGATCCCGACGAGACGAAAACTTGGACATTTTCTCTGTAAATCATCTGTGAATTTACATTTGGGCTTTTTTTTAACGCTGTTCAGGAGCCATGTGCCACTGTTGACAAGCAAGCATTTTTTTAGGTCCAAAAAGAAAAAGAAAAAGAGGACGTATGGTCACCCTACTATATTATAGTATATAGAATAGTATACAGAGCATAACATTAACAAATTATATTCTGTTGCAGTATGTAATAAGCTAGTATTCCATTATAGTATTGTATCGTATCGCATAGTATAGTATACTGTAGTATATATACTATATAGATACAGTATATATACTGCAGGAATAATACGTAATATGATTGTATGCCATTCTGATCATATTCAAAATACTTTCACAATACACATATCAACATAAAAGCCTAATGTTGACAGGAAAAAAGACAATACACACAGACAACCCCAAAATCATGACAGTAACATGTAATATCTGCTATTTTTTGTCTCCTTAGGTGTGTGAGATGGCCTGTTTAAAGCTTCATAGCCTGCTACAAACTGTGCTATGTCTGTCCTGGGAGGAGGTGTGTTTTCTGCTGGGTCGTCTTGGCGCACCACTTTGGCCAGCAAACTCTGGTTCAGACCCAGGCGCCGAGGTTTTGCTGAGCCCGCTGGTGCCCATCGTCCGAACGCTTTTGGACCAGCATGCGGAACGCACCACCCTTCATAATCTGCTCCCCAACCTCCCCGCCACCAACGGCAGCCCCTCCTTCGCCCAGGACCTCCAGAACTACTGCAGCACTGCTGAGTGGCAGCAGTTCTTCCAGAACCACGTCAGTACAGCCCCATCTTCCTCAAACACACACACACAGCCGAGCAGACACACAGTTAGACTGTTTACCTTACGATAAGCTGGCAGCTTCTCCGTGTCAGTATATGTTACCACAAACCTTTTTTGTTTTACCTTTTTTGGATGCAGAATGACAAGAATAAGTCTCTCAGCCCTCATTCTCAGTCAAACACGAGATAAGCTCAGTCGTGAAGGATTAAAGCCCTTTTTTTCGTTGAAATAACCCATACCCTCGTTCACATCTGTTGCATATTATATAATCACCTTGGATTCATTTAAGTTCACCTAAATCTGTTCGACTGGTTTCAGAGCTGTAGACCCCTCTCTCTAAAACAGTGAATAACCTACTCAGTGGACGTGTGTTTGTTTTAGCATGAGGGCACTTTGACGGTTAATCCGCTTCCATTGTAGTGATGAACTCTTTATTTAGACCCTTTTGTTCATCCAATGCCAAAACAAGATAGAAAAATTCTGATTTATTCGCCTCATCTCACAAATCCAAAACAAACCATGCGTTTAAATGAAACCGACATCACGGCAGAGTGACCTAGAGAAGATTTATGAAGGCTGGAGTGTGACTGTGTGTGGTTATAAATCTACCCTGTTTAGACTGTTCGTGTATACAAATCACACGGTATATTACCATGCCTTAAATCGGGACGTAAACCAGGTTTTACACTATTCCCAAATATATATATCTAGGTGAGGGGAGGTGAAGAGAGAAAGTAAAATCTTTGTGTTTTGATTGTTCAGCATTAAAATGTGTCATGTTCATTAACTTTGTTTTTTAAAAGTTGATACAGTAAAATACATTTTCAGTATGAATGAAAGAAGCAAAATATCAACAACAGTAATATGATTGAAGATGATCAGTAATCATTATTATTTTAATTATATTATTAATGTTTACAATTTATTTAAAATGATCAAGTATTTTAATATTTGTAAATAAATTGTATACATTTATAATATAAATAAAATAAATATTATATTATATTATATTATATTATATTATATTATATTATATTATATTATATTATATTATATTTTTTCCAAACAATTCTACAAAAATGAAATGTACATATTAATATATATTTCTGATGTATGTCCATTTTAAACCATGTGACATGTTTTTCATAATGTATGCCTGTAGGTGGAGCCCACAATGCAGCAGTATGAGCTAGACACTTTTGGAAAGAGTCACGACCTGATGTCCAACTTTTGGAATTCCTGCTTTGATGACCTCATGAGCACTGCGCAGAGAAGAGACAAGGACCGTTCTGACTGCAAAGCCAAGTTTCAGGTGTCTGCTAACCCCAGTTATTCCAATACAGAGGGAATATGTTAGGCTGGTAAAGAGAGGATTGCTGGTTTAATCCATACATTGAGCAAACCTTGAGTGCTTACTGCTTGGGAATACTGGGATTATTTATTACACATCCCAAACCCCGAAACATAAGTGTTTATGATAGATGAGTTAATAACATGAGTTAATTTGTGCTCTTCTCTTTGCAGGAGCTCATCATTGACCCGTACCTAAAACGAGTGCGCACGGAAAACAGCCGCTACCACAGTGTGCAGAAGATGATTAACGGCCAGCAGGCGGTGGTGTGGAGGCACTGGAAATCACTGCGTAGATTACTGAGCAGTGAGAGAGGAGCATGGGCTCTCAGGTCTGCATGCGCTAAACCTTTCTGATGCTTAGTGAATATGATGCATTTATTTTACTTCTCATTTATAGATATTTATGTATGTAGTATACACAGCAGTTCAGTTATGAAACTCTAGATGGCGCAAGCTGATCGGTCGATATCTTGTCCTTTTAACAGTTTAGGGGGTTTCCCGTGCCCGACAGGCATGCTAGTCATTTGTCAGTCTTGCTCCTCCGTGTTCACGTTGTCTTCGGGTCATTTTGACCCGGAGAAGATTTTCTTTTTCCCGAAAATACTAGTTAATGTTATTGCATTGGACTGAAACTTAGTGACTTTGTTCGCAAAGGGTTTAACTACTTCTCAGATGTTTTTTGACAATTTTCGTACTTTTTTAGGGGGGGGGGTTGTCACCTTGTTACACTTGTGGTGTTATGACCGTCCTACAAAAAATGTATTATAAATCTCTCATTATACTATATTATCACCCAATATTGGATTCAATCTTTTTGTCAACTTTTGTCAAAAATTGGTACTGTTGATCACACTAGTCTACTTTAATTTTTCACTAGGAATTTTGTTTTGAAAAACTTTTATTTTGTACAAAATGGCACATAGTCACACTTGTGGTGTTCCCAGTCAAAAATGACCGGTCTACAAAAAATTGCTTATAAATCTCTCATTATTCTATATTACCACCCAATATTGGATTCAATCTTTTTGCCAACTTGTTCTCTTTCAATTAGGACTGGTTTTATGTTTCTATTTGTATCTGATTAATCGTAGGCCTCATTTATCTGAGAGTAGGCATCTCATTTTTTGAGTAAAAAAAGCATTATTTTTGAATAATTTTGGAAATATTAAATAAAATATGAAGAAAATGTTGATCACTTTTGATCACACTAGTCTACTTTAATTTTTCACCATGATGTTTGTTTCGAAATCAAAATTATTCAAAAATAATGCTTTTTTTACTCAAAAAATGAGATGCCTACTCTCAGATAAATGAGGCCTACGATTAAACAGATGCAAATAGAAATATAAAACCAGTCCTAATTGAAAGAGAACAAGTTGACAAAAAGATTGAATCCAATATTGGGTGATAATATAGCATAACAAGGGATTGATAAGCTATTTTTTATAGGCCGGTCATTTTTGACCAGGAAGATCAGAGGTGTTGAACACCACACAAGGGTTAAGTCCTTTCGATTTAAAACTCTCACTCACTCACTCACTCACCTCTAAAGACAGTATTTGCCGCCATCTAATGAATCTATTTTTTCCAGCGGAAGGAAGGCTTTTAGTGATTTTTACCCCATGAAAGTTGCATTGATACATATATTTTTTGGCTTTAATATTTGTAATGTGTAGTAACCATTTTGTAAAAGCAATAAGGTACTCGAGGTTAGTGCTGTATTGTGAATTGAAGGGGTTTACTCTGCTTCGTGTCGTGCCTAACAACGCACTTCAGCTGTGACTTATTCAAGATACAGCACAGCCTCTCGAACCTTATTGCTTACATCAGCAGCATATCTTATCTAATGGCAGTAGCAAGTACGTACTTGCTCTGCAGCAACAGAGCAGCAGTGTAGCAGATCTAGTCTGCCAAATTGATGCACCTCTTGATGAAAATAAATGTTGTGATATTATTTCCATCAAGAGGTGCATACATTTTTGGTCAAGATCTTGTATTGACAATGCAAGAGTCCAGCACTCTGTAAAGTCTCCTCCAGCACAACCCAAAGACTTTCAATTAATTTAAGACTATTCTTTCACTATTTGAGCCTTATGCACCTTGACATTGTCATCCTGGAATATGCCCATGATGTGTTTTCCTAAATGGTTGTTTAATAAATGAAAACACACTCCATCAGTTAGGGTTAGAAGAACTGTAGCCAAACATATAACATGCTAGAAACATAATCACTGCAATAATGATCCAATCATAGACTCTTAAGCATTTGCCTATTTAAATGCAAACAGCGATTTCTTTTTTTTGGTCGGGAAGTGTATATATACATGATACTTGGCCTTTGCATGTCACTTCCACTTTTCACTTTATATATGTATATATGTACATATATGTGTGAAAGTGAAAGTGACATGTGAAGGCCAAGTATGGTAACCCATACTCGGAATTTGTCCTCTGCATTTAACCCATCCAAGTTAGTGCACACACATTAGGAGCAGTGAGTAGTGAACACACACACACACACACACACACACACATGGAGCAGTGGGCAGCCATTTTTGCTGTGGGGCCCGGGGAGTGATATGGGGGTTAGGTGTCTTGCTCAAGTCTACACTCAGTCATTTCCTGCCGGTACTGAGAATCGAACCCGCAACCTTCGGGTTACCAGTCTGACTCTCTAACCAGCGCCACCGAAAATTGAGTTGAAGTGAGGTTCAGTTGTATACACTGATACTGTATATCTAAGTATTATATTGTGGTATGTGTGATGATGGACTGAGTGGAAGTGTTTGTGTTTCAGGGTTCAGCCAGAGGTGAGATGGAAACTGTCGAGTGCAGAGACGTACTCTAAAATGCGTCTGAAGCTGGTGCCAAACTACAACTTTGATTCTCACAGTGATGCCAGTGCGCTGAGAGATAACATGGGTTAGTATCCCTGTAATCTGCTAAATGAGTTTTAATAAATGAATGAATGATACGGAATAAAACAATAGGGAGTAATATATCTCAGAATGACTGTTGGTAAATGGCCATTGTGAATTTAAATTATTTTTATTTTTTTTGCCTAGACCAAGTACTTTAAAATCATCTCTCTCCACTTGAACTCTTTGTTATTTCAGTGTTAATGTTTATATGTTGGAGTTCTGGAGTTGGAGCTGTTTTTTTTTTCTCTGCAGGAGCCGACAGTCCTCGCAGCTCGACCGAACCCATCCCTCTTGCTGTTGCCAAGGAAGCCAAAGTTAGTGACATGGAGGATGACAAACTAGAAGATGAGGATTTTGTCTTCCTTGAAGAGTGAGTGTCATACTGTAATTCTGAGCACTCATTTGTTTCAAGCAAGTTATCTAAACCAAGAGATCTAAATTAAACTGGTTGATGCCAAGAACCACCAAATATGATGAACCCCTTGTAAGGAATTCTCATAAAATATATAATGAACATATTTGTATGTATTAAAAAATTGGTATGTGAATACAATACAATAGTAATAGAATAAAAATTATATTTTAATAATAGAATTAATATATTTTTAGCATGTTACCTAAAATTACCTAAAAAATGTTTTAAAAATAAAATATTCCGTCAGCATCAATATGACACCCAGTTTTCAAAATATAGTCTTTTCATAATAATAATGAGAATAAACATTTCTTCCACCGAGTAATAGTGTTACGTAGGGTGAACTCAAAAACAAAGGAGAGCTGGATCCAAATGCAGTGAGTTTAATAATAGAATAAACATAACAAATCTAACGTGGAGAGCAGAGTACCAGGGAACAGAATGAGTGCAGCAAACATAACATCCATGTAGGATAAGACTCGACAAGGAACACAAGAAACACTGGGGTTTAAAATACACCAGGCAAACAAGACACTCCTGGGATCAAAGAAAACTACAAAACATGGCACAGAACAGGAAATAACATAAAAGTCCACACAAGAGCAGTGGAAGAGCACTTGATCTCCAAGTAAACGAATCGATTGAGTAATGATTCAGCCTTTCTGGTACCTGCAAACAGCTGGGTTTTTTGTGACCGAGCGTATGTTAAGCAGGGTGTGTGTGTGTCTTTCCTCAGGGCGGAGGAGGTCGAGGAGGAGAGCCAGAAAGAAAAGCTGGTGCTCTCAGAGGAGTGTGAGCTCATCACTATTGTTGCCGTGGTACCAGGTCGTCTGGAGGTCACAACACACCACCTGTACTTCTATGATGGCAGCAGTGAGAAAGAGGAGACCGAGGAAGGTGAGTTGCTGCTTGTATCGGACCGTATATGCCGCCATATTTCCAACCTCTCTTGTTTGTCAAAAGTTTGGAATAATTGAAATGTTGTTGTTTTTTTTAAATAAGTTTCTTATGCTGCATTCATTTGATCAAAATTACTGTAAAAACATTAATATTGTAAAACATTATTACAATTTAAAGTAGCTGTTGTCTATTTTAATAAATTTTAAAGCTGAATTTTCAGCTTTAGTGTCACATGATCCTTCAGAAATCAATCTAATATGCCGATTTGGTGCTCACTTATCAATTGTTATTTATGAATTATTTATATTGATTAATAGTAATGGTTCTTATTATTATCAATGTTAAATTTGATGTTAATTTTTGATGAATATAAAGTTCAAAAGAACAGCATTTATTTGAAATATAATCTTTTGGAACTTTTGCCTTTACTTTCACCTTTGATCAGTTTAATGCACACTTGCTAAATATTAGAAATCCTTTTTTTTTCTTTTTTCTCACACTACCATTCAAAAGTTTGGGGTATCACGGTTTCCACAAGAATATTAAGCAGCATAAACTGTAATATTATATTGATAATAATAAGAATGGCTAATTAGAAGAAATGTTTCTTGAGCACCAAATCTGCATATTAGAATGATTTCCGAAAGGAGGAGTATTGATGTTAAAAATCCAGCTTTGTCACCACAAGAATAAATTACATTTTAAAATATATTAAATTTGAAAACAGTTATAGTAACAGTTCAAATTGTAATAATATTTCGCAGTATTTCTATTTTTAATGTATTTTAGATTAAATAAAAGCAGTCTTGGTGAGCATAAAAGACTTCTTACAAAAACATAAATGGATATTTATTATTTCAAACTTTTGACCAGTAGTGAATTAGATAAGATATGATTCATGATTATAATGTGTATGCTTTTGACTGTCCATCCAGGTATTGGGTTTGATTTCAAGAGGTCACTGTCACAGCTAAGGGAGGTCCACCTGAGGCGATACAACCTGCGGAGATCAGCACTAGAGCTGTTCTTCATTGACCAGGCACACTACTTCATCAACTTCAGGAAGGGGGTGAGTTCGACACAAACTGTGGTACTGTAGAGACAATGGACAAGGACACAGTAGATGGCAGCAAGCATTGGTTTCATTTGAGGTCTCCGTGTTTTTATATTTGTTTGGGTTTTCCCACAGGTGCGGAACAAAGTCTACTCCAGGATCCTGGGTCTCAGGCCGCCCAATCTCTTCTACTTTGGTTCTCGCTCTCCTCAGGAGCTCCTGAAAGCCTCCAACCTGACTCACGTACGTCTTATATGAAAGAATGCTCATAGCACAATTTTTTTCCATTTATGTGGGGAATTAAAACCTTACTACTTGCCCTGGCCAAGTGATTAACACAAACTCCAGACACATTGAGCCTTGGTGCTTATATGGGAGATTCTGATTGGAAACTGTTCTGCATTGCGTCCCAATCCCATTCCCCCCTCTCCCCCCATAATTTCCTATTCCCTCTGTATTGTATCTGCCAATAAAAAACCTGTTAAAAGGACCCAAAAAAAAAACATTTTAATTTTTGTTCCTTTTGCAGAGATGGATTTGCAGAGAGATCTCCAATTTTGAATATCTGATGCAGCTCAACACCATTGCTGGTCGCACATACAATGATTTATCCCAGTATCCAGTGGTGAGTCCTTACAGAGCCTAACCTTTGATTTGTTGTTTTTGTTTTGTTAAAATATTTGTTTTTGTTTGTTTTCATTTTGTTTCAATTTCTTTTTTGTTTTGTTGTTTTCATTTGGTTTCATTTCAATTTGTTTTCTTTCATTTCAATTGCTGTTGTTTTGTTTTTTGTTTTTGTTTTTGTTTTTGTTTCATTTCAATTTGTGTTGTTTTGTTTTATTTTGTCGTTTTCGTTTAGTTTCTATTTCGTTTAAATTTCTGTTTTGTTGTTTTCATTTAGTTTTGTATCAATTTTTGTTTGTTTTTTGTTTTCGTTTCATTTCCTTTTTTTTTTTTTTTTTATTATGTTTGGTTTTGTTGTTGTCGCTTCGTTGAAATTTTTGTTTGTTCTTTAGTTGTTTTCGTTAAAATTTTTGTTTTCGTTTTGTTTAGTTTCAATATCTTTTGTTTTGTTGTTTTCGTTGAAATTTTGTTTTGCCTTTTGTTTTGTTTTCCAAACCACTTGTCCTATGTAGTGTCGTGGGTAAGTTGGAGCTTGCCCAGCTTCTCAAGCTTAATTTTATTTATGCATTTTAATTAATTAATTAATTAATTTTTTTATATATTTTTTTTTTTAAATGTTTATATAACTTTACATTTTTACAAATTTTTGCATTTATTTTTTTTGTAATAAACCTACATTTAATTTAATCCATTTAAATTGGTGGTAAATATGCATTTAAAATCCATTTTGCTGAAAAATCTAAATGTGCATGATTCTGGTGTTGTTACTGGATATTGTACTGGTCACACGAGTCATCGCTTTTCTTCATGTGCATGTGTGTATTCTCAGTTCCCCTGGGTGTTGTGTGACTACACATCTGCTGAATTGGATCTGGAAGACCAAGCGGTTTTCAGAGATCTGTCCAAACCCATTGGTGTTGTCAACTCTCGCCATGCACAGAACGTCAGGGAGAAGTGAGACAGTCTTGCAGTCCTTATTGCAGAATTCTCATTATCAAAGAATGTGTATCACAAAACCAGAAGGATGGATAACAATACCACAAGCCGATAGCTATAACTATAGCTATAACATGATTTATAAATAGATTTAAATTAGGAAATTATAATAGTTTGATCTTTCATAAGGTAAAGCACTGTAATGTAGAATGTTCTGTCTTTCAGCTGACTTGTTAAGTGTCTTGTTGTTGTTGTTTGAATAGGTATGAGAGTTTTGAGGACCCAACAGGCACTATCGATAAGTTCCATTATGGCACACACTACTCTAATGCTGCCGGCGTCATGCACTACATGATCCGCACAGAGCCCTTCACCTCATTACATATACAGCTCCAGAGCGGCAAGTAAGATACACACTCTCTCACACACACACACACCAGTGCAGTCATACTACTGGGTAAATGCTGCAAGCTAAGGGCAGAGGAGTCCAATCCTGCTCCTGGACGACCAACATCCTTCAGAGTTTAGCTCAAACACACCTGAACCAGCTAATCAAGTTCTTCAGGATTATTAGAAACTTCCAGAAAGGCGTGTTTGGGCAGGCTGGAGCTAAACTCTTCAGGACGTTGGCCCTTCAAGCTGCATTGGACACCCCTGATCAAGGGTGTGCTTAATTTTGCTTTGGGCCACATTCAAATTATTATTATTTTTCTATAGCTGAAGACATTTGTACTTGTAATGTGTGCATTTATTCATTCCAAGTATTGTTACCTGAGGTACAAATTGAACTAAAATCTTATCATTAAAGAGGTCATATTATGCCCCATTACAAAGTCTTGATTTTATTTTTGGGATCTGATAGAATTCATGCTTAAATGTAAAAAAAAAAAAAAAAAAAAAAGAAACATTATTTTTCACATGTTGCATTGTTGCAGCATGTCTCTTCTAATGGCGCTTTTCCATTACCAGTACCAGCTCAGCTCGACTCGCCTCGGCTCGGCTTGGCTCGGCTCGGCTCACTTTTCGCTCCGTTTTCCATTGCAGATAGTACCTCCACAATAGTACCTGGTCGTCATAGCTACGCCGCAGGAAACTGCTATGACTTAATCTTTTACGCGAGATGCGCGAGACACACCCGCTACCCACACACACAGGACAATGGAGGAAATCGAGTGTATGCTGTTTTTGGATGTTTTTGTTTTTGCTGTTTTTTTTATTCAGGATACTCCGTCTGGCGCGTGCAATGATGACGCAGTGAATAGTGACGATTCTCTCTGACCAATCAGCAATCTGCCGTGTTTTCACGTCACATTTTAGTATCGCCTCAGCTCGCCTCAGCTCGCTTAGAACCTCGCCGGAGGTGGTACGAAAAAAAGTACCTGGAAGCAGGTACAGGTACAACTTTTACACAGTGTAAAACCAAACAGAGCCGAGTCGAGCCGAGGTGAGCTGGTACTGTGTAGTGGAAAAGCGCCATAAGTGTGTCTGAAACGCTCTGTTTAGTTCCGGTCTCTATGAAGCCCCTCCTTCCGAAAAGTGCAATGTGCTCTGATTGGTCGGCTGGACCCAGTGTGTTGTGATTGCTCAACCACGCAGAGCGTTTCGGAAATGTCACGCCCCTTACCTTTTTAGTGCATATACCTTAGGAGGGAATCATTTAAATGAGGAATATCGTGACGTGTACGTTCCCGGAAGAAAACTCAAGACATTTGTGGCATTTCAGGGAGTTCAGGAAAAAGTGCTTACTGATACAGAGAGTAACTCCTTTTGGAGTGGACTTTGTAACTTTGCAGAGCTAAAGAAAGTTGGGGAAAAAAGCATAATATGTCCTCTTTAAATGTAATTGATCATTTAACATTTAAATTAGTTTGATGGTTTTGACACTTCAAACTATAAAACTATGTATCCATACAGGAATATAGATCACCAACATCAAATTGTAAATGTTATAAATATTTATAATATTATAAATATTGTAAATAAAATAGCATGTTTGTTTGCACTCCCTTGTAATGACCACTAGGTTGCAGTGTTGTTTACCTGATGGTTTTTAATTAATCAGCACAATGTCATATGTCTGGGCTGCTCTTAAATGAGTGATTGTGTGTGTGTGTTTAGGTTTGATTGTGCCGACAGGCAGTTTCATTCAGTAGCAGCAGCGTGGCAGGCACGAATGGAGAGTCCAGCGGATGTGAAGGAGCTCATCCCAGAGTTCTTCTATTTCCCAGAGTTCCTGCAGAACTTGAACAGTAAGTGAGTCAATGATGAAAAGCACACTGCCACAGAAATATGTTAAATGGCCTTTACATTTTATTATGTCTTGTGTGCAGATTTTGATCTGGGATGCTTGCAAATGAATCAGGACATGGTCAATGATGTGTTGCTTCCCCCCTGGGCGTCTTCACGTGAAGACTTCATCAGGAAACACAGAAAAGCCTTGGTGTGGGAACTGACACAATATATATATAATTTACTATAACTAAATGTGTTGTCTTATGAATATCCAGTGAGTGAGTCAGATGTTTCAGTTACTGCTCTGACAAATTCAGTGAGTGATTCGTTTCTGATTCAAACTGATAGAGTCTTTTTGATAGATTCATTAATTCAGCTCATAGGAGTCATTTGCTTATGAATCAGACAATGTTTATGCTTTTTTGTGTTTATGTTTTGTTTTCTGCATGTAGAAAACACGGTTATTATAATAAAACATGTATTTTTATGTAATCACATCGACTGCAATTAACAATGGCACAAATATAATTCTGCCGTGACGCTGCAGGTTTAATGGCTCAATGGAAAAAATGCTTTTAAAACATGCACACTCTTTTGTTCTTCATCTGACACACATTCTCCTTGTGTATCTGTGTGTTTAAAGGAGTGTGAGTATGTGTCTGCTCACCTGCATGAGTGGATAGATCTCATATTCGGGTATAAGCAGCGAGGACCTGAAGCAGTGGAGGCTCTTAATGTCTTCTACTACTGCACTTATGAGGGTAAGAGACCTCTTGTGAGTTTGTATAAGTTTGAACATGTTCCTGCATGGAAAATATGACTGATCGGTGTGTGTTTTGGCTGTCAGGTGCAGTGGATCTGGACGCCATAGCTAATGAGACCGAGCGCAAGGCCCTGGAAGGCATCATCAGCAACTTTGGCCAAACGCCCTGTCAGCTTCTTAAGGTGGGATATATATATATATATATAGCTTAAGCTTAATTATATTTGATATATACTGTATGTAATATAGTAATATTGCACAAGTGAACCCTCTCTGTGTTATTCAGGAGCCTCATCCTCCCCGTATGTCAGCAGAGAACGCATTCAGGCGGCAGGCCCGTCTGGACTTACTACCCCCCAACCTTTTTGATCAGCTCAGTAAACTTAGATCCTTCAAGGAGGTAAGTCCAAATTTCTCAGTATTTTATTTCAACTGAATAATGTGCTGAAATGGCAAATTTGAGTTTGATTTAAGGAGATTGTTTTGTGAAACTGTGATTTGTTTTGTGATTGTTTTCGTGGAGGTGGTGAGTGATGGTCTGCCGTTGGTGCAAGCCATGGTGCCCAGAAATCAAACCCGCTCCTTTATCATCCCAGGTTCTGACATACTGGTAAGATTAGTTCACAGTTATGTTTACTTGTTGTATACTAATATTCGATTAGTATGAACCAATTACTTAGAACAGGAATTTTAGGGTGCAAGTGGGTCCATGGAATAGGGGGCCTCAGCAAACTTCCAAAGGGCCCTCAAGATTACTTAAAATTATGTAAAATAAGACAAAACAAACATGAATATAAATTTATAATGAATATAAATTGTCTTGTTATGCCAAGTTCTAAAATATTTTATGGGGTGAAAATTGTAATTATTATTATTTTTTTATTTTTTTATCCTAATGCAGTTAATCAATTAAGCTTTTTTGAATATTATTGTGGACAGTGATTTAAAAAATGTTGAGAACCACTTTTGTAGTCTGAGGAATATTTGAAAAATAAAGATTTTGTGGCTATTGTTAAATATGTTCTTTCAAAAAAATAAAAAAACATAATACTTTAAATTCATTTGCTGCATATCCCAAAAAAAGGATTACACGCTGTCATACTAGCAATCTTCTTTTATTATTATGTGCAAAAAAAAAATGTGCTCAGTGCATATTAAATGTGCACGTTTTTTTCATAATTTTTAAATAATGCACTATTTTTCAATCTAAAGATTGATCAGGAATTTTTTGGAACTATTGTGTTTCTTCTTTTTTTTACAGTATGAAATAAAAAAAGACATTTGCATTTAGTTCGAATAGTTTATATTTCTGTTGTTTCTATGGAGTTGTCTGTTCGCAGGGGATCAAAATTCTCGGTAAAACTGCTTTGGAATAATATTTATTGGAAAAGCATTGTACAAATAAATTTGAAATTAATTAGATATGTTACAATACAAACATTACTCTAACAGATGTCTTAACACAAAATACATATTTTCCAGATAATTTTGGTAACAATATGTCTATCTCACTCTTAATATTGTTTTCACTTAGTGTACAGGGATCTTTATCACGCATCTCTATATATCATACGTATTTATTATAGATCAGTGGTCTGTAAACATAAAAAAATATATACTCTACCATTTAAAATGTGGTGTTGGTAAGATTCTTTAATGTTTTTATGTGATTTATTTGATTAAAAATACCATAAAAAAATTAAAATAACTCTTTTCTATTTAAATACATGTTAAAATGTTATTAATTCCTGTGATGGCAAAGCTGATTTTTCAGCATCATTACTCCAGTATCACATGATCCTTCAGAAATCATTCTAATATGCTGATTTGCTGCTCAAGAAACATTTACTATTATCATCTGTGTTGAAAATTCTTTGATTAATAGAAATGTATTTTCATTTATTTGTAAGATTATAAATGTTTTACTGTCACTTTTGATCGATTCAATGCATCCTTGCTGAATTAAAGTATTCATTTCTTTCAATCTTACTGACACCAAACATCTGAACGGTAGTATATCTGCCTTTACATTTTAGTAAGGTGGTCCCTCACAAATGGTTCATCAAGTTTGGGGGTCCCTGACATCAGTAAGTTTATTGCAGAACAGACACCGGCATCTGAATGAGTTTTGAATGGCTTTTGTCCTGTTTTGAAGGTGACGGTGAGTGCTAATGGAATGATAGGCACTCATAGCTGGCTGCCCTACGACAAGAACATAGCCAATTACTTCACCTTCACCAGAGACCCCTCTGTGAGCAACCCAAAGTAAGTTTGAACAAGCACAAATATTCACTATAAACTAGGGCTGTCAAAAGATTAATCGCGATTAATCGCATCCAAAATAAAAGTTTGTGTTTAAATAATATATGTGTGTGTACTGTGTATAATTATTTTGTATATATAAATACACACACATGCATGTATATATTTAAGAAATATTTGCATACATATACTGTATATATTTATATATAATTTATATTATATATAAATATTTTTTTTTTATATATAAATAACACATTTTTCTTAAATATATACATGCATGTGTGTGTATTTCTAGATACAAATTTAATTATACACAGTACACTCACATATATTATTTAAACACAAACTTTTATTTTGGATGCGATTAATCGCGATTAATCTTTTGACAGCCCTACTATAAACACATTATATAATCATGTGCAGAGGCTTTTGATCAGTGATGTCATACGGTTTTAAAGACGAGGTTTTGTTTAGCCAGAAAGTAATTTTTTGGTGACAACACTGGTCCTTGGACAAATAATCAAAAGCTTTATAGAAGCATATAAACAGCAGCTATTTGACATCAAACTCTGGTGGTTTGGCTTCTTTCATCTCTATAATGTTCTTTAGTCAAATTGAGTCCTTTGTAGTAAAATCTCATTTGTTTTGCCAAGCCTTTCTTGTTATTTATGAGTGGTTTGCTAACATGTGTCTGATGCTTAAACACAACATTGATCTATTTCAAAATGTTCTCCCACTGTTCCTGCTGACAAGTTTAGTCCCGTTTGTTGGTACTAACCTTTTGTTTGATCTGTTTTTAGGACCCAGCGGTTCCTCAGCGGGCCGTTCTCCCCAGGGGTGGAAATGGGCTCCCAGGTGCTGGTGGTGTCCAGTGACGGGCGTCTGCTGTTCAGCGGGGGACACTGGGACTGCAGCCTGCGGGTCACTATGTTAGGCAAGGCCAAGCTGGTGGGCAGGATCTGCCGTCACATAGGTGAGAGCCGTCTGTCCGACATAGACGGACCCAAATAGCACTGAGCCAAGACGCAGCTGTAGGCGTATTAATGAGTTGTTCATTAAATATTTTTTTGCTGAAACTGAACAATTAATAACTCTCAGGTCCCTCTTGATTTAAATCATTCAGAATATGTATGGTGTAAATGCATTTGATTATGAATGCATGTCATGACGACTAATTAATGTGTATTTCTGTGGAATATAGATGTGATCACATGCCTGGCTTTGGATCTCTGTGGTATCTACCTCATCTCTGGCTCACGGGACACCACATGCATGGTGTGGCAGGTCCTACAGCAGGTTTGCTAACACAAAATACTTGTACTTTAGTTCCAAGTTAGTACAAAAATAATATTTGTTCTATATCAGAAGTATGTAGAAACATGTACCTACTCAATTCGATACTCATTTCTCTGTCTCACTGACAGACAGCTGCTTTGGAACGCTTGTGTTCCCATGTGAAGGGCGTCCGTGCTGCTTCATATCTCAAGATGATGCGTCATCATGAGATTTTTTTGACTTCTTGGTCAAAATGTCCATCGGTTCATTTTAACTAAATATACACTACCGTTTAAAAGTCAAGATATTAATACTTTTATTCAACAAGGACACATTAAAAAGATCAAAACTGACAGTAAAGACATTTATAATGTAACCTAAAAAATGTAAGCACTGTTGTTTTTATGTTTGTTCTGTTATTTTTTTATATATATACATTTTGCTCTATTGCTCATAACTCGTCAATTTTTTTTCTTGATTTTATTACTATTTACTTGAATAATTATTTGAAGCAGTATTTGCTTAATTGACAAAATTGAAGACTATATTCCTTTGTTTTATTTTAATTTGTTAATATTTATTTTAATTTAACTTTTTAAATAAAAGTATGTTTAGTAGCATATTCATTTTTGCTGTTATCGAGATGTGTTCATTTATTGATATGCTGAATTTTCATCACTTTATATAACTGACATGAGATACAGTACTGTTCAGAAGTTTGGGGTCAGTCAGATGTGTTTAATTATTAAATTAATTATTAATGTATTAAATAAAATAATACCGCAAGGATGCATTCAATTGATAAAAAGGGACAGTAAAGACATTTAATTTCATAATATTACAAAAGATTTGTATTCCAAATAAATGCTTTTTTTTTTTTTTACTTTCTATTCATCAAAGAATCCTGAAAACAATGTATCATGGTTACCACAAAAATATTAAGAACCAAAACTGTTTTCAACTGTGATGATAATAAGAAATGTTTCTTGAGCACCAAATCAGCATAATAGAATGATTTATGAAAGTATCATATGACACTGAAGACTAGAGTAATGACTGCTTTGACTCAGCTTTGCCATCACAGGAAAAAAATACATTTTAAAATATATTCAAATAGAAACCGATCATTTAAATTCTAATAATATTTCACAATATTTCAGTTTTTACTGTATTTTTGATCAAATAAATGTAGCCTTAGTGAGCGTAAGAGACTCAAAAACGACAAAAAAATCATACCGACTAAACACTTTTGAACGGTAGTGTATATAATAATAGTCCGAACTACAGCTTGATTATATAATATAACTAGTGATTATATTCTTTGATTACCTGTAGGGTGGTTTCTCTAGCGGTCTGTCTCCACGGCCCGTGCAGGTCCTCTGTGGACATGATCAAGAGGTCACGTGTGTCGCCCTCAGCACTGAGTTGGATATGGCGATCTCAGGGTCAAAGGTCAGTTTAAATCAGGCCATTTCTAAAACGTCCCTTCAGGAGTTGAACTTTATTGCATTGCCATCAGGGTTGATGAGTTTCCTCTCACTTGCTATCTTTGTCTCTCGTTCAGGATGGCACAGTAATCATGCACAGTGTGCGTCGTGGACAGTACCTGCGGACCCTGAGACCGCCGAGTGAGAGCTGCGTTCCTGCCCCTGTGGCGCACTTGGAGGTCGGCATGGAGGGGCACATAGTGGCACAGACTGTTATGGAGGGCCGCACGGCTGGAAAGGTGCTGATTGACTGCAGACCACTAAACACTGTTTGTCAAAAGAAGCAAATTGTTGCTGTCGGGCGGAAACCTTGTATCTTAATTTTTCGTCATTTTTATTTTTCCCCATAAATCACTACTCTTTATATCTGTCTGTGGGTGTTGCAAATCTAACCAATGAAAAGTATTAAAAAGAGCTTGTGACCAAAGCTTCTAACTCCATTGGTTTCTCAAACTGTAAGTCAAACCTCATAACTCCGCCCACCTCTATTGTGATTGGCCAAACGCGCGCGAAACACCAGCACCCGCCATTTTTTAAAACACACAGATTATAGCCTATATATTTACTCTACAAACTAACTCTACGAACATGGAAAACAGTGATAGATGGGCCTCTTAACCTTTACGCTGAGGAGAAAATCCAACGCAACTTTGAGGGGACCAAGGGAAACATGATTATGTATTTCTGCTCAGCTAGCAACACTGGACATCAACCACACGGCATACGCTAACAACTTTTCATTACTGTCTACTTTCTATGTATATCAGTTCTATCTAATAACATATTAGACAGGACTGTTAGACACAGACCGTAAACTAATGAACACGGAGAATGCGAGCACTGTGTGGCTCTGGCTGGCGTTCTCAGCGCCGTTAAAATAAAGGTCACAATAAGCGCGACTTGCGTCACTTCCTACTGGTGATGCGAATGCAACCAGGAAAAAGTTCCTAGGGGAACCATTAGTTCTCGGTGAACCACCCTGGTAGCTAGTTCCCAGAACTTAAGTGCGAAAATACCCGGAAGCTCCTAAAATAGTTATTGTAAGAATGGAAATTAACACATTATAAAAATGCAAAAAGAAATTATAAATAATAATAAAATATGTATTGTTTTTATATGTAGGTCCATCAGAGCAGTGCTTCTCTACCCTTGACTTTGGGCCCTGTTTTTTGACTGTTACATTGATATTTTTATATATTCTTTTCTGCCTGTAGGAGAAGTATGCACTGCATGTGTATTCTGTAAATGGCTCTCTCTTAGCATCTGAGACCTTGGATGAGAAGATTTCAGCTTTGCACCTGGTGCCTGACTACCTCATCGTGGGCACGCAACAGGGGAACCTTCACATTCGAGACTTGTACAGGTAAACACACCTCTGACGGTTATTGTACACTATCGTTCAAAAGTTTGGGCTCAGTGTTTTTTAATCGAAATTAATACTTTTATTCAGCTAGGACACATTCAATTGACCAAAAGTGACAGTAAAGACTTTGACATTGTTACAAATCAATTTGTTTCAAATAAATACTGTTCTTTTGAACTTTTTATTCATCAAAGAATCCTGAGAGAAGTCACAGTTTCCACACGATAATTAAGCTGTTTTCAGCGAGAAATGTTTCTTGAGCAGCAAATCAGCATATTAGAATGATTTCTGAAGGATCATGTGACACTGGAGTAATGATGCTGGAAATTCAGCGGTGCCATCACAGGAATACATTTCAATTTAAAAATATTCAAATAGAAAAGTTCTTTTGAATTGTAAGAACATTACTGTTTTACTGCATTTGTGATCTAATGAATGCAGCCTGTGTGAGCAAAAGAAAAAAGAAAGAAATGTTCAAATCCTACTGAGCCCAAACTTTTTAACGGTAGTGTAGGCGTACAGCTGTCCAGCTTAGCACAACCTGTTTGATCATTTTTATTTATTTATTTATCTTTATTGTAGAAGAATTCTTAAATCCTTTGTGTCATCACATTAAATCTTCAGCAGCTGGGTCCATGTTTACTTCTCATTCCCAAGTCTCTCTTTCTGTGTGTGTGTGTGTGTGTGTAGCTTAAATCTGGCTGTGGCGCCCTTGGCCCTGAAGGTCCCAGTGCGCTGTGTGTCTGTCACGAAAGAGAGCAGTCATATCCTGGTGGGCCTTGAGGATGGCAAACTCATTGTGGTGGGAGCAGGGAAACCAGAAGAGGTGAGTGAGTTTGAGAGGGTCTGTATGTGGAAGGGTTTTTAAGCCATTACGTTTTTACTGTTTGAAATAGAATGCATGCTACTCATTAAAGGAGTGACCAATGAAACTCTCACCTATATTCTGTGAGGTTACAGTGTTAGTACTTCAGCATAAAGTTGACAGTCACAGTTTACTGTTACACTACAATTCAAATGTTTGGAGCTGGTATGATTTTCTTTAATGTGTTGTGCTCTTATGCACACCAATGCTGCATTTATTTGATTAAAACAGTAATAATGTGACATATTGTTATAATTTAAACTAACTGGTTTCCATTTTAAATGTATTTTAAAAAGTAATTTATTCTTCTGATGGATCATTACTCCAGTCTTCAGTGTTACATGATCCTTCAGAACTCTTTCTATTATGCTGATTTGCTGCTTAAGAAACATTTACTATTATTATCAATGTTGATTTTTTTTTATTATTTAATATTAAATAATAATATTTTTGTGGAAACAGTGATACATATTTTCAGCATTCTTTCATGAATAGAACAGCATTTATTTGAAATAACATTGTAAATGTCTTTACTGTCACTTTTGATCAATTTAATACGTTCTTGCTAATTAAAAGTATTAATTTCTTCAACAAAAAACAAAACAAAATCCCATTGACCCGAAACGGTTGGGTACATTTTAAGTGTAACAGTTAGTAAACTTTTGTAAATATAGTAAAAATTGTGTAAACAGTGTAAAACAACTTTACAATATTAACTTTTAAAACAATATGTATATTACAATTAGTTTTTTATGGTGTACTAGACAAAATGATTCAAAATGGCATCCCTAAAATGTAATATTATTCATTATTAGCTCATGTTAGTTCATAATATATGAACTGTTTAAATGTTTTACTGCACATGTAGAAAATGAATCCGCACCTTCTTTTCTCAAGAATGTTTAAACCTTTGTCTTAATTCAGGTGCGATCAGGACAGTTTTCCCGGCGACTGTGGGGCTCCACACGCAGAATCTCCCAGGTGTCCTCAGGAGAGACCGAATACAACCCTGTTGAACCTCCTGGTAAATGAGCTGAAACCTTTGCCTCCACCGTTCCTTCAGCACTCGTCTGGTTTCCTGCAGTTCCAAAACAGAGATTGGGAAGAAGAGAGCATAATGGGAACAGTTGTGAACATCCAAAACATGCACTTTTTTATGAAAAGGGAACATTCTTCTTGACAATGCAATGATTTATACTGCTTTTAACAAACAAACATTCCAAAGATTTTTGATCAGGTGAATCAGGCGGCAAACTTTTTGAGCGTTGGCGGCTGAGACTGAACTTTAACTTTAAAAGCAGTATGTTCTGTCCTGTGAATCACAGACCGGTCTGGAGACCGAGGCACTGTAGCTCAGCGTGATGGACTTAGTCTCTGTCACTGAGTGACAAACCGTAATCACCTGAGCCGTTTAATAGTATAGTAGATCTTCCTATGCTGATTTTTGCTTCTGCTTTGCTGATCACGGTCAGCACAGCAACACTGGTACTCCATCTGACACTTGAAAGCCTTCTTATATTGAGCTATGAATGGGACAGGCAGCAACAGAGATATTTTAGCTCTGTGTTTATATGTGGGTGTGGGTGTTTGTATTGCTTTGCACGGTTACTTGCAGATGCTTTGTATGAGGCAATAATAATGACGATAAAGATCCTTTCACTCTTGTCCGTCGATGTGAAGCGCTTTGAGCCCTGCTAAGTCTTGAGACTTGATTCAGTACCACCAGTGCCTTAAAACAGGTAAACAATATAAATGTTCATAATTATGATTGATTATGACATTATATATATTAAAGGGATTGTTCACCCGAAAATTAAAATTTGTCATTGTTCCAAACCTGAATGACTTTCTCCTGCAGAACACAAAAGAAGATATATATAAGATATATATATATATTAATGCTGTCAGTTGATTAAAAAAAAATCAATGTAATTAATCTAAAATTCTAACTTTTTTTTTAAGTAATCACAATTAATAATTTTTTTCTGGGGGTGGGGGTAAAATTAGTAATTATAGCGATTCAACATCACAGTATAATAAAAAGCTATAATTTTAACATTTAATAGGCTTTAAAGAAAAGCAACTTTTAATTTTAGTGAACTTAAAAGAATATTTACATAAAGCCATTTTAATAAATGTTACATGTCGCCACAGAAACAAGTTATTTAGTTGTTTTTGGATTATGTAACCTTGTATTTTAATAAATAAGTTTGACACCAGCATTTTACACACCAGTGAAATGTCATAATTCTTGATTACAATTTCTAACAAAAACTGTTAGCCTAACTACGAAAAAGTTCAAAATGTAAAGAGTCAGGAAAAAAAAATTATAAGAACAAATAAACAAATTACATATATTGAAGAATTGTCTTTTGTTCCAATTAAAGTCAATGGGGTCCAAAACAACATTGTACGGTCAAAAAAATATTTAGGAACGGCATTACGGTGAGTGAATGATCACGTGGTTTTAATTTAGGGGTGAACTATCACTTTATTTTAAATGATGATATTCTCCATACTCGCACTGGGTAAATCTTTAATATCCTGTTATGTGTTATAAAAAAGAAAGTGCCTTCCTGTCAGTGCACTGAGGGATTCGCACAGCCATCACCAATATCCTCTTAAATGTTAAAGTCAATGAGTGCACTTGTTTGTTCTTCCACTGTAGGGATAAATTGCACTTGAAATGAAAAGCTTTTGGTTTCTTTTCATATTTACGATATGGTTTCAGAGCATCCTTGGATGCCCCTTAATGTGCTGCATTTCCAATCTCATTTAGCCTACACAAAATCTAAATCTTAATAGTTATCCACTTTTGAACTTTGCAAAGTGCCTCAACTGTGTTCTTCACTGTAATTATTAAACTATTTGTAATATGTGAAACATATGCCAGCTGGTCTTAATTGCCCTGTGAATGTGTCTGTTGGCTGAGGCCACAATTCTGTCTATGTTACCATTGGAATTTTTTTGTCTAGATGTTTTGGGGTTGTTGTTTTTCTCTTGACGCACTGAATACTTTGAAGGCTGTGCTGTATGAGTGGTGTCTGTGAGACACATGGGTTTCGGACACATCTTGCTGGCTTCTCTGGGATGGTTGCGTTCAATCTTTTGCTCTGTGCTGGATAGCAAAGTCAGCAGAGACAAAGGGAAGCACCGAGCACAACGGCCAGCAGTTACACACTGTTTAAAGGGGTTTTTTTTCTGGTATTTACTCACATTTGTATTGTTCTAAACTCATGACTTTCTTTCTTCAGTGGAATAAAATTGTACCGATCGCTCTTTTAGAACGACAATGACTGAGGACTGAGTCTTTCAAGCTTCAAATAGGACACAAAAGCACCATAAAAGTTGTCCATACAACTTGCATATTATATATTAAGTTGTACAATATGCGTTGTGTTAACAACAAACTAATATTTAAGGTGTTAATCACTGAAAATCTGGTGAGCTGTTAGCTGCTGTGACCGGGACACATGAGTGAGTTTGATTTACGAACGAATCAGGCTTTGTGAACTGGATCATTCACTGAAAAGTTCAAACTCAAAAGAACAATTTGTTCATGTTACACTCAAAAGCATTGATGGTTTCATGAAGATTTTTTAACATCCATGGACCTTTCAATTCCAAATAGGTTCTTGGATGTTTAAAATGTTCTTTGCAAGAATTTTTTTTTCTTTTAAGAACTCTCAACTGAAAGGTTCTTTGGGAAACCAAAAATGGCATTGCTGCGAAAATCCCCTTTTGGAGTGTAATGAATAATGACTTAAAATTCCACACTCAAAGCTACTGTATAATTTTTTTATATGGCTCTTTTTTTATGCTTCAGTCAACATTCATTTTAACTGCATGAACGAGAGTAAATAGAGCGACTCTTCAAAATCCTCTTTTTGTGTTTGACAAAAGAAAGAAAGTCATACAGGTTTGGAACTTCATAAGAGTGAATAATTTTCATTTTATTCCTTAAATACAATATATCACTATCACTCACAGTTTAAACTGCCACTGAAACCATTACTGTAAGATTATGTAACTTAAGGGAGTTTTTTTAGAGTGTGTGTGTGTATTATTTTTCACTGTATTTCCCAGCTACACACACACCTTGAGCCTTGAGAGTCTGTCTTGTTTGAGTTTAGTCTTAAAGATTGAATGATAGAATTTGATTTGTGATGAGAAACTGAAGCCATAAGAGTTTAAGTCCCGTTTAAGTCCCGTTATGAAACGCTTACGACTAAATCACTCCATGATTCTTTTTATGTAAAGACTATGATGTTGTCAAACTGGTTGAATTATGTTAAGCTTCATGTCTGTTCGAACAAATGATGGCTTCAAAAGAGATGTAAACAACCATTCTCTGTTGAACACATGCCCATTTCTGCTTGAGTGAGTGATGTGTTTGTGTAAATGTATATTGTTTCTTTTAATTAAATATATAAGTCTAAATAAATTGACTTGAGTTGTGGCTTATTAGGTTTAGGGAATTCGTTTTTATTGTTATATTTTCTGTTTTCATTTTAATTTCCATTAGTTTTAGTAATTTTCTGGTATGTTTTTGTCTTTTTAATTATTATTATTATTACTGTTTTTAATTTATTTTAATTTCAATTAAAATTAATGTTTATTTCTAGTATTTTTTATGTTTTTAGTTTAACTATAATAACCCAAATAATCTGTTTAAATAATGTGATTTATTTTAATTTACATATTTTTTTACTTTAAAAAAAATCATAAAAAGGAAATATAAAAACTTGTATCATAACTGATCTTACATTGTTTTTTTGTTTTTTTCCCCTCCTCAGTTCGACTCCTTTAAGATCCTAAAAAAGGTTCTTTTCTTTTCTCAAATCAAGTCTCAGTTTTTCCCTGACGTCTCAGCCTTTTATTCCCTCCTCCTGTCCTGACGTGTTAAACCCTATTAGAGTTGAAGAGGTCACAGTTACACCACATTTATCTGAGCCGGGAATCCTTTGATCTCTCAATGGGCCGAACATCCTGTTGGCTGAACCATAAACACCCCAAGGGGTACGTTTGAGTGGACGACGGGGAGGGGGGGGGAGGACTCTGGCATGGAGGGATGGAATGCGCCTCTTCCAGTCACTACATGCAGCGGGACGGAGAGGAGATGGGATGTGCTGGTTATGGTGGCAATTCTGCTCTGATCTGGGTGGATAACAATGGGAGGAGGGCTTGACACCTTGCTCTTAGTAGAACCAGGCATCTACCCTCCACCCCCAAAACAAGAGGTGGGGGAAGGGGTGTAGATTAAAACGTCTTGACAATCACTTGTTGTCTGGGTAGTTCCTGAACCACAACAACCTGCAAACAACCACAAAGCCTCCCAGTGTCCCCCACCCCCTTGTCCTGTCTCTGCGTTGTCAGGCCATGATCATCTTCCATTTCAACTATTATTATTTCTTTGCTGTGATCTGCAAATTCACACTCTGGTAACAGGCTGCCAAAGTCTTTGCATCTTTGGAGGGTTTATAGTCTTGTAATTTACAGTTCTCTGCTTCTCAGGGTCTGTTGACCATGATCCAAAGACTAAAAACTACTTAATGACTCGGGACTCACTGACATGGGTGTTGGCCCGATTACTCTAAAGATAACTATAATAATAACTATATTAGCGTCCACACCGAGGCCTATAACATTGTGTTTATTTTAAGCATGCACTGCAGTTATGTCGCCACATGTTTTTATCATTCATCAGCCAAAACAAATCGTTCTGAAAGCGATTCCAACAATAGCATTCCTCTGTGCCGTTATATGTTAGCTGTGATGTGGACTTTCCCTATTCTCATTATTAAAACTCTATTGTTACCGTTATAGTTGTTTTCCTCTGTGTGAACAAGCCTTAAAGGGTTAGTTCACTCTTAAAGGGTCAGAGGTCACTCTTCCGCCGAAACTAGACTCACGGATGACCGTTACCGGGATTATGATTATAGTTTATAAAGTTATAAATATGGATATTTTTCTTTCAAAAATGCATCGCTTCGCTTCAGAAGGCCTTTATTAACACCCTGGAGCCATATGGATTACTTTTATGATGGATGGATGAGCTTTTTTGGGCTTCAAAATCTAAGGTACCATTCACTCCCATTATAAAGCTTGGAAGAGCCAGGATATTTTTTAATATAATTGTGTCCGATTGTGTTTGGCTGAAAGAAGAAAGTCATATACATCTGACTTGAGAGTGAGTACATTTTGGGATAATTTTGGGGTGAACTAACCCTTTAAGTAAGACAATTTTTGGGTTGTTTTTTTGTGACAAATATGAACATCTGAACTGTTTACATTTTGTCAAAGTTTTCTCAATCACTGAACCATTTGTAGGCATATTACCATGGTAGCCTAACCATATTTTCCGCTAAAATGTGAGATCACTGCAGCTCGTAATACAATAATCTGATTTCTTCCTTATTTTTCAGAAGCTGCAACCAAAATTACATAGTAAGTAGCTACTACATTTGATGAGGAGCATACTTCATGTTAAAAAACGTATGTTGTATAGTGTGAATATGTGTAGTCTGAATGCAATCCGGACGTACTATATTCCCCATGTTGCCATTGACACTTGATTTACGGCGTCAGTTGGTTTGCTTCACTGCCATTCACGACTTCACTCCTGTGGCCTCATGGGATAGTAGTTTCCATGGGTGCGTCTCAATCGTCTCCCTAGTTCAGTAGTCAGGGCACTGATCAGACAGTCGGCCATTTTAAGAGCTGTCTCAATTGCAAAATCTTTCCAGTGCACTGAAACCTTCGCTCCCTAAAAAGTCCCACAATGCACCGTGAAAACCAGGGAGCATCAATGCTCACATGTTCTCTTACTGGAAATTATGAAGAGTGAAACATAAATCGTGTGAGCCAACACTACACATAACATTATATTTTAGTTACATACATCGCTAGACAGGTAGCCTAGTGAATATAATGTAGCTAACATTTATGGCTGAAATGTTGTATAGGGACATGTAACAGTCAAAGTATCATAATGTACTTTTAAATAAACAATTAATGTCAGCAAGATTTATGTACGGCTGTTGTTCATAAATACCAGTAGTAGACGTCGCCGGAAATAGAGCCTTCACTGTCCCAATGTGTAGTGAGTGAGTCAGGGTCCTTACCAGTGCCCGAATTCGTGTATGCAATATACTGATTCACAACCTAGGGAGCTAGGGAGCTGATTGAGACTCAGCCCATCATATGCACATCAGAATCTCACTGGAAGCAGTTGGGTCCTCCGAGTACTGTGTACTTAATGTAATATTCTGACAAAGGGATATTCTTTTATTTAAGACACCAGAAGTAATTGTAAAATGGGGCCTCAGTGAAGCTGTTACTTTGTTGGGCAAAATCACCCTTTTATGTTTAAACCTAGCTACTTCTAAAGCTATGTTAATTGTATGTTAGATAATTATGTTATGTTTATTAAAGATATCAAATGGATTTAAGATTTAACCTATTTATAGAATATTCCATTAAATTTTACCTGCAGTAAATTTAGTTTTTATGGGAACTGCCAAAGTAATTTTTATATTTGATAGTTAATATCTAAATCTTAAAATTGACGTTATTTTTAACAAATTATCAGAAAAAACAAGAATGATATTCTCTGTAAACTGACAGGGCATCTTAAAAAAAAGGGGGGGCTCTTAGACGTTAGTTCCCTAGTAGCCTACACACAGTTGAGAGTTCAGTCATTAAGACCTACCAGGAACGAAAGGAAAAGGCGAAACGAATAGGCGAAGAATTAACTGAACACCATCTCTTCTTTAGGCTACTTTCCCCCCGCTTCTTATCGGTCATTCTTTGAAGCGCTGATCATTGTATGCGAGGGAAGTCTCCATTTGTTGCTCTCTGAAGTCTCGAGACCCCATACTGAGTTTTACGACGTTACTTAAAACCCTGAAAAGTTTGTTGTGTCTCTTTTTATCTCAAAGTATTAACTGAAGCCTCTACTAGACAAAATGGGGTTTAATCTGTGCCAGTATTTGTAGTCTAGTAATTCACCTTGATAACCACCTTGTCCGTTCAAAATCTCAAAATTAACAGTTATTATAATAGGCTACACACATTTGAACAGAAAATATCAACACATTTTTAAAAATGCAAAAACAACATTTCAAAATATTTGTGCATAATTTTTACATCTGATATGACCATGTAATAAATGAACACTATGAGACAGAATTATTTTCCCACAAGAACATCATGCTGAGGAGTTTGACCTATCAACTTTTCTCCATCACGCGCCAGTCTGTCCAATCACAGAGCTCGGGCGTTTGAGGCTCTGTGCGCGCGCGTATATGGGGGTTTTATGTTCATTGTTCACCCCCTTCAGCAAAAGCTATTTAGTCAACAGCTGACCGCGACCACAGCAGCAGTCGAGTGAAGAATCGACACTAACAAGCAGATTTGACTGTGGAGACCGAAGAAAGATGATGTTGTGAACTTTTAAAGCTTCCTACGAGGATTATCCGTATTTACTGTTACAGCGCTGTTCAGTCTCGAAGGAAAAAAGACTCTTCATATATGGAAGAGAGTACCAGATACTTTCAACAGCTGCTCTATATGTCTTAAGTTTATACTTTGTCGTTATGAACATTAGTGTGTTTTGAGCACAAGAGACTCGTTGCATTATTTATTTCCCAAACACTGAGGGAAAGTCCTGAAGATGATGAAGGGAGCGATGGCAGCACTTCAACTCTGTTTGTTTATGTTGGCCGTAAAGGTGAGTTATTCTGCACTATTTATGACTTGTAAACTCGTAACAGGTCGTTTCGTTTTTTTATTTTATTTCTGGTGCGTGGCTGTAAATAGTTTTCACTTCTCATATTTTCCGACGGTAGTGTCTTTCCAGTTACGTTACTTTTAATTAGGGGAGCCCGGGGAGTGCCATGTATCTAAAACTTGATCTAGTATGCCCATGTTTTTAAGCTACATATTAAAGTAGTTTAGAAATCCACAACTTATCCCTAAACTGTATCAATTAATGTAAAGTACAAAAAGTGCCTGTTGTTACAACCTCTAACCGGTTAAGTTGTAACAACTCAAATTTAGGCTACTTGTTCAAACTACTTAAACACCCATCCTCATTTCATTGTAAACTTTTTAATTGAAACATAGAAATAAAATAGGAATAAAAACTATTTTTAATTGGAGCTAACAACAATTAAAAACATATATTGACTGACTATATGTCAGTGCAGTATATAGAAATACTTCGGGAAGTGTTACAGTTCATGTTATATATCACCTGATTCAGATGACACTTTATTTAGCATTCATTAACATTTTCACAACAAGTCAGGCATCTAATTTTACTTTCTTATATCAAACTAGCAGGTTAAGAAAGAAATCTTAGCTAAATTCTAATTGGTTAAACTGAAGGTGTGGTGTCACAACTCAACTGCATTCCAACACTCCCCGTTCTCCCTGAACTAGCATGTTAGTCTGTCAGAGAATTGCAGGATTATATTATGCAGAATGTTTGTTTGTTTTTTTCATGATTATCTTTTAATAAATTCTGGGTATTTCCTGTGACAAAAGCAAAGACAGGAAAGTAACGCCCTGTGTCTCCCTGGGATCTGCATAGCATAACTTTAATGTTTTTCTTTCACACTTAGTGCAATATCCTGCAGTTGTTCTCAGTGTGTATAAAATGTTGAAACATTACCATCCAAATGGAAAGTTTTCCAAATGATAAATTATGGAAAATAAATCAAAAATAAATACGCCCTGCAGATGTCAAAGCAGAGACAAATGGCCCTGTGATGTATTCCCATTTATCCGAACACCAAAATAAAAAGCTGCTTTTTCACTCTAAATTAAAACCGTTAATCACACAACGCCTGATTCATTTGTTCTGACTGTTACAGACGTATGCAAAACCCAAACGATGAACGTTTTTGCTTGATGATTTTGCACCCTTTTCAGGTCAGTGGTAGTTAATGCATTAAATGCTTCTGGCCTGATCCAGATCCATGTCTCCTGGTGTGTTCAAACAGTCTCTGGGGGAGCCAGGGATAGCAACAGAACCCCCCCACCCCCCCAATGCCTGTTGGTTGATAGGCAACCACAGCTTAAGAACTGCAGGGGCCCGGGATATCCGGAGCATTGTAATTATCATAATTTTCTCTTGGTCTGTGGAGAGCGAGGGGGTATAAATCGCAGCTCAGTAATTTGACTTTCCATTTAGCCACATCACTTTACTTCTTTCGGTGGGGGCCAGAATTGAGGTTTCCTCTTGAACTCACAACCTCTTTTTTTTTTTTTTTCTCTCTCTCTCTTGTTCCCCTCTCGTTTTGATAGAGAAGTCTTTGGCGGCAAACTGACACTTTTGTAAATGATCTTGAAGTTGTACAGGCCCGAGGCCGTGTTTAGCCTGTTGTGAAACAGATCTTCTGCTACTGTTGGCTGCAGGAGATAAGATAGCGGTCAGTCTCTAGCTCAGTCTCTGTGGATGTCTGTGGTTGTATGTTTGGCCGGTAGGAGTGAGGGGTCAATCCCTGTTGCCTTTAGGGGCTCATAGCTCCTTTCATGTTCTCATAATTCAGACTGCTCTTTCCAAACTCGCTCATGGCAGCACAGATGTGCTTATATATTATATTATATCATACACAGCATTGGACTTAAAGGCATAGTCAACCCCAAAAAATATTACTTACCTCACCTTCATGTCATTCCAAATCAGTATGACTTTCTTTGTTCCGTAAAGAAGAAGATATTTTGAAAAATGTCTCTGTGGTTTTTGACCATACAATGAAAGTTAATGGGGTACGATGTTGTCTTTGACCCCACTGACTTTCATTGAATGGACAAAAATAGTTCTTTAAAACATCATCTTTTTGTGTCCCGCAGGTCATACAGGTTTGGAAGGACTATTAAATGATGATTGAATTTAAATTTTTGGGTGGACTATCCCTTTACGGAAGTCCCCATCATTCAGTGTGTGGGGCATGTTTGACCTACATTATCAAGTGTGGCATCCAGACTGACATTGTCTCTCAGTGAAGGGAACGAAATGTTTGGGTAGATCAAAGATGTTTTGTGTGAAGTCGCTTCATTCATATGCATTATCTCTGCATTATGTGGAATCAGCACTGACGTGTCTGTATTCATGCCCACCCCCGTCCCTCCTCAGAGCACTACATTCCTGCTCTGCCCAAATGTTTATAGGTGTAGGTGATATATCATTTGTCCCCACTTTGTACATTCTATTTAGCTAGACTTAGGTACAAATTATATGGTGAGATATTGTCATTGAGGATGTTAAGTTCCCCTCAGCTTACTTTGTTTGGTTAGTATTAAACACCACATTAGGAAAACTGTACATTCCAATGGTACTGCTCAGAAATATCTCTGTGTCTTCCCATCTTTCCAAGAAATAATGTATACTTATTTATAGGACCCCTCCCCCCAAAAGCTTTTTCCAATTAGTTTTAATTCAAACCGTACCTGTCAAAAGTTTACTTGGGAAACTTTTAAAAATATATATGTTTTTGAAAGAAGTCTCTTATGTTCACCAAGACTGCATTTGTTTAATCAAAAATGCAGTAACAACATCAATAATATTGTGAAATATTATTACAAATTAAAATAACTGTTTTCTTTTTGAATATATTTTAAAAGTAATTTATTCCTGTGAAACATTTAACATTACTGTATTTTTGAAGAATAAGAGCATATGAGCATAAGAGACATCTTTTAAAAACATAAACAATTTTAATGTTTCCCAACTTTGGACAGGTACTATGGTAATATTATAATATTGTGAAATATCATTACAATTCAAAATAACTCTTTTATTTGAATATACACTACTGTTCAAATGTTCGGGATCGGTAAGATTTGTAACGTTTTTAAAAGAAGTCTCTTATGCTTACCAAGGCTGCATTTATTTGATTAAAAATACAAACAAAAAAAACTGTAATATTGTTAAATATTATGACAATTTAAAATAACTGTTTTCTATTTGAATGTATTTTAAAATGTAGTTTATTCCTGAGATGCAAAGTTTCAAAGAATCCTGAAAAAAATTGTACATAACTATTTTCAACATTGATGATAATAATAAACGTTTCTTGAGCAGGAAATCCGCATATTAGAATGATTTCTGAAGGATCATGTGACACTGAAGACTGGAGTGATGATGCTGACAAATTCAGGTTTGCATCAGGATTAAAGTATATTTTAAAATATATTCAAATAGAAAACAGTTATTTTAAATTGTAATAATATTTCACAATATTATTGGGTGAGTTTTGTATTTTTAATTAAATAAAGGCAGACTTGGTGAGCATAAGAGACTACTTTTAAAAAGCTAAAAAAAAATTACCGATCCCAAACTTTTGAACGACAGTGTATCTTAAAATGTCATTTATTCCTGTGATGGCAAAGCAGATTTTTTTAGCATCATTGCTCCAGTCTTCAGTGTCACATGATCCTTCAGAAATCATCCTTATACACTCTTTTGCTGCTCAAGAAATATTTCTGATTATTATCAATGTTGTGCTGCTTAATATTTTTGTGGAAACTGTGATTCAGGATTCTTTCATGAATAGAAAGAACAAAATGGCTGAATAAAAGTGATCATTTCTTTAAAAACAAAAATCTTACTGACCCCAAACTTTTGAACGGAATATATATTTTATTTACTTTATTTATTTGGATATATTACATCTTTATATATTACCATGGACATCGAGGAGGCATTTCCTTAATATTAAAATTCGTGGTTCAACAATATGGGATTTTTTACATGGCACATTCTTAAACATTTAAATTCAGTCCCTTTCAATGTATTGTATATCTGGTTAATCGCTACTCAGCTTTACTTCTTTTTAAACAATGCAAAGATCCCGGTGTTTTAAATAGACAAGTGTGGCTGAAACGCAGAATAAAGGTGCTCTTTTTACTTACAAAGTGAAGGTTGTTGCCCTGTGGGCTGCTGTGTACAAATGTGTATTAGTGTTTGAATGAGATTATGAGCTTGTGTGCTCATTCAACAGGTTTACACACGCTCTCTTGTCCCAACAGAGATCAGAGAGAAGAAGAGCGAGACATCAGAGAGGCTGCGTGGGTTTTTGCTTTCCCTCTTTGGAGGAGCTTTATATGTTAGGCATCTGTTGGCTCTTGTCAGAGCCCCAGGGGGCAGTTGGGAAGCAGAGGGGGGTGTGTGAGGGGTAATTTTCCTAAACATATGCATGTCTAAGATGCCGCAGAACTGACCTCCTCTATCACACCTGCAGGTCTGCGGGGAACATCAAAGTCTTTTCTCTTACCCAAACAGATCACACGGTCACACCCTCCCCTGAGGTCTCGAGCTGCACCGCTGTCCTCACTGCTGATGCCTCTGTTTGAACTGGGTGCAAATACACATAATGTTCCATTCCCATGAACGAGGAGTCTTTTTAAACATCCCCTAGTCACTCTCTACCCACCTCATTCTTAATAACGTATTTTATAGTTGTTTGAAAGGGTGTTGTTACACTCAGTCACTATTTATCCTCAAATTGGAGTGGTAAAGTCACACAGATTCCTTAAAGGATTAGTTCACTTAAGAATTACAATTTCCTGATCATTTACTCACTCCACATTATCCAAGATGTTCATGTCTTTCTTTCTTCAGTTGAAAAGAAATTAAGGTTTTTGAGGAAAACATTCCAGGATTTTTTTCCATATAGTGGACTTTAACGGTTATAAATGGGTTGAAGGTCCAAATTGCAGTTTCAATGCAGCTTTAAAGGGCTCTACTACACGATCCCAGGCGAGGAATAAGGGTCTTATCTAGCCAAACGGTCAGTGGTTGATAACCGTTGAAGTCCACTATATGGAGAAAAATCCTGGAACGTTTTCCTCAAAAACCTTAATTTATTTTCGACTGAAGAAAGACCGACATGAACATCTTGGATGACGTGGGGGCGAGTAAATTATCAGGAAATTTAAATTCTGAAGTGAACTAATCTTAAACTCACTTTTGGCTCTCACAGGAAACCCTGTGCAATTTAAATGCCTTTTTGGATATATTTAGTTCCCCGTCAGCTCACTATGTTTGGTGAGAATTAAACACCATATTAGGAAACTGAATTTTGTATAATTTTTATAGGGCATCCCTCTTACCATTCTTTTTTTTATGTTTTTGAGGTTTTTTAAAGTCTCTAATGCTCACCAATGCTGTATTTATTTGATCAAAAATACAGAAAATTTGTAATAATATTATTATTACTTAATATTACTGTTCTAATATATATAATGCAAAATCACAGGGAAGTGTGTGTGTGTGTGTGTGTGTGTGTGTGTGTGTGTGTGTGTGTGTGTGTGTGTGTGTGTGTGTGTGTGTGTGTTAGAAAACATAGCGTCTCTTTCACATATGCCAGTGTCAGTCTCTTAATGAATATGTACTCCACCAGGCTTCTATTGTTTAGAACTTTATAATCTTCTTTACCTATAATCTTTATAATCACCACTTATATTGTTTTTACAGTTTGTATTTATTCCGCACATTCTTTGAACATAATTGTCTGGCTGAAGATCAGTATATCTTCTTGTTTCTGCTCTAGAGACTGAAAAAATGACACTGTTAGAGAATTCCCAAAATGACACTGACATTCTGTGTCCGAGGATTGTCTTTTATGTCACTGAGAACAATATAATGCTGCAAATTCCATTTAATTATTATCACTAATTTGAATTTGACATGTGCTTGCGTGTTTTGCAGGTGGCTTTTGGCCAGGCCTGTGTCAGTGAGCAGTTCACAAAAACAGGCGAATGTTGCAGCATGTGTCCTGCGGGCTCTGGCTTGGCAACCAACTGCAGCCAGGAAGACACCAAATGTAAGCCGTGTAAAGATGGTGAGTGTTATTAAAACAAACTTTGAATAAATGCCTAAATGTGAGTATTGTTGTTTTTTGCAAATGTTTACATTCATATTCTTGATAAAAATCTCTCCCAGGCGTGTCATTCTCTGACTCTGAGAGTCTTTCAGCCTGTCGACTGTGTGCCCGCTGCCCTTTCGGCATTCCTGAACTGGCCCGCTGCACGCCCACTCAGGAGACCCAATGTGACTGCGGTGAGGGTTTCTTTCTGTGGCGGGATGGTAACAGCTCGCTGTGCGCGGCCTGCAGCATGTGTGGGCATGGAAGTGGAGTGGCTCGGGAATGTGGTCGGCTGGGAAATACCATATGTGAGCGGTGTAAACCAGGGACTTACTCAAGGGAGAGGAGCGACAGGAAACCCTGCATGCCCTGTTCGCAATGTAGTGACGAAGAGGTGGAGATCAGATCCTGCCAGCCGGATTCTGACACCGTCTGTATGGGTGAGTGTTATGTTCATTCAATTCTAGTGCACATTTATGTAAATGATCTTGGGTGTATGTATTGTGATTATTAAATCGCAAAGGATGTGATTTAATTAAATAAATATATGCACTCTATGTGTCTTTAATACTCTATTCTTTATTTTACAATGAAATATTACAATAGTAACATTTCTTGTTTTGTTTAATATTTTTATTTAAACTATTTTTTATTAATAAACTATTTTATTGTCATATATGATCATAACATGTTTGGCCAAGTTGTGCAGCCCTACAAACAAGCACAGCAAACCTGGAGTTTTTTTTTTTTTTTATTGAATAAAAAAAATTATTGCAATTTCAGAAAAATTCCAATTTGACTTTTTTTTTTTTTTTTTTTAATCGTGCAGCACTATACAACAGTGTGATTCAGCCGTCCTGATATCATAATGAAGACAAAAGCCTTATTAAAAGGATGAAAAAATAACCCTAAGTAATTTTCCGTTTAGATTTGATTATTTCTTAGGGAAAAAACTGTAAAACCGTTGTATTAAAATATTATAAATATATATATATAAAAAAAAACGTTTCTGTCAACTGAAAGTCATGTCATGTGATAAAAAAATGATATATATATATAATATATATATATATATATATATATAATATATAATATAATAAAATCTAAACTGACCTTGTCATGTTATAAAAAGGTAAAATAATTAAAAAAAATTGCTAATATGATATAGTATGTTGGGGCCGTCTCTATGAATATATATATATATAGACAATATCATATTAGCAAAAAATGTAGATTATTTTACCTTTTTATAACATGACAAGGTTAGTTTAGATTTTATTTTATATATATGAATGAATCAATGAATGATTTTATTTGGTCACAGACCCACAAGTCATATCAACAAATAAAAAAAACACAATTTACACAATGTATTTTGTGACCAAAAAGGCATAGGCTGAAGCCAAAGGCTTATTTTTTTGCCTATCCTAAATCAAAAAAGTAAAATCAAAAATCTTCCATTACCATAGAGATCCTTACCACCTATACTCACATTTTCAATCGAGTCAATATACATCCTAGCACAGCGAGAGAACAAAACAAAAACCAAAAAACATAAAACACATATGGAAAGAGAAATACTACATGAAACATTCAACGTCTAGAAGATAGCTGAATAAATAAAGTGCATAACTAAATTAATAAAAAAATAAATAAACAAAATTAAATAATAAAATTAAGTATACCTTAAATAAATATTAAATAAGCACTTCAACCACATTATATCTCATGAACAAAAAATCTTTAAACATTTTTTTAAATTGTACCAATTGTGATGATTCCTTAATAAACCTCGGTAGACTGTTCCACAGTTTTACACCACATACAGAGACACAATAACTTTTCCGTTTGGTTCGTGCACAAGCAGGTCTGAATTCAAGTTTCTGTCTTAAACTGTACACATCTTCTTTTATATTAAACAGCTGTTGTATGTTTCTTGGAAGTAATTTGTTTTTCGCTTTAAATAATATTTGTGCGGTCTGAAAATCAATCAGCTCTTTGTGTTTCATTATTTTAGATCTACAGAAAAGTGTGTTTGTGTGCTCCCTATACCCTACTTTATGAATTATTCGTATTGCCCTCTTTTGTAATAGGAATAGTGAATGTATTGAACTTTTGTAATTATTTCCCCATATCTCAGAGCAATAACTTAAATATGGCAAAACCAGTGCAAAATATAAAATTTTCATTGAATCGTGATCTACTAAATGTTTTGCCTTGCTCAATACACCCACACTTCTTGATACTTTAGAGTGTACATGTCTTATGTGAGGCTTCCAGTTAAGTTTGTCGTCTATAATTACCCCTAAAAACTTGTTTTCTCCCACCCGTTCAATGACAACCCCCTGGACTTCTAGCTGTATATGTTCATTATCCCCACGGCACCCAAATAACATTAATTTTGTTTTACTTAAGTTCAAGGATAATTTGTTTTCATTAAACCAAGTTACTAATTTATTTATTTCAAGTTTCATCATAGATAATAGTATTTCTATGTTATCCCCCGAAGAAAATAGGCTAGTATCGTCAGCAAAAAGGACCGGTTTGAGCACTGTCGATACATCACATATATCATTAATATATAAAATAAATAATTTCGGCCCCAACACTGACCCTTGAGGCACCCCGCAATTTATCTCCATATAAGAGGAAGAGTACTTATCCAGTTGCACAAACTGTTTCCTATTTCTCAAATAGTCCTCAACCCACTCCAGTGCCTTCCCCCGTATTCCATAGTGCTCTAATTTCCAAAATAAAATTTAATGATCGACAGTATCAAAGGCTTTTTTAAGATCTATAAATAATCCTGCCGCTATTTTCTTTTGCTCTATTGAATCTGTGACTTCTTCAATGGAATCCAGTAAGGCCATTGCCGTGGATCTATTTTTTCTAAATCCATATTGGTTTTCACTTAATATTTTATGTTTGTCAATGAATTTTTCTAATCTTAAATGAAACAGTTTTTCCAGAATTTTTGAAAATTGTGATAATAAAGAGACTGGTCTATAATTGGTGTACTGGTGTTTACTTCCAGATTTAAACAAAGGGATTACTTTCGCTATCTTCATTTTATTTGGAACTATGCCAGTTTGAAATGATAAATTAAATATATGAGTTAGTGGTTTTGCAATCTCTCTAATTATTTTCTTAACCAAAATCATGTCTATTTTGTTGCAGTCTATTGATGTTTTATTCTTACATTTCATTGCTATATTGATCACCTCTGTCTCATTGACTGGGTACAGAAACGTGTGTGCATTTGTTTTTTTTGCCATCACTGCATATATATATATATATATATATATATATATATATATATAATATATGTATTACAATATGGTATTAATATTGTATGATATTTTATATATATGTATGTATGTATGTATTACTAAATGGTATTAACGCCTAATAACAATGATATTTTTTAATAAAGATTTAACGATATTTGTAAAATATACAGTTTAGTTTGAAAAAAAAATAATATTGTTAAAAAATAAAATAATGATTAACGTGTGCACTCCCATGTATTCGCGGTATAAGGAAAAATATAACTTTGTACTCATTACATTTATTTATTTTTGTCAAAAATTGAATAAATGTTTTTTAAAACCATGTGAAACCAACATGGATATAAAGCATGAGTACATTTCTAAGAACTTGACACGTGCTGTTTAAACTAGATTTTTAAAAGAAGTATCCTTTTCATGGATCTTGGACCTTTTATTTGTCTTTGATTTGACGCACCTGTTAGTAAATGTGATTGTCAATCCCAAACACTGACTGTGTGAACGTAACCCGATATGCATGTGTGTCTTGGATGAAGTTTGTGCCAAGCTATATATAAAAACATTTATGCATGTGTGTGGGAGTGTGTGTGGTTAGATTGTTAACATGTGGCAGACACCTGTGTTCAGTCAGAGAGAAGCTTTTGAGAAAATGCAGCTCTCACTTTGACTTCAGATGTTCTGCTCATTCTTCAATGAGCTTAGCAACAATCCAGTCATGATCAGATTAAGAAGATAAACACGTCACATAGATTTTGTTTGATCAAATATTGTTTAGCTTTTAAAAAAAAAAAATGTATAAACTGTCATTTAAAAAGCGGCATGTCCTCATTGGATTGTGTGTTAAACTGTGGCCTGAGGTGAGTTAAATCGGTTTGGAGGTTAACCAGCTGGCTAGTGGGTCACATCCCACGTTGCCCTCTGTTCTCTACAGGGTGGAGTGACCAGTTAGATCACTTGACCTGCCGAGGTCAGGGCAGCCACACCGAGTGTTTGATCCGCACAGGCAGCCTGTGGGGTGTGTGTGTGTGCGAGAGAGAGATAGTGGACAAAAGAATGCATGCATCTGTGTGATAGTGTGTGTGGGGTGGCCTCGCCTGCACAATCTATTTCAGGATGGAGGGCGGGAGGCATGAATCCTCCTGACCATTCCACACTTTCCAACATTTCGATCTGGTATTTAGTCTGTCAGCTGTGCCTGTGCACACTGATGATGTGTTAATCACTCACAGCAGATGTGTGTCAGATGTGGGTTTCATATGTAGGCTAAAATGAGCATCTGCATTTTTCTGCAATCTAGGTGTTTGAATGCTCTAGGCTAGGGTGTACTTGAGTGTGCTTCAAACGTCTAGCCTTACTATTGTGAGTCTAATGAGTTTCACTTGATTTATGAAGACCGCACAACTACTCATTTAGTTCAACTACCAGAGGAGTATATATGCATTCATTTTTCAGATTATATCTATTTAGTTTATGTATATGTGTGTGATATGTATGTGTGTATGTATGTATGTATATTATATTATATTATATTATATTATATTATATTATATTTTTTAACATCATTACTCCAGTCTTCAGTGTCACATGATCCTTCAGAAATCATTATAATATGCTGATTAGCGGCTCAAGAAACATTTCTTATTATTATTAATGTTGAAAACAGTTGTGCTGCTTAATATTTTTTTGGAAACCGTGAAACAGTTTTTATAAGTTCATAATAACAGCATTTATTTGAAATGGAAATCTTTTGTAAGATTATAAATGTCTCTACTATATAAAAAAAACCTTTTAGTATAAAAGTGTTAATTGGCTTTTTTTCTTTTTTGAACAGTAGTATAAATATATAAAGTTACCAGTTTTTCAATATCTTGTTTGAATATATATAAAGGCAGTTCAAAATGACTTATTCTGTCAAATCTCTTTTTCCAGTGAAAGACCTCAGCATCCTGTCCCGGCCATCTGGCTCTGATGTACCACGGGAATTCCCCCGATGGCCGGCTCTGAGTGATGAAACCGAGAACAGGAGCAGCCCAACACCAGGGTCCGGATCCACTCGACTCACACCACAGGATCAAGGGGGCAACAACAACAACAACATCCTGGTTTACGTGTCCGTACTGGCTGCAGTGGTGCTCGGCCTCCTGCTCTACGTTGCCTACAAATGGTGAGGTCATACAGCGGTTTCAAGAAGAAAAACTATGCTTTACGAGATGATTTACTCAAAAATTAATTCTACTTGTATATGTAAGACAGAATACCATAATGTGTCTGTTGAGTGAAATATTATTCTTGTTGGTTTTTACTGTATATAATAAGTGTGTGAATTGGGGTGTGTGTTCAGCTGGAAGTCATGTCAGCAGAAGCAGGCTCTGGTGAAAGCACGGGTTGGCGAGTTGAATAATGCCGGGGAAGGAGAGAAATTACACAGCGACAGTGGTGTGTTCCTGGACTGTCAAAGCCTTCAGGAAAGCCAGCCCAGCAAAGGTATAAGAGAACCGCTTAAACACAGATGCATTGTCTAGGGCTGAGAATCCATTCAGATTTCCTGATTTGACTTGATTCTATAAATCAAGACCGCAAACTCAAAACAATTTATTTAAAGAACTGGCTCATAAGAGTCATTCGTTCTATCCATTTGTTGTTTTGAACGTCCAATAAGAATAATTTGTACTAATTAGTCGTCTCTTTTTACTGTTCATTAAAACAACCAGCTCATATGAGCCCTTTGTACTATTCATTCATTTATTTCAACTGTTCATTAAAATAACTTGCCAACTTTTAAGACTCATTTCTTTTTGGGAATCATCAGACTACAATGGTTGTGAGAAAGAATCGTTTCAAAAGAGCAATTTGTTGGACAATTTGACTACACTGGTTGTGTTAAGTGTTTGTTTTTGCATGTACTTGGACGGATTGTCACTCTTAGGCCCTGTTTACACCTGGTATTAAGATGCGTTTTGGTCGATCGGATCACAAGTAGACAAGGAAGACACATTCCCATTTACACCTGGTGTTTTAATCCGACAAGCACTTCTGTCCGGATTTCTTCGAGGGGAGGATCTATGTGGGTAAATGAATGGGTTTTTCAGATCTTTCGATCTAGTGAACAAAATAAGTTTGCGCAATTTACATACGAGTGCACACGGAGACGACTGAAAAACAGCTTTCGTTTCTGCTCTGACAGCCGCAAGACTACACCGAACGCTGAGTACGTGTTAGAAATCAGGAATCAGGTGAGAGAACATTGTGCTTGGTGCATTTTTCGTCTTCAAACACAACTTGGGTCTCCAGCCAACAAAGTTTGAATCCCGTCCGGCTAGCGTGCTTCACATAAAGTTTACGCGTTAGGTCAGTAAGTCATCCGATCAACCAAAACACATCTTAATACCAGGTGTAAACAGGGCCTTAGTAAGTTGCTACTGTAAGTTGCTTTTACTAAAAGTGTCTTATAAATGGCTGATTAGTAATTATCTGAACGCTTTCTCATACTCTCGGCAGGCAGCAAACGGGACAGCAAACAGGACACGCGGCTTTATGTGAACCTGCCTCCCCACAGGCAGGAGGAGGTAGAGGGGCTTCTCGCAGAAGGGGGCAGTCGGAGCTGGAGGCAGCTGGCCGCCACGCTCGGTTACGAACAGGACCGCGTGGACGTCTTTGGACGAGGCCAGGACCCCATCCACACCCTCTTAACTGATTGGGCCCAACAGGAAGGGTCCACGTTGGGCCTGCTCTGCTCCGCTCTGGCACGCATCGAGCGGCCGGACATCATCACCGCCCTCGCCGCCACCTCTCAAGGAGTGTCAGTCGTCTGAATACTTGAATATGTTCCTTACGCCTTCGTGAAAGTGAAAGAGACTCTAAAATAATAGAGGAAGAGCATCAACCGACTCATTTTCGAAGGCGAATGCCTTGCAGCGTGCACTAAGACTTTGAAGAGCAGGATTGGAAATAATAAGGGGTTTTATTAAACATAGCCTTTCACTTATGAATTTTGTTTCAACAGCATGAGATGTTCCGCCACCTCAGAACATTTTCTGCTCGAGACAGATGTTTCCTCCAGGATTCATGGGCAGTTTAAGCTTAATAAGATCCTCATTGTACTGTCAAAACAAACTCTGTTTTCTCCAAGACACATTCACGCTGAACATTTTCATTGTCAGTGTTTTGGGTGGTTCTGGTTTCAGCTGTGGTTGGTATCAAAGAACACGGACATTTCGTGAACATTTCTGCGGCCTCGTGAATGTCAGTTTTCCATTTTTGTGGAATGGGCATCATAGTGCCAGAGAAAGCATCACGCATGCGATTCAATCGTGCTTTTTGTATTTATATTTCAGTGCTTCTGTCATTCGAACAATGATCAACACCGAAGTATTCAGCTTTTATACTGTTGTTTGTCAAAGGCAATGTTATACTGTAAGGTGTTTTATGATTTCCAAAGAGGAAAACCACTAAATGGGCTGCACAAGGGAGTTGTATATTCGGAAATATATAGATGTACGGTCGAGTTGCCCTAGCGAATGATCCTCTTTGATAAAGACGAAATATGTGTCTCATTCACAATAGTGCTTGGTTTGCACTTTAATCAACAATGCAACCTAAAAGCAAAGTTATGTTTTGTGTTTTATGTGAGAGAAAAACTCTGGTGCCTTTACTTTGAACGCTCAGGTTTGTGCTTTGCTGGTCTTCTCCACCATGTATGTATTTTAGGGTCATTTCTGTATGTTAGTGCTGAGTTCTGGGCGAGACTTGATGGTTTCCGTGCTGAGAGGCTTTTCATATTAATAACATCCACGTTATGTATCTATCACTTATGTTTGTCCTTTTTTAATAATGGAATATTGATGTTTAGAGGTATCTTTGTATTTTTAAAGAAAATAAATAATGCATTGTGTGAGCAAAGAAGTAGTATTTTATGACACTAATGAGTGTTACAGTGAAAACAAGATTTGAACCTGGAATTATAGAAAATATCTCTTTCTGCACCATTAACCCTAACAGTCAAATCTGGAGCCGCCGGGTCTGATTATTCTCTTGTTGATTTAATCATAATAATACACACATCTCTTTGCCCTTCCTGTACATGTAAGCGACATGCTCTGAATAATAGTATTTCACTTTAAAACCACAGCAGAAGGTGAAGCTGTTTTTGTTTTGTTTTTTTGCTAATTGCTCAAATTGGCAAAAGAGAGAGCTGCATGTAATGTAAATCTTTTTGAGAGCCAAAAAGGTTTGTTGTGTTAATGCCAACTCGACACCCAACCGAAAACCAGTTTCTTGGCAGTCAGAATTTCTGATGTAATGACAAGCGTTCACAATAGAGTGCTTTGTTTACATAATACGAGTTCTTGCCTGTACATCTTCCTGTGATTTATGACAACAGTCAGGATTGTAAGAATGATTTAAACAGTGGGAAGTCAAGTCACCGACCGAACAATCATACAGATTGTTTCAAAGCAGCTTCACAGTGATAATAGAAAATTATTAGAACAGAGATTGTTGGCTGAACAGCAGCTCTAGAAGAAAGTCATTGTCCAACGATTGGTTAATTCCCATTGTAACAATTATTAGTCATTAGACACCGTTTTCATCTGAAAACAGAAAACTTGTAATGTGTTCTGGCTGTTCATCTACACGACAACGGAGTTTTGGTGGCCTGAGAATGCAAACTTTGAAGTAGGTTTCACATTGCAAGTTTTTGAAAACAATACCGTTATCATCTCTGTGTAAACTTCAAAAACGCGAATTTTACGTCTTTAGCAGGCATGCGCGTTTGAATGCGTATGAGTGTGGGCGCGCAGTCTTTCTTTACAAAGTGACATTGCCAATTACTTGTCTGGCATGCATAATACAGCGAATCATTTTGATAATGTTTTCAGGGAAGGGGAGGAGGCCTTCGCAGGGGATAGTGTAGTTGCCACTCTGCTGACACTTCAGGGCTGCGTTGTGGTGGTGTCTAGACACAGGTCCTTCATCAGATCTGGATATGGCCCGGATATGGCTGACTACGGTAAACCTTGGGATAAACAGAGAGACTAATATTAGCGTAGACGCCTTTCTACTTATGATGTAACAAGTACATCAGGTGTTATGGGAAGTGTTCCCGGTTCCAGCTGATCTAGTTTATGTAGCCTAACAATCATTTTACATGATTTCAATTAGAAATTGAAAATGTGTTATGTGTATTCCAGGTTAAATAGATGTGTTTTTAGTCTAGATTTAAACTGACAGAGTGTCTGCTTCCCAAACAATGCTAGGAAGACTGTTCCAGAGTTTAGGTGCTATATGGGAAAAGGATCTACCGCCAGCAGTTGATTTTGATATTCTAAGTATTATCAACTGGCCAGAATTTTGAGATCAAAACCATTTAGTGCTTTGTAAGTAATTCGCAAGATTTAAAAATGTATACAATGTTTAATAGGGAGCTAATGCAGTGTTGACAGAACCGGGCTAGAACTAGTAAGAACCAGTAAGAGCTGCTGCGTTTTGGAGCAGCTGGAATTTTTTTTTATTAAGCCATACAGGGCAACCAGCCAGTAGAGCATTACAATAATCTAGCCTTTAGGTCATGAACGCATGAACTAACTGTTCAGCATTTGTCATTGAGAGCATATGTCGTAGTTTAGATATATTTTTAAGATGGAAGAATGTGGTTTTACGGATGCTAGAAACGTGGCTTTCAAATGAAAGATTGGTATCAAAGAGCACACCCAGGTTCCTAACCGACGACGCAGATTTGACAGAACATCCATCAAGTGTTGGACAGTATTCTGGGTTATTAAGTGCAGAGGTTTTTGGTCCAATAATTAGAATCTCTTTTTTTTTTTTTTTTTTTTTTTTATTAAGTAGGAGGGAAATTACTAGTTGTCCAATTTTTTATAACAGCTATACATTCGTATCGTCAGTATCATCAGCATAACAGTGAAAACTAATGCCATGCTTCCTAATGATATTTCCCAAGGGTAGCATGTACAGAGTGAAAAGCAACAGTCCTAGTACTGAGCCTTGCGGTACGCCATACTGAACTTGTGATCGATATGACACCTCTTCGTTTACTGCAACAAACTGATAACAGTATTTTCGGGTCTATTCAAAAGAATATTGTGGTTGACAGTATCAAATACAGCACTAAAATCCAGTAACCCTAATACAACCATGATCGGATGGATAACAGCAAATCATTTGTAACTAATGAGAACCAAACAGTTGATGGGGCACAGTTTATTTCCATATGGAAAAAAAAAAAAAAAATGGATTGTGAGTCAATGGGGCCAATTAACTGTTTAGTTACAAACATTCTTCAAAATATCTTCTTTTGTGTTCCGCAGAAGAAAGAAATTCATACAGGTTTGGAACAACTTCAGGGTGAGTAAATGATGACAGAATGTTCATTTTTGGGTGAACTCTCCCTTTAAGGTAACAACTGCATGAAGGAAGCCCCCACAGAAGTTAATTTGCCTACAGACAAGGTTGATGGGAATTTTTTTTTAAAAGAAATGATTCCATTTTATTAAAAAAACTTTTTTCCCCAACCCTATGAGGTTGGCGGTAACAAAATCTGGGGCACGTTAGAGTTACTTTTACATGTCTGTGCCCTTAAACCAAAAGTGTTATTCAGGTGCTGCGGAAAACAAACTTTATCTTTTTTTAACTTTAACTTGAAAGACTCTCTCCGAATGAAACGTGTTAATGATTTCTGTGATGATCTGTTAAGTGAGAGCAGGGACTTGGGCGGCTCTGCATGCCGTCACGTACTCCAGACGGAGCTGCTTAACTGCGGTCTGGAGCAGCCCCGGAATGCCCTGGCCCTGGAGCTCTGCTCTGCACAGAGAAGGGCTGGGCTGAGGGGAGGGGAAAACCAGCTCTGCACAGATGGTTAAAGCACTGTGTAGGCAGAGTCTCTGAGCCCTGGAAGAGCCTATAATGAAAGCAGTGCACCACTTTGATTCTCTGATTTAATAGAGCCAGATCTGTGCTGTGGTGGCAGTCTCTGTCTTTGAAAACAGTGTTTAAATGTGTATAAAGTTAACATGAAACCAAAAATATAGTATTTACTTTCATTTACTACTTTGTTGGTCATATATTGTACATCAGGGTGCATGCATTTTTTTAAAATAAAAATAAAATCTCAAAAAATCTTTTATAATTTGTCATAATCTTTCATTAAATGCTATTAAATTGCCTTGTCTCTGAAATTACATTCCTTTTTGGTTAAAAGAACCAACTTTTTGATGCCAAGGACCACCAAATATGATAATCCCCTTGATAGACACGACTTAATATAAAGGCAACTATTTATTTCCATGTGCTGTAATATACAGCTCTGGAAAAATAAAATAAGAGACCAATGCTGCAAAATTAGCACTGGATTTTCTGGATTTGGTATTTATATGTATGTGTTTTAGTAAAATTAAGATTTTTGGTTTATTCTATAAACTACTGACAACATTTCTCACAAATTTCAAGAAAGAAAAAAAAAGAAGTCATTTAGAGCATTTATTTTCAGAAAATGATGAGGGGTCAGACAAAAAAAAAAAAGATGCCATGTTTTCAGACCTCGATGGAGTGTGTAGGTTTTCATTTCTTAAACAACCATGTAGGAAGACACATCATGGCCATATTCCAGGATGACAATGTTAAGATCCACCAGGCTCAAATTGAAAGAATAGTTAGGCGGGAGCATGAAGAATCATTTTCACACATGAATTGGCACCTCTGAGTCCAGACCTTAAATTCATTGAGAGTCTTTGGGATGTGCTGGAATAGACTTTACAGAGTGCTTGACTCTTGCATTGTCAATACAAGATCTTGACCAAAAATGTATGCACATCTTGTTAGGAATAACATTTATTTCCATCAAGAGGTGCATTCATTTTTGGTCAAGATGGTCAAGGGGGAATCACATTATGAAATAAATGTTTTTCTCCAAAACACGTTGGCCACAATTATTGGCACCCTTTTATTAAATACTTTTTGCAATCTCTTTTTGCCAAGATAACAGCTCTGAGTTTTCTCCTATAATGCCTGATGAGTTTGGAGAACACCTGACAAGAGATCAGAGACCATTCCTCCATACAGAATCTCTCCAGATCCTTCAGATTCACAAGTTCATGTTGGTGCTTCTTCTCTTCAGTTCACTCCACTCATCAGGTCAGGGAACTGTGACGGTCATGGCAGAAGCTTCATTTTGTTCTCCGTAACACATTTTTGTGTTGATTTTGATGTTTATTTTGGATCGTTGTCCTGATGGAAGGTCCAACCACGGCCCATTATAAGATTTCTAGCAGAGGCTGTCAGGTTTTGATTTTTTATCTGTTGATATTTGATCCACGATTGAATCCACAATGCCATGTATCTGAACAAGATGTCCAGGACCTTCAGCAGAAAAATATGCCCACAACATGGGATACTTTTTATCCTTGTGTGCACCAAACCCATCTAGCATGTTTGCTGCCAAAAAGCTCTTTTTTAAGTTTCATCTGACCACAGAACCCTGTGCCGTTTGAAGTTCCAGTCATGTCTGACCACTGAATATGCTGGAGTTTGTTTTTGGATGAGCGAGGAGGATTTACAATTGATTGGTTGGGTCCTTACATGCGCTTCGTGAACCACACGAGCACACACACGCAAGGTCTCTCGCTCCCTCTCTCTACACGTTCTTTCCCCGGTAGACGTAGAATCCACAGCTAGATCAATGAGAAACCCTATGATTACAACGACCATCATTTGAAGTGTCACACAGGTCTGAAATTATCGTACATTATAGGATTTTTTCCATTATTGATCGTACATCGTACAGAGGTCAAAATTATCGTACAAATACGATAATTATCGTACATCTGGCAACACTGATCCTCACTATCCATTAAGACAATATAGACACACGTCCTCTTCCTGGCAGATTCGTAACATCTTTAGTTGATTGGAACTTCTTAATTATTGCCCTGATGGTCAAAATGGGGATTTTCAATTCTTTAGCTATTTTCTTACAGCCACTTTCTATTTTGTGAGGCTCAACAATGATGCACATCAGAACTATATTCTTTGGTTTTACTCATTGTGACGAATGATTAAGGGAATTTGGCCTTTGTGTTTCCTCATATTTAAACTCCTGTGAAACAAGAAGTCATAGCTGGACAATTTCATGTTCCTAGTCACCCTGGTGTGCTAAAAAAAGGTAAATATTAATGGGAATATACTTCAGAGATATTTTACTCGTAAATTCTAGGGGTGCCAATAATTGTGGCCAACGTATTTTGGAGAAAAACACACACACACACACACATATATATACATACATTTTGCAGCACACATTTTTTTTTTAATGTACATTTATAATTGACAATACTTGAAAATGTCTAGTTGGGTAGGGACTTTAGTACATGACAATATAAAATTCAATTTACTTTTGGAAAAAAACTATTATATCAAGCTTTTCTAATATACAGTAAATGGTTATATATATTAGAAAAGCTTCCTAAAATATATTACCAATTATAAATGTACATTAAAAAAATTTAAGAGTGAGATAAGATTTGTTTCCAAAGATAAATTGGCTTTTTATATTGTTGTACTACAGCTAAAGCAAGTGATTAATGTATCATCTATAAAAATAATTTCAACCCATTCTAATTTAGGAAACACAATATAACAATTTGTAATATCTAAACATATAACAATTTTAACCTAATTTGCATTTTCCCCCCTTATCTTAAGAGATAATAAATGCATAAACTTATTTTTTTTTTTTTTTTTCAAGTATAGTTTTATAATTCTAAATAAATATTAATAAAATAATGGTAAATAAATTATTGCAAGTAGTTCCAGAGCAGCTTTTTGGAAGTAGTGGGAGCCATTTTCGTCACCCAGGATCAAACACGGCAGCATGTTATTGCTGGACGCTGATGAACAGACAATATTTCTTCAACACATAGCCATTAGGTGATAAGAAAACCAAGCCTTATTTTTTAGAAAACAGTTTATTTTATTTTAAAATGTTTTTACACTCAGTATGACAATGTGCTTGCACAGTACTTACAGTGGAGTGGGGTGAGACTCCTATTTGCACATAAAAAAAAAAAAAAAAATCCAAAGTCTTTCTACAGAGAAAGCAAAGGAAAAACAAACCATAATGACACCCCAACCTTTAAAATTCAACCCAATAAACGGAGCAGTGGGATAGTGCGGAATTCTGCTTGATTTAGGAACAACGGAGCTGCACCGGCGGGGCGGAGGACTCGGATCTAGTTGCATCCTTCTAATCCCGTTTTCCCAGTCTGGTATATTACACATATTTACACAAGACATTGTGGACCTTGTCTCTGCTAATGGTCTCAAAAACTAAATCTCAATATATTCACATATAAAGCAATATAATACATGTCTTGAAACAGATTTAATGCAGGTTAATAAGGTGGGGTGAATTAATTAATGGCCAGAGCTTATGGGATGGTAAACCTGATCAATCTATACGTGACAGCCACAAAAATAAGCTACAAACTGCCTGGAGGGCTTCACATATTGTGACATGAATAAAAAAAGTTAATGTAAAAACAGTGAAAGACGTTGATAAAATATCATTGCTACATAACCTTCCCCCCAGTCGAGAAGAAAAATAAGACCAGGGCAAATGGGGTTAGATCACAGACCTGCACACTTCTATAGACTAAAATCCATAAAAACAATGCTGGGCGACCCATGGCCAGTAAGTCCAAAATGACTAGTTCTGTGGATAGTTGATCTGAGACATACCATAATCCTTAGCGTCTGTCTTTCTCCTACCCTCTTTCCTCGACTAACATCAGCGAGGAATCGGGACCTTCGGCGGAGCGGGTAAGCTAATAAAAGCCCTTGGTAACAACTACAGTAATGGTGTGGGGATTTTAATGGTCCACTTATTCTTTTTTTTCCCCCTCTAGAGTTTAGGATGATCCTCTTCTCCAAATTGATGAGACTTGCCTTAGAGATAATTTGAGAAGACAAAAAGATCTTGGAAAGAGTCTGTGTAGCACCCATGGATTGCGTCCTCCGCGCTTCATACCGCAGCAGTTTATCTCATCATTAAAACGTCCCCTGTGTGGGACGGCTCAGGCAATGCCCCCTCCCAGAGCAGCATTTACGACATGGTTAGAGGGTCAGTGGAATAAAACAACAGGACTCGCGCTGGAGCCGCCCTGTCCCGACGCACCGAAACTGTTCAGGCCAGGGGTGTTCGGTTGGAAAGAGCTGCCAGGAGATTCCTGGAGTTGCTTTAGGCTAGTAAGTCCAGCTCTGTGTCTTCCTTGGGTCGGTACACAGAGCCAAACTTCTGCATGTACTTCTTGATGTACTCCTTGGTCTTGTGTTTGACGTTCTCATTGCATTCAAGATCTTCAGGGTTCTTGCAAGACTTCAGTTCCTTGTTCATCACCCCATGAGTCAGCTGTGAGCAGACACACACACACACTCAGGTTTAGAGATGTAAAATAAATCACATCTATTAACATGACATGCAGCAATCCAATGACATCATAATAAAATACTTAAGTGAGCACATCATTTGCTCCCCCTTATGCCATCCCAGATTTATATGACTGACTTTTTCAAATGAACAGAGATTTGAACAAAAATGATCAATTACTTGTGAGTCCATATAGTAGACAGATGACTCAAAAAATATATAAATAAAAAAATAACCATAGGCAGAGAGTGGCATAGGCTTATCCTTCCCCTGGCCATGGACCTGAAGCCGGCGTGGAACCTGCTGCTGCTTCTGATTGTTTTTAAAGGGAAAAGCTGCTCATAACTGCTGGTCTAGGATCAGTTTCTACGTAATAACAGCATAGCATATTGGCAATCTGGCAAACCATTCAGTGCATATCTGTGTTTACGCTATGAAGAACGTCAAATATTTTAGCAACATTGAGCAATGTAGCCAATCACAGGCATTTCTGTTGATTTCTTGAAAGCAATGGCCAATAAGGGGGGTCTTTAAAGTTAGAATCAACTCACAGCTCAAAGACAGAGTTTTTGTCCAGTGCTGAGTTCTGCTCACTCCCAAATCCTCTCGTTATAACGAAGTACAGAAAGATATAGACAGCTTTATTGATTATAACGGAACTTCGTGAGATCGCGTCATCGAAATTAACTAAGATGAGTCTCAGCTTTTTGATGATTATAAAGGGACTGATCTTTGCTCACTTTCAAGGCAATATAAAATCAGTTCAGAATTCAAATACATCTTCATGCTTGACCAGCAGCCATATACACCCAGCAAAGTTTCGGGAGTGCCATCCTCTAAATTCATGTATTTCAGCAATTATTATTGTCATGCATACATGATTTATCTTATTTTCCATAATAAAAAAAATGGTCTCATTTAATTGGGTGGACCAACCATCAAACTGAGTGGGCCAGTGTCACCCTGGCCCTTGTGCAGCCTCACCACTGCCTCTGACACGGGTCGAGTCTGATAATAGGGGTCTCGGGTCCCGGGTAATTTAAAATAAATGTGCTTTTAGAGAGTGGAATTCTTTTAAACTATCCCAACCTCGCACACAGAAAACCATTTTATAGCTACAAGATCCATCAGGAAACGCCACAGGACACTGCATCTTCATGCAGGGTTTTTCTTTTGCGTGCAGAAGCGGTTCGCCAGAGCGGAGGAGGTAAATAGTGTTGCAGTCAACACTAGCGGATCTGTGATTTATTAGGCTATCCATTTGTTTTACTTTATTTTTCCAATCCACTGGTCACGATTAAAATCTGAAATTCAAAAATCACTTGTATACATTGGGCAGGCTATAATATAAAGTAATAATAAATAAATGAAAATGAACGGAGAAGTTGGCCAAATCAGTCGGCAGGTCACGGGGATTTCTCAGAGCTCCCGATGGCCAGTCTGGGCCTGACTGGTGCATGTGGTGCCGCAGGCTGTGCACACGTCAATGCCGTTTACGTTCAGTCGGATTTGAAAAAATTGCCGTTGAGTCGGGTCTGATGTTATGGGGTCTGTCTTGGATCGGGTTTTTATTTATTTATTTATTTATTTTCATTTATGCACGGCGGGTTCGGTTAAGAAGTGATTTGTGTACAGATGTTTGGACCCGAGAAGACCTCTACTTCTTGCCTGAGTTTCACAACATGCTTACATTATGCTTCATAACATGCTGACGTTTCAGTCACATGAATGAATGCATGACAGTTGGCTGAAAGCAGTGATTTATAGCTATTTATTTTTCTCACACCCCCCTATCGTTTTGCTTCAAAAGACATCGTTTCAATTTATCAATTGTGAGGGATACATGACATGGACTCACAGAGATGGATTACTTTTTTTAAAATCTGTTTTTGTTCATCTGAAGAAAGAGTTTAAAAAAAATCTGGGACGGAATGAGGACAACAATTTGAATTTTTGGGTTGAGTTAAGGGTGTGTAAACTACATATTTTCAAAAGCAATTAGTCGGTAGGGTGGCTGAAAAAGGACACTGTGAATAATTAGAGTATTAGATAAGTTTCCTGTTTAATGTGTTCATGTATTAAATGTTTCATTTATTATATTTCTTTTTACAGTGTAATTTTTAATCAAATGTCTTAACTGCATCTTACGGTGAAATGACAGACTTATCTCTGGTAACACACACCAGACTTCTCCAATCATTTAGTCCCGCTTTACCCCATTCCTTTATTACAATCAGCTAAAAGCTTGTATTCAGATGTGCCTCCATCCAATCAACAACTGATGTATTGAACCTTTTTTTTTCTTTTCGATAATCCATTTCACACGGATGTATGTCACAGATGTAGAGTCAACTCTTTTCTTCTGTATTGTTTCACAGTTTTAAAAAGCCATAAAATAAAAAGGTGCAAGCCATCGATGTCTATGCTTGCGTAGCGATGCACGTGCTTTAACAGGTCTTATCTGAGCATTTAAAAAGACAGACATAAATGCTTTTTTGCAAAAAGAATGTTATTTGTCTGTTTTTAAAAAGCATAAAGACACACACATTACCTTTCTAGCAAGATGTTTGAAGTCTTCTGTGTTACTGATACGGCCCAGCTTGCAGTCTGGCTTGCGGTACGGATTAAGGCATTGCACAATAAACTGTGACATCTGAAGAGATAAGCAGGAGAAATTGAAAGGTTAGACGAGTCGGACACACATGAGCTACCGCTATAATAATTTGGTAAAAAAAACCCAGGAGAATCTCAAGCTCACCTCCTTGCGGAAGACTTCTTTGCTTTTTTTGGCCAGCTCACTAGACGTGTCTGCCTCGGCGGTCTTTGTAGAAAACTGTGGAAAGGGGTCAAACAAAAGCCAACGCATGAAAATAAATTGTGAATTCTGACAATTTATTTGGAATATAAAAAACACTGACGGTTTATTTGGCATATTACTCATGTAAGTGTATCTAGAAATTGTTTTAACATTTTCCAAAACATACTTGGGAGACTAAATTCTGCAACGAGCAACATTAAACACTGTAACTCCCAGAGTCCCCTTAGGTAGCCGATATGACATAAATGAGAAAAATCATGTTGAATCAATGCCAAGAGTGTCAACTCATTGTCCCAAAAAGAAATCCAAAGGGCAAATCAGTGCACATCAAACAAAATGCTGACATACTGACAACAGACAACAAAACCCCTTGGTAACGATATCTGTTCAAAGTTTAATAGTTACGATATTTTGAAGTCTAAAATGAAAGGACGATTGCTGAAAAGACAAAAGAGATTCTGCAAAGCTTGAGTCCCAAACAAGAAACCACACATAAAATGAATGCAGTTTCAGCAGCTGGGTTTGATTAGTATCAAAGAGAGCCAGAGAAAACACCAGCAAAAGGCTGGGAGAGAGAGAGAGAGAGAGAGAGAGAGAGAGAGAGAGAGAGAGAGGAGAGAGAGGAGAGAGAGAGAGAGAGAGAGAGAGAGAGAGAGAGAGAGAGAGAGAGAGAGAGAGAGAGAGAGAGAGGAAAGAAAAAAGAAATGCAGAGTGGGTAATGAGGGAGAGAAGACTTTAGTGAATGACAGACCAAGATGGTTGTGACCTTTGAATGTTGACGTCTTTAAAACAATGTTTACTGTAACTTGTTTTTGACTTTGTTTTAATTTGGTTTGGCCCGGTCATACCTCTCGTTTATTTGCATCAGATAATGTCTTAAAAGCCAATGCCTTTTAAATGCTGAGGCAAATCTAAGTGCTCTAAGTGTTTTCTTTAAAAAAAAAAAAAAAAAAAAAAAAAAAAAAAATCAAAAAAGCTTTTCTCAAATTGGATGAGCCGCATCTGCGAACCATTCCATCCTTGATGACTTGAACAACATCTTCAATTATCCAGAGAGGATAGGACAGTCTCAGGCCCCATCCACACTACTGCGTTTTAGTTTAGAAACGGAGAATTAAAACGAATACGATCTCCGTCCACACCAGCGTTTTAGCTGCGTATTAGAATTGATCTCCGTCCACATTAAAACAACTGAAAACGCGGATCAGGTGACCATTCACCAACACTGGGCATGCGCGTGCCGGTGTAAACACAACTTCATTGATAAAATTATCCCACCATGCGCTGGTTCTTCCCGGGTTAACCCAAAACCGCCGCTCCATGTATGGTCGATACCGCCGCTGCACACGGAAATTGTCACAGATCGCTTGAATAATAGCTTGCCTCCGGCGCATGTAGGCAGTTACAGCATTGTAAAATGCAGAATTTACTTGCACAACAGCTGCTAGCAAAGATATACGCCATGACTGATGACACCCAATCATAGAGCCGAGCGTGAGCCTCTACTACGTCATCGTTTCTAAAGTCCTCCGTTTTGACCTGTCTTCACTAAAACGCCCTCCGGAGATTCAAAACGAAAAAGGGGTCGGCAGCGTTTCTAAACTTCTCCGTTTTGGGTCTCCGTTTTTGCCGTTTTAGTCTGGACGGGAGGTGCAAACGTAGCAAAAGGTCTCCGTTTTTAAACGAAAACGCAGTAGTGTGGATGGGGCCTCAGGCCCAACATGCATGTACTTAAGCGAACGCTAAAAAAAGCACTTAAGTTCTAAGTTGATACTAAATCAATCAAATATAAATGAATGTATAAATAAAAAAAATAAACACCACCAGTATTTTGACAGTATTGGGTACTTAATTTGGTACCAAAACTGTCTGAATGCACGTCTTGGTCAAACATTTTTTATATCGATACCTTGACTTCGATACCAGTTCCTGAACGATCTTTTTTTGGATACCAATGAAATCTGTTTTAACAAGACTACCTTAGCCTACATATAACCTAAAAAAAAACTTTGGTTTTATTTTTTTAGTTTGTTGACTATTTTTACAGACTCATAGACTAGGCCACTGGGCGGAGGAATATATGCCCCGTGCTCAAGCGCAGCACTCGCAAAAGTAGCCTAATGGTTATCAATGTGTCTGGAAAAAATAGCAAGGAGACATTTTAATGTTGGCTGCAAAGATGAAGTTGATGTTGCGGACTCGTCATCTCCGTAGTATAGTGAACCTGTGAGCGCCTTTTTCGTTTGGATTACATAATCAGGGAGTATTTGTTTTCGATTTGAATTGGTTCGTTTAAAAGTAGACATTTCAAGCTTTCTATAAGCCCATTTCTCATGTCTGTGAGGCAAGTAGCCTATAACGCCGAGTTTCGGTTCATTTATGACGTGCTCCAGTTCTTCTTGCAGTCAAAGAAGGAGCAACTTTTTGCTCTTAAGTTTATTCCGTGCACTGTCAAGTGCTTCATCAGATTTGTTGTATTGCCTGTCTTGGCAGCAATTATCTTGTCACAAATATTGATTAATGCGCTGTTGGCATCGTGCCTGGTGAAATGTAGCCACACTTTTGATCTTTTACATCGATGGGGGTTGGGACGCTTACAAACAACAGCCTCACGTGTGAGCCACGTCTCTGGGCGTTACCGGCGTTAAACTAGTGTTTTTCCTTGATGCACTGCCACAGCCAATCATGCTGCATGCTTATTGGCTCACCGACATTGACGAGATTAACCACTTAGGTATCGAAATTTGGTACCGAACGACAAGACATTTTTTGATACTCGATGGTGTCGAGGCAATTCTGTCCGTGCCTAAAAAGTATCGAACTCGATAACCAGCCCTAATTAAAATTGGTTTATGTACCAATCTATAAATACATAGGAAATGAAGGTTGACCAGATTTTGCTGATACAATAATAATGTGTTTAAAGAAAGGCAATAAACTGATTATTGTCACAAAACTAGCAAAACCTATATACTGAATGCACTAAAACAACATTCTTAGTCTCTCTGTCTTGGAGGCAGCCCAGAGAGCCCAACTAAGTTTAAACGAAATGCCAAAAAATTATTGAAAATTGAAAAATTAAAAAAAGTTGTCAGCCACCGCCTGCATTTTGTTGTTCACAAACATTTCATGCCCCCCAGATTATTTTGTTGTATGAATATCTGAACATGCAGTATGATCTTTCAATATGAAATTTCTTTCATATCTATCATAAAAAAAAAAGAATAGACCCTCTGCTTTTAAACAAAAAAGCTGTTTTATTCTAGCCTCATGCAATCTTTTTTATTAACACTTGAATGTGGGCCAGTCCATAAAAAAAGCAACATTTGAGCAAAAAGCTGAGAAAAAAAATCACGTTTTTGTCAGACTACACCCAGATCGGACTTAGAATGATGATCAAAACATAGATGGAGCAGATCGAGTCCACCAACACCCCTAATGTTTGCACAGTCCTGTAGCTCGTCCTGGGTTGACATTTCATTCGGTAACGTTAGGCAGTTTTGATTTATATGCCGTTTAATGTTGATGATCGCATTATTTTACATATACATATCATTACATATGATATCGCTTGATTCTGCTTCTTCTTCATCTGTGTTTTGATCAGGAGATTCTGTACTCTTTTAGAAGATCAAAAAAACACGGAAAGAGATCATTTAAAAAAAATAAGTGTGTTCTTTAGCGTATTATATGCAAATACATATGACAGGCAGGTAGGACATCCTATTACTGCTATCGGACCGAAACGCAATGATTGGACACACATTTTTTGGTCCTGAGACTTCCAGACGATATATATAGAGATCTTTTAATATTAAGACCACTTCTATTATTGATTGCTATCAGGATGTGAAGAGTGTTTCAACCAGTAGAACAAAAATTGTTTATGAAAAACATAGCCTACTGTACCTTTAAGACATCTTAACCCTCTGAGGTCGGCAAACGCGCGGGCGCGTTTTGCTGGATTTTCTCCACATTGTAGCACTATAAACTTAAATTACTCCGTCATTTATGGTCATACAGAAAAAAGAAATATAAAAAAAGAATCTGTGATATTTCTACTTTTGTATGTGTCCACTTACAATCAAATCAAAACATTGTGCTTTTGTAAAATAAAGAAAATAAACAGGGTGTGCGTTCTGCCTCTCCATCGCAGTGAACTTTTTTTTCTTGAGCACGTCTATAAACTGAAACAAAACTCAGCGAATACTTGTCACACATTTATGAGCCATATACCTTTATAAACATTTAACTGTGTACTTTTAAATAATCGGATTCAAACTGAAAACAAATTTTCTCTGTTTAAGTAATTTGTATAAAACCAACAAGATGTCCAGCTTCTCAAACGCTTCCTAATTATTTTTAATTTACCACGCCCACTCGCGCAAAAGAGATTCACATGCAAATCTCCACATGGAACGTGATCGCGCTCATTAGGCCTACCTCAAAAACAAAACACCAAAACACAAGTCTCTGCTTTTAGACGCGCCTGAGCTTACATTGGATTTACATCAGAAGAAGAAGAACGCGATTTGAAGACAAGAAAGATGTAAGGTAAGAAATTCTTACATATTAGTTTGCTATTGTTGCATAAATTTCACATTGCAGTTGAACTGTTGCTAGTTATATGGTGAATATTATAATATTTAGACCCGTGTTTACTGTTACTGTGTTTGTGGATATCTGCTCAAACGTTGATATGTATATGGTAACCATAATGTTTTATATTTGAGCGCGATCGCGTTTGAATGTATCATATTTGGATCATAATCGCGTTTGAATGTATCATATTTTGCAGCGCGGCGATCGCGTTTGAATGTATCATATTTTGGATCGTGATCGCGTTTGAATGTATCATATTTTGCAGCGCGATCGCGTTTGAATGTATCATATTTTGCAGTGCGATCGCGTTTGAATGTATCATATTTTGGATCGCGATCGCATTTGAAAAGCAAACGGCTTCATGTTTTTACTATTATCTCATTTCATATCATCATAACGAATGGAAACATTTGAAGTAACATGATAATCAATATATTTTTCTCTAGCTTAGTTGTTACTGAAATCTTTTGGAAGATTTATACTGCTATAGGTTATTGTTATTATTATTTTATCCAGCACTGCGCATAGCTTATGCCTACAAGGCACAACAAACCTGGTGTTCATTATATTATATATTGTTGGAAACATTTGTGTGTGTGTATTCTGTGAATTTTAAAAAGCAATTTTAACCAGAAAAATCTCAAATTTATTCCCAAAATCGTGCAGGCCTTTCTCTTGATATCAGTATGTTCACTTTTTTTTTCAGGGCCCAGATGCCACTGAGGACTTCAACATTCACATGAGTCTCTGTACATGAACATGGTAAAGTGAAAATCAAACACCTTGGAAATGAAAGGCATGTACAATGTTTTTAGGAATGGCACAAAGGTCTCTGTCTTTGGATCATTGTTTTCAATAAGTGCTTTTTTGGCATTTGTTGTGTATCTTTGGATTATGTTGTGTTGTAAATAAATCCAAACAATTTAAAAGCCATTCTTTTTAAAATCTCCTCATTTACAGTATTGTGCAAGGTTGCTCAGAATGACAGGGCCTGATAGCTCCTAATAGGGCCGTTAGGGGAGGGTCTTTGTCTTTCTCAGGTGTGAAAAGCTTACATATTAATGACCTCCGCATAAAGCTTTTTCACACAAAACACGTCGTAAAATTTTTCAATCAATATGTTGTCTTATCTGAATGAGCAGTCGGGGTGATTTTCACAGTTTTAGAGCAAATATTCTAGGCTACGTGATACAATTTTCAAAAGTCTTGTGAAGAAATAATCAGTATGGGTTTCATGGCCTTATTTCAGTGAGAATTTTTTTTTGTATTTTCACAAACCACGCATAAATGTCATTATCTCAAAACTACAAACTTTTACATACATGCTGCTGATATATTATTGTAGCAGAGTTTGTGCTGAATACAGTGTAATTAGACTTTAGCCATGAAAATGTCACAAGTAACAGAAATAACCAGAAATGTCAGAGCATGTCAGAACACCTCCAGGGCCCAGAAAACAGCTCAGACCTCAGAGGGTTAATGCAACTAATGCAATTATTAACTCCTTTGCACATGAAATGAGTAACAAATGTCCCAAGATGCTGATCTAATGTGTAATCATGGACAGGCATCTGTTAATGTATAGTGGTGATGTCAACACTATAACAATTTCTGAATTATCCGTTTTTGCCGTTTAGATTTGGTAGATGATCTGGGTGTTATTAAAGAAGAACATTTACCATATTTCTAACTCAAGGTTGATGAAAATCCCAAGATTTTTCCCTTTAAAGCATGAGGAATCGTTTAATACCTTTGAAGGATTTTCATCGTATGTGGGCGTCCCAAGGTCCATCTCAGCCTCGTGTTCTAGACTGCCTTCCTCTGTAGTCCCATCCCAGCTGGGAGGATCCCACTGTGTTTGCCTGAAAGAGAGAGAGCACATGAAGCAATTACAATAGGACAATGGAAGACATGGTCTGTTGGTGATGTCGTAACTCAAATCAATCCATGCTGATGTCGTCAAGCTTAATTGAATAAAAGGAGGTTTGATTCTTGAAGTTTTAATGATGTACAGACTGCTTGTTTAATAAGGACCATTCATACCTGGTGATGATGTGGTAGTAATAAATTCTGCCCTCTGGGTCTCGCGCCACTTTCCAGCTGGGAGGCAGGATAATGGTTTTAGGTTTGGGAGGGGAAGGAGGCGGCAGGTCAATGATGCTGTTGGGTACGATCATTTCCTGTAGTGAATCACAGTTCAGGGGATGTTAGTCAGAATGTTGAGATTCCAGGAACCCTGTTTATAGTCTATAAAACACTAATTAGAAGCTGTCTAACAGGACCATGATAGTATATTATAGACTATGTGACCACATTAATTAATATTTAAGAGTAATAAACATATAGCTTATAGTTCTGTATCAAATTTACACGCATCACACTGAATCAACCCGCATTACAACTTGAAGACACAAATCTCCAAGTTCCTGTCTTTCAGATTTTAATTAGCATGTCTTTAAAATAGTTTTTCTTTCATCTTTATGTTTTTATTTATGCCTTTTTTTTGTTTTTTGGATAAACAGGAATAGCTTGTTCAAGTCATCTTATTTTGTTACTGGTTATAGTACGCATGTGGAATTTTTTATTTTTTTATTTGACTAATCGATTACTCATTTATGTGTTAAATTAGACTTCAAAATGACTTGAAATTCCAATTCTTAGTCCTTACATGTCTTTATGATTACCAAGAAGGAATGCTTAAAAAGACAAAGTAGGAGTAAGAGAGAAAGAGAGAGAAAGAGTAACAGCACCCTCGTCTGGTGACAGGCATGACTTGCATACCTGCTGAACTGTCTGAGAGGTGACAATGGTGGTGACGGTGCCTCCCTGCTGCACTACCACACCCTGTGGATGACCCGTGTACACCTGCTGCCCATGCAAGTAGTTGGCAGCTGGCTCAGTGTATGTCTGTACACAACCACAAACAACAGTATGCCATTACATGCTACTTGTTAAGACTGATTACGCTTAAGTGTTCACTCTTCAAAAAAACCCAAAAAACACCACCACTGAGTACATGAAGAAGTTATGCCCTGAGCTGTCATTGGGTTTAGATATTGCATGAGATGTCAGTTATACTCCTGTGTGACAACCATGATTTTCATATCTCACAGCACTGGTCCCATGGGTGATCATTTCCCAATGGACAAAATCGAGTCCCGCCTATCATTTTTTTTTTTCTCATTCGTGAAGTGGTTTCACTCAGATCCACGTCACAATAGCGAAGAAAAATGTTAGCAAATTCAGTTTCATGCAGACTTTAAAATAAAGTCAGTTACAATCTTTTTTCTTTTTTTTTCAGTCTAGCCTAACAAAAGTTGTTTTGAGATCCTTTACCCTCCCCGTAAGGATATCCTGTCTCTAGCCACTAACATAAATGGTTTGTGGTTCAAAACCAGCATGTTTCCAAGTGAAACAAAAATAAAGACAATTATTGGAAAATTCTAGCAAGAGAAATACGATATTTCACTGTAAAATTATTTTCAAATCAAGTAGAATTGTTTACTGTAAGATCATTGACATGCATTTAGAAAACAGATGGGGTTGTGCAAAACCAGTTTTATCAAACAAGAACTGCCTTTTCTTTGATGTAAATGCACAAATTTGTGCAGCGTCATAATGTTTGAATCGTGAATCCATACATTCTGGCCAACACATAAAACTAAATGCTTTAAATCTCTAAAGCTCCAAAATTAATTTAGGCATTACATTATAATGTACAGTACAAAATAGGATTTTTATTGTGGTATTTGCTAAAGATTACCACTTATTAAATGAGAACAATATTATTAAAGGTAATCTAAATGTAAAAAATAGGGGAAACTAGCAATATATTAAAATAAAATCTGTAATATCTGCCAGTAACCAATATTGTACTGATATTTTTTTCATCCCTAGTTTTTTTTCTTTTGCATGTAAAATGTTTAATTTGTAAAATGTCTCATTTGCTATCATTTTATGGAATAGCATTGCATCATATTTTGTATTTACAAAAATACCTCTCTGCTCTCTAGATATCTGCAATGAAAAACATTTACCAGTTGACCACTATGTGAGAAAAATGATTAAAAGGGAAGTACTGGTATCCAACCTGTATGACAGGAGTGCTGGTTTGCGGGTAGCCTGCAGGAATGCTATAGATGGTCTGGCAGGGCTGGCCCTGATAGTAGATGGCCGTCTGAGGCTGTGCCGTGGTAGAATACTGCTGGGTGGGCTGCGTCTGCACCGTGACCGCCTGCTGTGTGTTGGGGTCCCAGAGCGTGGTGTAGCCCTGCTGACTCTGGACCTGCGTGTTGGCTGTTTGTGCAGGCACCGACAGGACGGCCACGCTCGGGTCCTGTGCTGGCACAGCAGGCTGGATGAACTGCTGAGTCTGTGTGCCAGAGGAAAGCTCCAGAGAGGCAGAGATATGTGCCAAGCTGGAGGCAGGACAGGCCTGGGTGGTGGTGGAAGAAGAGGGTGAAGCTAGACCGAGATCTGATATGATGGGCTGAGTAGGTGTTTGTTCGAAGGGACCAGCAGCTGGGGTGACACAAAGAGGCTCTACAGGAGGTGTGGGCAGGAGCACTTTTCCTGCATTGGGATTAGTGGGATCCACATAGGTCTGGATAGGGTATCCAGGTGGGTAGGCCATGAAGCTTGGACTGGAGGTGTAGGCCAGTGGGTTAAACGGAAGCGTCTGTAATTGCTGTTGCTGTTGTTGTTGTTGCTGTTGTTGTTGTTGTTGTTGTTGTTGCTGCTGCTGTTGTTGTTGTTGCTGTTGTTGTTGTTGCTTCTGTGCTTCACGCTGAGCCATTTCCTGTTCAAAGAGCTTTCGTCGTTCCTCAGTGGACAGCTTGTTACGAGACTCTTTGGTGTGGGGTTTCTTCTTGCTGCTGTTGGCCTGCTCATAACTACAGAAAATAATACAAGAAGATCTAAGTGCCGGTAACCAGACTTTGAACATCTCTCATGTCTTTTTAAGGAATAGTTTGTACGAAAATGAAAATCATGTTTCATGTTGTTCCAAACACCTTCTCTAGGAAAGAATGAAACTTGTACAAGTTTGGAACAACATGAGGGTGATTAAATCATTTCAGAATTGTATGCATTTGTTTTATTGTGCCGTAAATCATACCGGTCATCGTTTCTGCGGCCCCTTTCATAAGCTGAAGGTGGAAGAGGGGAAGTGGAGCCTCGTCGTCTTTTCCTATCTGCACTGCGAAGGGACGATCTCTCTCCATCCCTCTCCCGTTCCCGTTCCCGTTCCCGCTCACGGTCCCAGTCCCGTTCACGCTCCCAGTCTCTGTCCCGGTCTCTGTCTCGATCCCGATCACGTTCCTTCTCTCTTTCCCGCTCTCTCTCTCGACTGCTCGAAGGAGTGCGAGGGGTCATCAGGGCTTCCCGATCACGACTGCGATCTGTTAGAGGAAAACAATGGATCAGAGGTCATTACAAAAAAGTATGAAATGGTTTAAATTAAACTGGGTAGGATAAGAGTATGATGCGTTCTTGACCTACCATTTGACTCTTTTTCAACCTGGCTCTTCTTTGGTATCCTGTAAACCTCCTGAGAGTGAAATAAAACAGCTTGTTTATTTGTGATGCATCATTATCTAGTCTTCAAGTACACTATTTCTTTTAAAGGGTAACTCTCACCAAAATGCAACCTAGGGTCTTTTTGTTAATCTACCCGAGGCAAACTTTCGTTTAAAAGCATAATTAGAATGACAACGTCAATTTTTAAGTTTGACCGTATTTTCGTTTTCGGTGAAATTACCTTTTGAATGGGAGTGCTTGAGTGCTTATTTTTAAAACACTAAGAAGGCTTGACTATTTTTGACTGACAAAATGCCGGCGGACACAGCTACAGTGAGTTGTTCAAAATCTTTTTTTTTTAGTAAACTCTGTGTACACAAACAATGTTCTCAATGCTCGAGTTCATGTGTAGAGCCCCTGGTGATACTTTGAGCAAAGTTTCATGTTGTGTCGAGCCTTCTTAGTGTTTTAAAAATAGTGATTTTGATGCTATCATTGTAGTGCCCCAAGCAATTGGAACTACAACTACAATTGAAAAAAATTCAATGCGCGGGTGCGACCTTAGCATACAGGGTAAATGTGGTTAGAAAAATCAGACTGTGTGCATACAGTATGCACTTACTATGCCAGGGTTTCTCAAACTCGGTCCTGGAGGGCCACTGTCCTGCACAGTTTAGCTCCAACCCTGATCAAACACACCTGAGCAAGCTAATCAATGTCTTCAGGATCACTAGAAACTCACAGCTAGGTGTGTTTGATCAGTGTACTCAGTGTACAGTGTACTGTGTTTTTAAAAAGTGTACTCCCGGCTTTTCTAGTATTGGCTTTATGTTAAACGCTACCTCAAAATGATCAGTCCCACTGTATTGTACTTAAAAATTACAGCATTACTAAATATACAGGTATTAGTGAGAACCAAAAAGAATCAGTATTTGCACTTGGCCTCCAAAAAAACTATATCTGCTTTTAACAAATCTTAGTCTTGCCTTTAAGTCTTTCCAACTGTCCAGCAGCCGGGCGGCCATGTCACAGATATCAGAAGCCCGAACTTGTGGCTCCTGACTGCGCTCGCTTTCGACGTCAGAAACGCCTTCCTCCTCATCTTGAGAGGGCGTTCCCACTGCAGCGCCCTCAGCTGGAACAGCCACAACAGCCAGGGCCGATGCATCAGCAGACTCTGCAGCAGCAGACTCTGCAGCTACAACAGCCTCTGATGATGTGTTTTCAGTAGAAACAGTAGCAGAAACAGGTGGAATGGTCTCCAAAGAGACAGATGGAGATTCTGTAGGTGTGCCCTCTATGGCAACAGCTGTAGAATCAGAGGTTACACTCTCCATTATAACTTCTGATGGTTGCGTGGGTGTGATTTCTGCCATGCTACAACTTTCATTCCCTTCAGAGCTGCACTGTTCAGAAGATGCATTCTCCACCTGGGTCTCAGTGATGGGAGTTTCCACATCAGCAACTACATCGTTACTAACGTCTTGTGCAGATGTGGTGTCTGTGACTGAGGGGACACTGTCTTCAACGGTCACTGACTCTGTCTGGATCTCTGATGGCTCCTCACTCTTGGTCTCTTCCACCATCTTCTCATCCTCTAGCTGTTCTTCAGGCTTACAGATGAGTTGTTCTTCAGGTTCTTGCATTACAAGTGTCTCTCCCTCACTGACAATGGCCTCTGGTATTGAAAGTGAGATTTCTACAGTTTCAGGGGGTTCCTCTTTCAATCCTGCCTCAAGCTCAGCTTGACTTTCAGAAGGTGCTTCAATGCTTTCTACTTTCACCTCCCTTTCAATCGTGGCTTCCAACCGTGAAGCCTCATCCTCCATCTCTTCCTCTTCCTCTTCCTCCTCTTCTTTTCCATCTGAAGCTTTACTAGCATCGGACAGTGCGCTGTCCAGACTGTTTTCACTGATGATCTTCAACCTGCGATAGACAGCTCGCTTGGGAGTGTCCCCGTCCAGCTCAGTGACCAGCTTGGCCGGTGGACCATCAGGAGTGTTGAGGGGCGTTTGGGCACGGGAGGTGCTCTCACTGGAGTAACCATCCTGTTCAGCCGGTTGGCTGAGTGGTCGGCTTTGAGCCCAGCGCTGGATAAACTGCAGCACTCGGCTCTCCTCCAGCATGTTCTTTGTTGAGATGGGTAGCACTGCCAGAGCCTTCATTATCTAAAAAATTTGCAACAACAACAAAAAAAACCTTTAAGAGGCTGCACCTTAAATTTCTATGTATGAGTTTAAAACTATACAGCCTTATTATAATTCAGCAACATATACTAAAATATCAGGCCACAAGGAATTTCTAGAGTTTGCTAAAGGAACATAGCAGAAATATTGAACTTTTACCTCCATCTGTAGTTTAATGTTGTTTACAGAGTTGCTCTTAGCCTCAGAAAGTTCAACCATAAATATCCACAGCAGCGAGAGGCCGTGGTGATCCAAAAACTGCTTCAGGCACAAGGGATTCTGGGTATTCTGCACAGGTGTGCAAAAAACTCAGTAAGACCAGATATCAATCATTTTTAAATGCTTAACACAAAAACATGCAGCAATATGTCTTCAAACACTGCAATGCTGTGCAATCTAATAAATCAAATTCATCTCAATGTGACATTGTTGTAGTTTACCTGGATGAGTTTAAGGCAGGTAAGTCGCTGCTCCATCGTCTCCACTCGCACCATTAGTCTGCAGAGTGCGATCACATCTTTCTCTCCACATAAGCCTTCTCCATTCTCCTGCAGAGCCTCCAGTTCCTCATCCAACTGCAGAACAACGTCAACCAGTTTAGACACCAGCAGCGTCACAGGGTAAATCCTTCTTGTTCTCGATCAAACTGAGACCGTAGCAAAAGCTCACTTCCAATTTGAAGTCATTTCATTTCATGTACGAGGAGGATGTTTCCATATTATGCCAGAAATGAAGAATGCTAGAGTGCAAACAAGCTAAAAAATCCTTAAAATGCAATTAGCTTGAATGCATGCAAAATATATTAGCCACGATATTTGTAGACTGGAACAGGCCCTGAAAGTCTCAGAGCAATTAACATGCAAGCAAGAACAAAGCTGACCCAATTCAACCACAGATCACTGCTCTAGTACTGCTGGTTTAAGATTACGCTTTGCCTACAACGATTTGAAAATCTAGCAGGCCATGTTATTTGTGTCTAGTTTTAACACATAATTCTTCAAGCACAAATGTTGTGAATAACTAACAATGTGTCTGAGTAAATAACAGATCAGGTGAGGGACTTGACATGTAAAACACTATCTGTCAATGCATGGGTTCATTCTGTCTTTCTCCTGTTATTTCCAAAAGCTGGATGTAGCACAATAATTAAGCCCTCTTCCTCACCGTGGTAAGTGCACTGTCAGTGTCTTTCTTCCGTGAGCGTTCCTTCTGTTTCTTCCCACCTGCTGCTCGGACACTGACCCGAGTCTCTCCACCAATTAAACCCCGACAGCTAGGAGCTCCACAGAAACACTTCTGGGCCTCTTTACTGGTTGACAGTAGGAGGAAGTTGTGACATTATGGTCAACATTTATGTTGTTTCATTTTCAAGAACAGTAAGGCCATATGTTATATAAATTATTTGATCTTTTACCCATATCTTTGGAACTGATAATCAAAAGTGAGCTCTGTTCCAGCTGTCACAGCTTTGGTGGTGAAGAAGCCAACACGGAGCTGGCCATTAACAGTCCACTGCAAAGGGTGCAATGGATTAGAAATTCAAAACAAAGATTTTACATGGAAATCAAAGGCTCTAAGATCCAGTAGCACTTATTCCTACATGGGCAAAATCATGTAGGGATGTGCAAAACAGACACAATCAGATGCATTTCTTAGCAATATTTGGATATATGAAACAGATATTAGGTTATAGAACAAATATGGCTAAATAACCATTTACTGCATGTTAGTAAGTAATCAAGTAGTCGTCCTTGATAATTGACTAATCATTTCAAGTGCACTTACTTTCTGAGTTTCGCAATTGGGTTCACAGCTATGATTCATGAAACGGGAACAGTTTCCTTTTAAAGTAGCATCAATTATCTGCAGACATAATGGAGACATATGCTCATCAATACATTTTTTTAACTTAATTCATGATAGTTAGCAACAACACTTCTAATTCTCATCTTTTGCACCAATGACACTAACTCACCTCATTATTTTTCAAAGCCATGAAATAATAGTGAATGTTCTTGTTTCGTGCATACTCCTTCACCCGTGCTTTAAATTCCCGGTGATCCAAAACTTCTCCGCAGTATTCTAAAACAAAGGTGTTCCTGGAAAAAAAAATATATATAAATAGTTAACTTACATAAAAGACAAAAAACATATCTAATAAGCACTTGATAACTGAAGCAAATAGTACTTACGGCTGTAGGTCTTTGCCTGCTCGTAAACCCCAACCTTTGCTCTCTGTCAAAATTACCTCAAAGTCTGCATGCTGTTTCATTTGGAAGCGCCGGTTGGAGCAGTATGCCCCATTTAAACACCGGGAAGAGCTTGAAAGAGCAAGAAAAAGGAAAAAAAAAAATATATAATCATTTTGCCTTCCATGTTCTTTCTGCAAATTAGAACCAGTTGAAGATTCCAGCCTCAACAACCGCAATTTGCCAGTTATATAAAATAAGCCAGTAACATAAACACAATATATTAATTACAGTCTATCTCAACAGGTTCTCTCTGCTAGAAAGCAAATATTATGATGTAGTAGCAGGATATCTACCACTCAATCATCAGCAAGCGATTGAGGCAATCTTCCCCACAGGCCATTATCCCTCGGGCTCGCTCTTCTCTTGAGAGGATAGCACACTCACACTGCATACGCTTGATGTCACGATGAGACTTACTCTTTTTGCTGCAAGGACAAAGATCAGATTTGATGAGCTTTAAGAAAGGTTCAAATTAAATGGACAAACATTCAGAAAATCAAAAACAGTAGAGCATGGTGCTACCAACCCAAAGAATATGAATTAATTTGCCAGGGATAAAAATGGGTGCAAAAAGGAAAAAAATAGACACTTACCGTTCAGTCAGATACATATTTTCTTCGATGAGGTCAAAGTAGGGTGGCATTTTTTTCTGCTTTGCCTTTTCCCTCCACACAGATGGATCCCGGAAGTTGTTAAGACTGAGCAGTGGGCGCTGCACCTCTTGAATTTGATGGAAAGATTCCTTACTATCTTTCAAACTCCTTGAGTTCTCATCCAAACTATCCCTTTTACTGGTCAGACCGGGCTCAGCCTCATTATCTGATTCAGATTCAAAATCTTGACGTCTCTTCTTAGGTGGGCCCCTACCTCGATGAGGCTTTTGGTTGTCTTCTCGAGGGGCTTCTGAGATGTTCTGATTTTCTGTGGTGAAGCTGCAGTTGCTACTTATCTCATGGGCTTGAACAAATGGGGATGATCCTGGAAGATCAGCAGACAGGATAGATCCTTGTTTGATCCCTACTACCCTTCTCTCACTATCATAATCATGGTCATTGGTCAGAGAGTCTGGATGGATCTGGTTAACTGAATTGAGATACTGAAAAGGCACATGCGTGTTGACTAGTCTGCTGGTTTCAGAGATGGCAGAGTGAGCCCATGGAACTTGTCTGTGAACATTATCAAACAGAGCAATTCCTGGCTGAGAAGGGCGTTCGGTGCCATGACTGCTGTCGGGTTGCTGAAATGTACTGCTGGGCTGTTCTGACTGATTGAAGTCCCAGGCCAAGCAATAACCCTTCCCACCGCTGAAGTCATTTGAGTCCCCATATTGCTGCTTTCCTCCCTTCCTTCCATTCCAGCTATCTGGTTTATCATGGTACTGATGGTGATCTGATTCGGGTCGCCTGCAATTCTTCTCAAAACTCTGAATAGAGGCTTGGTTTACCTGGGCACAGATATTTGGTCTTTCTTGGGCACCCCAGTTCTTGTCCACATGAGCACTGGTAGCCTCTGAATGGCTGGTGCTATCAATCATGTTGCTCTGCGATTGGTAGGAGACACCTTTAACATCTGGAATTACAGCTTGTGCACCGGCCTTAAAAAGTGCAGCTGATGATTCTTCAATAAGCTTGGACTTATTGTTAAAGCCATAAGCAAATTCCCTATTAATGCTTCCATGTGTATCAGTCAGTTGCTGGCCAGAAAACACTGAGGACCCAGGAGACGGTTCAGTCAAATCATTTGTCTCAAGAGCAATGGTTGAATTTTTTGGCACAACCACCACAGAGTGCAACCGCTTTAAGGAGACCCGCTCATCATCTGAATCAGAGTCCGATTCTTCACTCTCACTGTCCTCACTGTGGCATTTACCATCATGGTTTAAGGAATCAGGGTCTTGAGTTTCAGGCCTTGGTTTGTCTAAATCGATTTTCTCTTTACCAGTAGAGCGGCAATTAAGGGGAAGATCACTAAAAACCGAAGAATTTGTTGACTGAGGAATTTCAACATTCTGATTTTCTAATTCACCATGGGTATATTGGTTTCCAAGGTCAGATGTGTGGGGAATTACTTTGTGATGAGATTCAACTGAGGTTTTGTCCTGTATTTGTCCTTCTACAGATTTTTCAAATGGTAATTCAGAATCCTGTTTCTGTGTACAAGATTCATCAGGGGTAGTATCATTGTTGAACTCTATTTGTTTTACTAAAATGACCTTTTTCACATCTGGATTCATTATTTTCATAGGACTTTGATATTCTGAAGTGACTTGACCAACAATGTCCCATCTGGATTTTTTAGCGCTACCATCCTTTTTCAAAATCTCACTAGGTTGTTCAGAATTCACGCTAAGTTGCTCAGAATCTTTTTCAAAAAGTTGAGCACTCGGTGTGACAGGTATACTGATTGTACTAATGCTTAGCGATGACCCATCCAATTTAGTGTTTAATTTCAAGCATCCTCCAGCTGGTAATTCTTTCACAGAAAGAGAAAGATGGTCTGCCAGTGATCCTACTGAATCCTGACTGGGAGAGTGGCCTACGCAAAATGACTCGGCCGGTCCTTCTGTCAGAGCTTCGCTTTGGATTGGAATCTCATCTTTTATTCCAGGTTTATCAGCCTCAATGGAACTTCTAACTTCAAGGCTTCTACTTGTTGTGGAAGTGGATTTCTTCAAACTTTCAGTTGTCTTGTGACTCTCAGGGACATTTGTGCACTTTTCCAAACTACTAAGATCTTGGTTTGGAGGCTGATGCTCAGTTTGTTGATTTGTTTCGAACAAATTAACTTTGAGTGTAGCTTCATGCATCTGTTGAGAAATGCATTTAGCTTTAGGCAGAGTACAGTTGTCATCAATTTTGTTGCATTCCTTCTGAGGAGTAACTGAACTGGGGACTAACTCTGACTGTTTTGTGTTATTATTTTCTGTTGATTGTCTCTCTGTTCCAGTAACATTATTTAAAGTCTTGTGATCCACTGAACCTGTTTTTTTGGATGATGAAGTCCGAGACCCAGATGATCTGTCTGATCCTTGTGACTGATTTTTTTTTCTGTGCTCCTCATCAGAGTCAGAGCTGTTTTTATGGACCTTTTTCTCAGATGTTCGAGATGAGGTAGCTCGGTTGGAATTTGAGGTTTTAGCATTAATTTCCGATTTTGAGAGGGCACTGGATTTCCTGTGAACTGCTTCTGCTTCAGGAGAGCTCTTTCTATTGGATTCAGAATCACCAGCTTTTAAATTAGATCGTTCTGATTTTGAATGCGGTGTTCTTTTGTCTGACTCAGATGATCGAGAACAATCTGTGGGTTTTAAGTCCCTGTGGGATCTGGAGTGAGTGGATGATTTTGATTCTTTTTGTGAGCTAGAGTATGTAGAGGATCGGCTTGAGTCACTACCTCGAGTCCTTGTCCGCCGGTGGTCATCCTCCGAGTCAGAGCTGTCACGAGACCTGCCATCAGTTCGAGACCGCGAGCTTCTCCTTTCACGATGAGGAGAACTTCTATGAAACCTCCGCTCAGAATCATGGTAATGTGACCTTGACTGTCTCTCACTCCTTGACCTTTCAGATCTGGAATAAGAACTAGTTCGACAGCCTCGAGATCTGGACCGTGAACGACTTTTGGTCCTTCTTCTGTCTCTGTCAGAACGAGATGATCTTAAAGACGTGTGCCTGGAGTCACGCTCAGACTTTGCCCGACTCGACCCCTTTTCATCTTCTTTCCTATCAGGCCTCTGCTTTTCTAATTCCTCTGTTTTGAAATTAGAGGATCTCTTCACTTCATTTATCTGGGATTCAAATTTAATTTTATTTCTGTGTTCACTAGATTTCTGGCTAGATGATGTACGAATGGAATCCCCATCAGACTCCGAACCTGGAAGTGTGCTTTCTGATCGTGGCTGGGATTTTCTGTTTTCCTCATGCTCAGAAATATTGGAAGAGTCCATATCTCCCTTCCCAATATGGGAAGAAACAGGACCTTTAAGGCATGAGTCTAATTTCTCCTGAGGGTTTTCCTCTTTGATAACTATTTCAGAGGAACTATCAATGACAGAGTTCTTGTGAGACTGTTGCACTGAGGTGTCAGTTTCAACCTTGGCTGAAGATCTAATTTTGTCTGACTCAGGTGGGACTACTGGCTCTGAAATGTCTGCTGAGGCAATGCTGACAATGGAGTTATCCTCAACAACAGTAACGCTGAGAAACTGTTTCTTAAAATGCATCTTTCCAAGAACATGTTTTGATTTGAGTGGGATGGATACTGGAGCAGGTGCAGTCTGGTTCTCCCCCACTGCTGGAGTACTTGTGTCCACATTCTTGGTTTCATCAGTCTGTCCTGCTAGATCTGTAGTAGGTACAGCTCCAGCTTGCAGTGGAGAAGAATTTTCACTTGCAGATTTCTCTGGGCTTGGTGGGGCTAAAAATACATTTTGACGTGGTTTCTTTGTCTGTGCAAAGCTAAAGGAGACCTTCTGTCGACCCTGTTCCTCAAGGTTTACCTTCGACTTGTTTCCTTTAGGCAGGAGATGGTTAGTCAATACGACCCTGGGTGCAAGGCCTTTGAATATGACTTGCTTCGGGAGGCTTTCAACCTTGATCTAGTGATGCATTTAAAAAAAAAAATAGAATTTAGCATTTTATAACCATGTTGTGAGTATGTACATTTAACAAACAAAAAGATATCTAAACTTAAAGACCTACCGAACAATCGTTTACATCTTCCCTGTTGTCAAATGAACAGCATGAAAGAAAGAAAGCAGAACATTAGTCCAATTTAAAATCTCATTTTAAAGAAAATTAACAACATGCAGCCAGTTGCATAAACATAGCCATTATGTTAAGACTGTGTCTTAACCAACAAGCAATTAGTCAAATGGCAATCAGTATTTTTATGTAACTGGCAGTTATGAACAGTATTAAAAAAAATGTATGACTAACTTGTTATACTAGTCATAGCAGTTTATACAACCAGCCCCTGCTGTGAAATAACATTATTTTATCCAAAACGTCAATGCCTAAAAGTTATAAAAAGGTCTATGACACACAATTATATGGTTTATATTTTCTTCCTGTTTTTTAAGTCTCTTCATATCATACAAAACTGACACACTTGCAACAACAAATAAGCATACTGCTTGCTAGTTCTAATATGAAACCTAAATGAAGCTACCAAGCAACAACTAGGTTACATGTTCCTCTGAGACCCATTTTCTTCATCTGACCTTCATAATGGAGTCACCCCACAATGATAATAGTAGTTATGGGAGGGGCTTCTCATGCCATTCATTTGTCATATCTGTCAGCAATATTTTAATTTACCATGACCCTATTTAATATTTTTTTTAATAATGGCACCATCAAGAATCAGGTATAATAGAATGAATAGCATTTTGATGTGTGACCCACTTTAGCCATTCTAATGCAACATTTCAAATGATACTGCTAAAAAATATATCCCTAATGACACTCACTAGAAGCATAAAATAACCTGAAACATAAGGCATGTCAAATTTATTTCATACATAAGCTCAAATACTGAACACTGCACAAAAGCCAAGTGCTGCACTGTTTGCTAAAAATGCATACAGCCATGTTCAAGAAAGTCCAGCACATAAACGTGGCAAGCAAATGAGTAACAAAAGTACTGTCTAATCTTAATTTAGCCCACAATATTCAGGTTTGAATACAATTACTTATGGATTATACATTATACAGCCCATGGCCCCACACATTCCAGATGATCATGTCGTGTATTGTGATAAAAATGCTTTGGCGTTTCTCTAAAATTTGTTTTAAAATAACTAAGGGGCAGACTAAGAGGTGAAATGCAAAAAGGTTTTAAAATCTTTTAAGCCTACATAATATATGCAAGCACTCGGTTATCTAAAATCCCTCAATAGTGCAAAACCAAATTTAGCCTGGAACTGGAGAAGCAGGATTAATATTGCAGGGATGCATGGCTTAACATTCTTGCATACTGTCCGTTGACATAAGGAGCTAAAGATATAGCCTATTGGCCCATGTCAAATTGAAACTGGACATTGAATTCTGCAATTCAAGTTATGTTTACTGAAACACAATTGAAGATTACTGCAAAGCCTCTGTTCTATTAACAGCCAAAAGTGAAAGTTTTTGTTTCTGCTTGCAGTTTAAACAAATGGTACAATGCACCCTACCTGAGATCGGGATTCAACAGAGCATCCATGTTGAGGCAGATCTGATGCTGAGCAGCTTGAAGGAAGCTGCAACACTGGGGCAATCCAACTCAGAGAAGTATGCTCTCTGACAAAATGTCACACCTATGGAGAAGAGACAGCATGCCTTAATTTAGTCAATGTAGATTCCCTGATGCAAATATATTTGTTCTCCACATTTGAAAGTACAGTATTTTGTCTACAGATGAAGCTTCCAGGTATCTAATTGTTAAAAGTCTCCTCCACAGATACATCACTAGATGTTTCTATAAGTGCTAAAATATATTTTAAAGTTGCAATGAAATTAATAGAGCTATAGAATATAATCATTTTTACGATGCATTGCGATGCTGATGTGAACGATTCTGAATTGATGCATGAAAACTAACTAATCAATTTTTTTAAATGTAATTAAATAGGCCTATCAAACATACTAATGTACTGGTGTATTTCAAATAAAGTACTCTTCTCATGTATTAATAAAAATGGATGCATCCTTCAGAAGCAAAGCACTTGCATCTGAATCTGATGTTGGCAGATAATGTACCAAGCTTCTTGAAAGCAGATATTTGGGCTCATTTCGGCTTTTATGAAAAGAGCATCCATGAATGAGAAAATTAAGTTATGTTAAAAGGAGTTATTAAGCACAATAAGGCACGAAAAAGATCTCAATGCGTTACCCGCACTGACTGACACACCTGAAGCGTGTGCACAGAAAGAGTGTGTACAGAAAGAGCGTGTGCATGTCCGTTTGTCCTTAGCGAGAGCATTTGGAGTACTGTCAGGAATTTAGTGTGTCATGTTGCGCCACGCCACATGTAGACAGCATCGCTGATTATAATGGGTTCAATTTGATTTTGTGTTGTCCCGCCACTTGCTTCTGGTGTAGACACATTGTTTTGCCAGTTGTGATGTTTTAAGCAAATTCATCATCTGTTTTACCTTTACCTGGCACTAGCAGTTCTTTCACAAACTTGTCCATTATATTTTTACACGGCAATACTCAATTCTGATTCTTCAATCGGGCCATGTAGTGCTCTGTTATTCCACGACAACAGCCACTACAACTGATAAGTGGTTCCAAAACTGCCGTAAGTGATTGTAAAAAATCTGATGTGTAACATGTTAGATCCGTACATTATGTCTTAATATATAATATATTTAATACCTGCTGCTGCATGCTTCATTAATGTTGATCAAACAAAAACAATAAAAAGAGGGAATCACCCACTGCTCTTGACAGAATAACTGTTGTAGTAAGAGTGCATCGTGATGCATTGAGAATCATTTAATAATTTAATCACTTTTTGACGTTACTTTCCTGCTGGAACACGCCCCCTCAGCCGGACTGAGTGGCAAAAGAGCCTGTTGTGTGATTTAATAGGGGAAACTGCGAAAACGCGGGTAAAACAAACGATTATCAGTTTAAACTAAAGGTTGGATTTGATATAGTGTTCCTTACAACTTACCAAAGATCCAGTGATCCATGGATATTGACATGCAGCCAGGAATCATGTTTCCTGACATTTATATGTGCTTGATTTCGACGTCGGGGAAATACATAAAGCAAATTTACCCGTGAACGCTTTATATAAATACAATATAGGTAGGTCTAAATTCTGGTGATCACTTATATCATGTTATATGTATCATCCAGCCCTAAAAACTGGAGTTTCAGTTTCACTTTCAGTGTTTATTTAAAAACATCCAATTATGCAGAATGTACGATGGTAAATATTTAATTAATGAGTTGTCAATACAATATATAACAATACAATATAGGGTATGATTTTACCCCTAAATTCAGCATATTAACACAAAATGGTAACTCGCTGCCTGGAGTCCAGTTGTTTCTATGAATTGCAGCATTCCATTTGCTTCTCTGCTCTGTAGCTTTTAGGGGTATTTGCTGCCTTTCACCGCTAAGAGGCACTACAATCACCGACTTTGAAAAGTGTCAGTTTATTCTCTCTATTGCGTAATCTGACGCGGCTCGTTGAGAACTGGCCAGCAGATAAATTCAAGAGAAACTTTGTAGTTAAACGAATTCATAATCCCAATACTGAAATTACAGTACAAATTTAGAACTGAAACAAATGTAGCTTTCTATTATTGCATCAAATTTAAAGGGGTGGTATAATTCCCTTTTCACAAGATGTAAAATAAATCTCTGAGTGTGTATGTGAAGTTTTAGCTCAAAATACCCCACAGATATTTTTATATAGCATGTTAAAGTTGTCACTTTTTGAGGGTGAGCAAAAACGCCTCGTTTTGTGTCTGTACCTTTAAATGCAAATGAGCTGCTGCTCCCGGCACAGAGGGCGGAGCTTCAAGAGCTCGTCATTAGCAGCTTCGATTACCTCACACAGACATGCACTGAAAATTTAAAAAACGTTTAGCCTTTTCTGTTCAAACCGCAGTCAGAAGTGAAAACATGTAGACAACATTTCTGAATGGTTAGTTGATGAATATGTGTAGTTATCTTCTAGCCATTGATTAGCATATTCTGTCTTGATAATCTATAAATCGTGTTCCGGGGGCGGGGTTTATGTAAATGTTAGGGTTAGTGATGTCACTAACCCGGGAGGAATGTCGTGTAGTCCCTACCAGCCGTTTGTTGTAGTCCTTAAAAAGCGATTTCTGTAAAAGCAAATATCTCCCTTTGCTTTGAACTTTAAGCGTTGTAACTTTGCAGATGTTGCTTATGTTCAAACAGCAACATTACACACTAACTAAAGTTAGAAAAGTGAAATCATAATCAAACACCCCTTTAAGCAAAGTACACACGTTAACACTGTGTGCCCAGTTTTTCTATAGCTAGAAATGTAAAGGTAATGGCAATGCATGTAAAGGTTATGTGTCTTTGTTACTTCGTGTTAATTTAATTTGTTAGTAGCCCTAGATTTATGAACTGAAACACAACAGTGAAATGAATTAAACTAAATGATCGTAAAATTTAAACATTGTCAGGACTTGCTAACTGATGTTAGTCGGCAGCATTTGTGTTTAGCATTAATTAAGAATTAAATAGGCTTACCGTAGGTTGTTATGATTAGCATAATTTTCTTTAATAAATAAAAACATTTAACAAACATTGCAACAGAAAAATGTCACATCAATGAGGCTCATGCTCATAAGACAGCGTTCAGACAATAGCTCTGTGGTCAACGCTTCAAACGGTCTTAGTTCAAATCTCAGCTCTGCTAGCTTCATTCTTTTTTTCTGTATGTTTCGCCCTGGCAAATTGCACCTTGCTTACAACCATTTTTTACTTTCTGTATAGGGAACATTTTTTTTCTATTTTTAACAGAACTGCTTTTGAAATTATGATTGGAATTATTATACAAATGTAAATTCAGTCATTCTGTTGGATAATACTTGTTCCTTAGTGTAAAATGGAAATGCATGGTCATTTTATTTTATAAATATAAGCAACAACAAAAAAAAATATGGTGTAACAGAGTTATAGAACTAGACATATCTCTCTCCATTAATAATAAAAAAAGAATACAGTAGCCCATGTTTGATTGGGATTTGAACCCATGTCATCTAAATCATTGAAACCTAAGTTCTACCACTCGACCACGAAAGCCCTGAAGTTCGGTTGTTTCGCTCACACGAGAGAGGAGCGCTCTCTAGAATATAATAGTAAAAATAATCAGCGTCATTGCACCTAATTTATTTTCACTGACTGTAAGATATGCCGATAATGGTCTTTTGGTGTATTTTTTGTTTTTTTGTTATCGCGCTGCTCCGCCGAGGAATAGGCTTCTGTTGCCCACCGACGTCTACAATATGAAATATAGGCTATATTGTTGTCGTCTCTATTTTTAACTTTTGATTCTATTTTTCTGTTCTAAAAGTTTGTTATATTCTGTTTAAAATGTACTTTTACATATTTAATTTTTGCTTTTGTTAAATTTAACGAATTCTGTTGTAGCCTAATAGGCATATTTTAAAAAAAAGTTTGTTCTATTCTGTTTTTTTTTTACATATGTAATCAGTCTCATTCTTGTTGAAATAATGAAAAATGTTTTTTTTACAAGACCTGTGTTTTTTTTGTTTTGTTTTTTTAAATAAACAGATAGCCTACAAACAGAGATATATTATAATATAATAATAGACGGTAATAGGCCTTCTGGTTGACTACCTACTGTATAACATACATTTTTAAATTTTCATTTCATGTTGACTTTAATAAGCAACTAATCATATAATTATATAATTGTGCATAATTAGTTCTGTCATCATTTACTCACCCTAAAGGCCCAGATATACTTCAAGCGAAATCGAAGAACAAACTGATGTGATGTCATTTCGAACAAAATCAGGCCGAAACGAAGTTCGTTTGGAGTTTGAAACAGCTGCTAAACACCTTCCTGCTACCATTGGTCTGTGGCAATTACGTATTAGGTAGGTGTGCTCGGACGCTCCGCCTTCTTTCACATGAAAATCTTTTCTGGTTCATGTGGCTTGTTCAGTCGGTCGCGGTCTGACGTCCTTGAGTGAAAACATGAACACCCTGGAGAGCTGCTTTACAGTAAAAAATGAAGTTGTACTCCTGATGAAACGAGACACAGACACTGTTTTTCATGTTTAATACGGTAAAGCTGCTTGATTTTAATCTATTGTATAAAGTGATATGTAAATAAACGTGACTTTAAAATATCCACGATGCTATGATCATATGCTTTTCTTATGCTTTAATAAAATGTTTTCTTAATTTTGTTGTGTATTAATTTTGTGATTGAGAGGAAAGTGTGCAGCACATATTTACATATTCATCTAAACAGCGTTCTCCTCTCATCAGAGTGGGCGGCGTCAGATGTTCGATAACAGTATATCGCTGCACGCGTATTTCGAACTTCGTTTTACCCCTAAATGAAAAACGAAAAAGAACTTTGTTGTGAGTATATCGGGGCCTTTACGTTGTTCCAAACCTGTATGAGTTTCTTTCTTCTGTTGAACTAAAAAGAAAATTTTCTGAAGAATTTTGGTAACAAGACAGTTGACGGTTAGCACAGTAGGAAAAAAATACTATGCAAGTCAATGGCTACCATCTACTGGTTACCAACATTCTTCAAAACATCTTCTGTGTTCAGCAGAAGAAAGACACTCATACAGGTTTGGAACAACATAAGGGTGAGTAAAGGATGAGACTTTTTTGGGTGAACTATCCCTTTAAGACAGTAAATTAAATAAGCTTATTGACATTTCAAAAGGGAAACACTTTTCATTTAGCTGTCAAAACTATCTTTACAATATTCTGCTGCAAATTAATCTGTCACTTGTCTTGAATATTAATATGGCTGCCAATAGTAAAACAATATTTGGCCTAGTGTGTGTTCCATGTTTCTGGCTGGTAAATTACTTCTGTGTTATTCATGGATTTACAAAATGACTTTTCATATTCAGCCTACATATCATGTTAAGCATTTTGCATATGAATTGGGCTATGCAGTTAATTGTAATATTCATTCATTTCAAGTTTGATTTTTAATATCTTTAAGAATAATAATAGTTGAAGCCTTAGATTTGCTATGCTTGTCAAAACGAGAAAATGTAGAATTGAAATGGTCATCTGGCTGCTTGTAGCAGCAGACAGAAGTGGAGGGAAGAGCACTTATCTGGCTCAGCAGGACAAACTGCCTTTTGTCTCAAATGTGAAAGGTAAACTACGTGCCCTGGACGCACAATATGGGTTCTAACATAAATGAGTAAGACTGGATTATGTCGTTTGTTATGTCCAATAATTATAGCTTGATCGTTGATCATATAATAAAGAATTATAACTCGACATGTTGTTGTAAAGTGGCAAAATAAATGCTTAAATACTGCATGTGGGTGACATTTGTTTGCACAACATAGCAATGTTTTGTCTACAGATGTCTCAGCTCAATTATTGCTGTGGACGACCATAACGAAACTGAGGTTATTTAATAACACGGCATTCGGTTAGTTACCAGTAACTTCAGCAATGACTGTCTGGTTCATAATGTCAACGAGCTGGCCCTAAACCGCGCGCGGGGAGCTAAAAAATTTACCTCGTGGATATGAGGCCTACACGGAGGCCTCGCTGCATCTATTTTCACTTGTGTATCCAGGACATACGATATACATTGACATTACAATATTGTCTAATAATTTTTTAGCCATTATGTGAATTTCCAGCGACAAAGAACATCACATTTTATATAATCTTATATTTTTTGATCGGTCCCTGCATGTTGTAACGTTAGTTTCCTCGGCTCGCTGGCTAACTGCACAGTGAACTGTCGCTATGGTCACCCATTTGAAACGTCTATGATTGTTTATTTTTCATAACCGAATCTATTTGTTGAGCTTAACGGGTTATCTACAATGCCCTTTTCTCTACAAACCAAAGTGTACAGTTTGACCTATGGTTTATGCTCTGAACCCATGAAAACGGGTCACCGTGAGCGTTGGGTTAGCGAGTTAGCAGTAAAAGGACTAACTAGATAGCTCAATGGCTAACTGGTTAAAATCTGTAGTGCATGTAGGTTTTCATTGGGTATGTTTTATGTGCCAAAACAAACGCACAGCAGCTGTAAAGTACTTACTTCGTATACTTCTCCAGTTCGGTCAAGCACTCCATCTTGTAGGACAATGATGGCAGTTTCTTTCACTTGTTTTCTCCCGAAACAGCAGAACACAGACGTCAAATCCACACGGGTCAACAATTCGCCTGGTGTTAGATAGCATGCAGCTAGATCCAAATGCTTGCGTTTAATGCTCGGTCCACGGTGATCAAATAAATACACATTAGACGACTCCTCTGTACTGGTTTATCAGTACGAAGCGGGTTGTGGAAGGCACCATCCTTTTTGTTTCATGGTGTAGTAGGGCAGCCTCAGATGATCTGGCGGAGTCGATATGCGATGCACCGGTCGCGGGACTCGCGGCTCCTCCTCTCTCGTTGCGAGCCACAGCTCATGCAGTGAAGAATAAGGTCGACTGATGTCTCTGCTGTCCAGAGGGACTTATGACGATCCTAGTCGACGATCTTGGGGCCTTTGTTAAGCTACGAAATCTTCCATTACTAGATAACGTGGAATCAAATAGTTTAATGCAAAGAGAACGCGCGACAGGCTCAGCTAAAGACTATTTAGTGCAATGCTTTTGGTCAGACAGACAACATGGAACCCGGATAGGCATTCAATGGTGTGCGATCCCCAAGAAGTCAGTTCAGCATACTTGGGTTAAATTGGAAATGTGAAATTCGGAGGAAAATTGGCAAGTTGTATATGGCAAGCAGTTTATTCTTTAACACAAACTAGAATCGATTTTAATGTTACTAGTTCCAGTGGTAAGTAATCTAATTGTGACTATATATTTTTCTATTTAATTTCACTAGAAACTGAATAGGCCCATTTGTCACTATTGGGAAAGTGACTTGTAGCAAAGTAATAAATAGTAGTAGGTTATCTAATCAATATACTTGCATTTATTACTTTGCTACTACTTACTTTCCAAATAATAGCAAATGACTATTCAGTTTTAATTGTAACAAATTACTAATTTTGCCATATTTTAACTGTGGTCCAGATATCAATTATTCACTTAAGACTGGTAAATGCTTCAGTTGTTGCTGATGCTTGTTTCACTTTATCTTGCCTTACCAAACCATTCATTACTGTTAGTACTTGTTTCTTTGTTATTTCCATTTCTAATATATAATATGAATAATACTAGTGACTAGTTGAATACCAGTCACTATTAGATCACTAACTACTAGTAATTAAAATAAGTATTAGTAACATTAAATACAATAATATATATTTAAAAAAAAATGCTTGCATAAAAAATATCTGAAATATAAATTGTTAGTTTTAAGAAATCAATGTTAAACAGCTTGTGGTTTATATGGATGCAGATAAAAGCTTTGGAAATGCTGACTTTTCTCCAAACTATTATTTTCCAGGAATTTCTCCATCTGTTGTATTCAGCAGTATCTTAATAAAAGATTTCATTTATAATATATATTGTGTCTGGTTTTATGAAAAGCCCTTCCAGTGATCTCGTTTTGAACCATTCCTTGTCATTTTTTGCCAGTCTTTAAAATAATCCAATTAAAGTTAAACCTGTATGGTTTATCATTGCACTCAGACTATATATAAAGTATTTTAAAAGACATTCAGTATATACAAATTGTCAAATGCTTTGCATAGTGATGCCACAGATACCTACTGGTAGGTAATTTTTAACTAAATGTCTAATTGCACAATAGCCGTTGTGTTTGATGTTTTCTGTGGTCGACAATTCACTCAGTTAGTTTAGTTACTAATAAAACAATTAAAGGCAGATATTCTCACACATAATTACTAGCAGAGATCTCAAGCCACAGGTATGGACATTGGCTCTTCAAATAAAGGCATGTCTTAAACATTTTGATGTCTATCTCTTCTGGGGTCTATTCATTTCACAACTTGCTAACAGTTTGTGTTTAGAGCTTGAGAGTCTATCGTCTTTACTTCATTACCAATTTCAGCTGAAATGTAAAAATATTTGGGCTGATAAAAATATTAAAATATATTAAAAAAACAGTAGCATGATTATTTTGTAATAACATGGTGTTTGGTGACGATGCACAAGCCTTGCTGATCGGAGTACATAATGTAAAGTGTTGGTTATCTGTGTCTGCTTTATCTCACTGTTCAGTCATTGCTCTTAGCTTCATGAGGAAATTTGTGATGAGTTTCCAGTGGGAAACATCCTGACAGTTCCAGGTGGAGCCTCGTAGTGGAAATAGCCCTGCCTAATCCATCTTGTACTGTGCAGGTCTCTTTCTTGTCTTCAGAAGTCTCACACTTGATGAATTGTTTGTAATTCTGTACATTTTCTCTTTTCTACAGGTCTGATGTTTTGTTGTTATCTTCAAATGGCTGTGTCTGTCTAAACATATTTTGTTTGGTATGTTTGTCTTTAGTGAGAGTTCACAGTGAGAACACTTCAAAATTCCAACTTGATGACAGACCTTTTTGACTCATTTACTGTATTTTCTTTTTCAGTTAATTCTTGTGTTTTATCTATGCTACATTTTCCTGATTTTCTATTATTTTATTTATTTGTGAATATGGTATCTCAGCACCAGGCTCAGTATGATTATTTAGGCAGTGTTGGCAGCTGGCCAGGGTAACCAGCACAACCCCTTTATCATAGTCTAAAGCCTCACAGAGGTTAAAATGAGGGCATCATTGTGTTCAATGGGCCACTGAATCAGTAACCCTTTGTTGTAGCCCTATCTCAGTTAAAGGGATCTGCTCAGAGGACTATTCTGAAATCAGGTTGTTTGTAAATTTCTAGATTACAGGCGTCATTTGCTTGTTGTTGTACCAACCGTGAAACAATTATAGGGTCGTTTAACCACTATAGACAAGGGGGGCCAATCCCCCCTCCTCATGGCCAACTTGTCTCCCCAATATTTGATATTATTGATGCTTCTCTGCTGCACTCCATTGCTGTTTGTTGTTAAGATGACAAAAATATTTTTAAAAGTTATATTTTAGGCTTGTCTGCCTCAGCGTTCTAACAGCGTTCCTCGATGTCAAAATGATTGAGATGGCCAGTCAAATCATGAGGTAAGGTGGCTCCCCACCTGGGGCAAGAACACTAAGAGTACGTTTACATCACACGTACTGTATTATGCTGCCAGGCCAGTACCTGGAGATGTCACTTTGTAAAGAAATAGGCTTATAGACCGAATACGCATTCGGATGCGCATGACGTTACCGTTTTCACAAATTCTTTTTCAGAAACTTGCACTTTGAAACCTGCTTTTCATGTTTCAAGTTTGCATTTTCAGGCCCCCAAAACACCAATATCGTGTAAATGAACGGTCAAAATGCATAAAAAGTTTTCCGTTTTTAAGCTGAAAATGGTGTCGTGTAAAGGGCCTCCTAAGACAAACTTTTGCAGGATCAATATAAAATGTAATTAATATAAAATACTGAATCAACTATTCTATTTAAAATTGTGGTTTGACATTTAATTGAACAATTGACCAAAACAGACAAAGCCAAATCCCAGCTGTAAAAGAGATTCATCTGAAATTTACATTTATTCTATGACTTAAATACAGCCCATATTTAGATGGAATCTAAATAGACGGCACCACCACTAGCCCATCTTACCGCAAAGGTCTACTTTTTCCTTTTAACTTCAAAATTAAAAAAAAATATATATGTTTACTCCATAAATCTAAAACAATGTGCACACAAATCCCTCATTAACAAACATGCACACAAAAAACTTGATATTCAACATAATATGTCACAGGTCACCACTATCCCCCATGTTCAAGACATGGTTATGGCAGCAGGAACCCACAGAATCTGTGTAAACATATGTCCCTAAAAAGAGAATTTCCATTGTCATCAAAGCATATTTTTTAAATGTGTAATATTAATAGTCAATAGTTGATAATATAATATAAGCTAGTCAAAATTTCTAGGTTGTGTAACTGTCAGAAATTAAAAAAGAAAAGAAAATTAAATAATCGTAGGCTAAGTATTATGTAAGCATAGAATTTGGCATAATGTTTCATTATTTATTTTTAAAAAGTCAAGGTCATTTTTTTATACATCACATTTCAACCTTTTTTTGAAATGTCATGTTTTGTCCAGGTGTATGGAGATGTTAAAAAAAATATGTTTCAAATACAGTTTGAACTTATCTGTAAATATAAAGTTGTATACACTGGTATTCAAGATGAACTAGGCCTAATTTTGCTTGATGGTTGTTACACCACATTACACTTTATAGCCATTAAATATAAATTTTATAAATAGAACGTTCAATAAATAATAGATTTGTAGTGTGCAATTTTATATACAGCTTTTGAGTGGTATCATTTATAGGAAATGGGTCGTTGAAGATATTGGAGATTTTCTAGAATGATCATACTGGCGTCTATTGTGTCTCGTCTGTTTCTCGGTTGAGTTTTTGTGTTCAGCGCCTCCGGGTTTCCGTAGTTTTACAGATGGCGTTGGAGGAGATGCGGATGCTCTAGTTTCTTTCGGTTCGTCCTTGCGTCAGATATCACAAACAACGAAATTGTTGTTTAGTCACGGTTGGAATCGGATATACGACACCGCAGATCGGCATTAGTTTCGCATTCCTTTATATTTGGAAAGGATTGATATCTTTGTTTTGTGTAAGTTTGATTAATATTGTGCGCTTCACATTCTGGGCCTCTCACGTTTAGCATTGCCCGATACTACGGAAGACAGCTGCTGCACTCTTTGTTTACGCCAATGTTTTTTGTTATGACGGAATTGACGTTGCTCTTTATGTCATATGTTTGTTGCCGAGTGTTCGTCATTGTGTATAAACGTATATTGTGCTTATTAAAACAGTTGGGTTGGTTGGTTCGGCTGTATTCGACGACGCTCGTGAATGCTAGCTGTTTGATTCGGCGCAGTTTTGATTCCGAAAGCACAGAGGAGCTCGCGGTTCAACACAAATAGAAAGCACGAGGGATACTACAGAGGTCTACTTGTCGAAAATAATTGCGGCCAGTGTTATAAAATCGTTTGAATTTAAAGAGGGGATTTTATGCACCACGGATTTTTTTTAATTATTTTTTTATTTATTTTTACCGGATGAGAAAGCGGAAGCCATGTACAGACACTGGTTTTTGTGTGTGTGTGAAAATGCGCCCTCAGTCTTGTATTGGTTACATAAAGAAGTGCAGCGAAATGGGAAACTTGGTTGTGAATTCGAGTTGTAAAAATACCTCTTTCTTTTATCTGAAGAGTATTGCAACTGAAAATAGGACTTGTTTACTGTTCTAGTGGATGGGCTCTGTGACATCGGGAATTGACAGTCTTAAATTGACTTTTTTCTAATAGAGAAGTTTGTAGAAAATTATTTTTCCTGGATACTTAAGATGTAAATGTGAGCTGTATGTGTGTTTTATTGGCAATAAAATGGCAAGTTTGCTGGAGGGTATTGCATTTCTTAATCTCATAGTTCGCATTTAAAACAGTAGTTCTCACTCTTTTCTACCCCAAGGGCTCCCATTAAGCAAAACGGCTGATATTTCTTTAAATTCTTCTGCTGTAATGACTTAAATCTAGGGATGCACCGAAAATAAAATTCTGTGACGAAAGTTCTGGATGCACATGAATGCTTTTTTAAAAAATATTTATTTATTATTTTAAATTAGCTTTTTTTGATAATTTTATTAATATAATACTTTTTAATAAAATTCAACAATTTTAATGATACTGAATTTTTAAAAATGCAAGCCAATAATCACACTTTTATTTAAAACAGTTAGTCTAAAATTGGACTGAAAATATATTTATTTAATATCAATATATTATTCTTTATCCAGTTCTATGCAACATGATCATATTTATCATATTTATTTTTTACCTTTCGCCAAAAACCGGAAATGCCTTTTTCGGCCGATAATTTTCCGCGGCCGAAGTTTCGGTGCATCCCTACCCGAGTCAAACTTTTTTTTTTTTTTTTAGCTCGTGGTCCTTTGCCGATCTTGTTCCCCTCTTTTCTTCCTCATTCTTAAGGCATGAATGGCTCAAATAATTGATGTCCTCTTTGCTGAGGCCCCTGCTTGAGAACCACTGATTTAAAAGCATTTATAATTCACAGTTTGCACACAAGTGAAGTGGAATTGTGTGTGCGATGTATTGGGCTGTTGTTTTGTTATTTGGTTTGATGGCTGTGCAGTTTGTAAGTGGCTGTTGAGCTTCATGTAAAGTGCCTTGTTATTTTTAAATACTTAATGAGTTTATGAAATCAATTGCTGTTGATCGGTTTCTGTTGGAAATTGTGGATATATAAAACAGTAGCTAACAGAATTTAAAAGGACAAAGTATTTTACAGTTAAGCATCTGCAATATGTGTATGTATGGATGCTAGCAGTGATATTTGTAATTTCTTGTTACTTGTATACACTTTTATGATGTTTCTCTCTTGTTAGTGCGGTCAGCTGATAAGCTGTATTTGTGAATGGAGTTCATATTACTTGCACATTTGCATGCGGAAGCTGAAAGAACGACGTTAAAGGTTGGAAAACTAGTCTTTCCTGTTAATCCGAGGCACGTTATCTTGTTTTTCTGGATCAGAAGCACGTTATTACTTGCTGCAAACTGGCTGTTATTGTTGTTAGCTATATTTGTTGGCCGTGAGAGGTTTGTTTCTCCTAATTTTGTGGTTTACGGTTTGAAAATGATAGTTGGGATTTCTTTTGAATATTGTTATATGGAGGCAATGGTTGTGTCAGCGATAACGCTATTATATGTACCCCTTTTGTCTGCAGGTGCTGTTGTGTGTGCTCCATCATGGCTGTGGTCATCCGATTACAGGGACTCAGAATCACGGCTGGTTCTGAGGACATTCGCAATTTCTTCACTGGGCTCAGAATCCCTGATGGTGGGGTTCATATAATTGGTGGGGAGCTTGAGGAAGCTTTTATAATATTTGCATCTGATGAAGATGCGAGACGAGCGATGGCACGCTCAGGGGGCTGCATTAAGGGCTCTCCTGTCAACTTGCTCCTGAGTAGCAAGTCAGAAATGCAGAGTGTTCTCGAGGAAAGCACTAGAAGGTCTGAGTTAAAAGGCAGGGGAATATACAAGGAGGGTGTCAAAAGACCTTCTGTGGAACGAGGTCCTCTGCCATTCAATAAAGACATAAGAGTAGACGTACGAAGGCCGGATCATCAAGACACGAGGAACAGGCCCTCTCCATCTTCATTCAGTGAGATACGACACCAGAGAGAAGCAGAAGTGCCAGAGAGAGCGGATCTTTACTTAAAATTGACAGGGATGCCATTCTCTGCAACAAAGGACGACGTCCATAAATTTTTCAGTGGGATAAAGATTGAAGATGTTCTGTTTTTGAGAAACCCCAGAGGAACGTTTAATGGACAAAGTATTGTGCGCTTGGCTTCCAAAGAGGATGTAATCGAAGGTCTGAAAAGGGATCGGCTATACATGGGGGCACGGTATATACAACTATCAAGATGCTCTGAGGAGCAGTGGCTGGCAGCAGGAGGTGTCCCTAGACAGGACATTCGGAAAAGACCGTCCTTAGAGCGAACGAGATCTCGATCTCCTGTTTCCTTCAGGTCTAGATCACGCTCGCCCCCTCACGAAGAATACTGCGTAATGTTTGAGAACTTGCCTCATGCTGTTGAAAAGAGGGATTTGAGGATGTTTCTTCATCCGGTTACTTTGAAGGATGACCAGATTATTATCTTTGCCCAAAAAAAGGACGATAAGACCAAATCGGCTGTTGTGGTGTTTAGAAATCTCACAGACTATTGTGCTGGCTTGGCTCATAATAAGGAATTGTTGCTGCATAAGGTAGTGTACGTGTCACCCATCTCCAAGGAGAAAATGGTCACCTTGTTGGAATCGTCCATTGACGAGAGAGATGAGGTGAAAGGGTCGAGACGATCAGCTGAAGTGCCCCAGCCTCAACGAAACACTCCTGACTCTCAGTTGAGGTGTGTCTACGTACGCAATCTCCCGTTTGATGTTCGCAAGGTGGAGATCATGGACTTCTTTCATGGATTTCCACTTTCAGAGGATAGGGTTGTCTTATTGCATGACGAAAGAGGAGCTGGGCTCGGTGAGGCGTTGGTGATCTTCCAGTCTGAGAAGGAAGCCATGACGGCACAGTCCCTAAACGGACAGAGGTTTCTTGGATCCGAGGTCATGCTTAAGTGCATAACGATGGCCCAGATGCAGAATTTTGGTGTGAATGAGCAGTTGACGGTTAGCCCACAAGAAAGGAATGAAATTTTGAATGATGGTCCTCGTTTTTCGAACACCCAGATGCCTCGAGATGATTGTGAGATGCAGCCTAATTTGCGCCAGGATTATGGAGGTCATGATCGTTTTGAGCCTAATTTTGGCCGCAATAATGCATTTGGACCCGGACTGGATGGTAATGGAAGTCAACGTTATGGATCACCTGACCAACAACTTGATGGTCCGACCGGTGTTAAATTGCTCAATCTACCCTCTCAGATAAGGATCGATGAGATTTATGATTTCTTCTATGGATACAGATTGATTCCAGGATCTGCTTCATTGCAGTATGACAGAAATGGAGCTCCCAGGCGTGCTGCAACCGTAGTGTTCGAATCCTACAGGGAGGCGCTCACTGCTCTTCAAGAATTGAATGGAAGACCAATTGGCACCAGGAAGATTCAGATTGTGTTTGATTAGATATGCTTTTGGGCTACAGTTTTGATGAAACTTGTGTTTTTGTTTCTTTCTCTTTTAAGTTGTATGTGCATTTTCAGAGATTTGCCGACATGTTTTCTTTTTCTTTCTTTTTTAAAATATTGCTTTAATTTAGATTCATACCTTATCTTGACTATTCGGAAATTATGCATTTGTATGCATGTCAGTGACAGTATCTAGACTCAGTATTATTTGTGCTGTTAAATAAAGAGTAATGACTTTTGAAAGAATAAAGAGTAATGACTTTTATAATCTAATGAAATTTCACTGTACAGATGTCAGTAATGTGTGGTTTGCAGATAAAAGCAAATTTAAAAGAATCTTCTTAACATTGTGAGATTGTGAATTTCCTCCTACAACCATAAAAACTGTAATTTCGTGTTCAATGCTATTAAAGACATCAGCTTGTTCTTCTGATTTCTTTCTAAGTGTGTGTTTTTTTCTTCTTTTCTTGCAGTGGTCCACAGTGGGTTTATTATTCACAGTTGGTATGGATTCATTTGCAATCCAGTAATAATAATATGCATTTTCATTAAGTCTAAATACTTATAATTGTAAAATTACTTGATTACCAACATAATCTATAGTCTAGAAAGGGTGGTCAATCCAGGAGCTGGAGGGCTACCTTTCTGCAGACTTCAGCTTTAACCCTGCTCCAACTCACTTGACTTTTATTAACAAGACGTAATCCTGAACACAGACTGCATCTGAAAGCGCTCGCTCTCTTAGTATGTTCCAATTAGGGGTAACCAAGTCATTTTTAGAGTAAGTTATTTTGAATGTGTAGTATGAATGTAACCCTAACTGTCATGTGACCTATCACCATCAGTAGTGTCCCTTCCCTGCCATTCACAAATCCTCTCCAGTGGCTTCATGAGGTAAAGTGTCCATGTTATGTGCATTTCAGAATCTCGCCAGAAGTAGTAGGTCAACCAAGTACTTTTTACCAACTCTTGTAAGAGTCCTGTGAATTCAGACATACTACTCGTCACATAGGCCTACTGTTTTTGCCTACCATGTAGTTTGGAAGCATGTCATTTCGGATGCAGCCCTTGATTAGCCAGTTCAGGATGATAGCCTTCCAGGAGAAGAGTTGGCTACCCCTGATCTATCCACATTTTTTAACACAAGCACGGACATGGCCATTTTTACCTTGAAATGTGCAAGGCTTCCAGTGCCAGCTGCTTCCAGTTATTTTAGCTGTACAAAATAAATGACCGTAAGACTACAAAATAAAGTCATTATGCTGCAGTGCTCGATACTGCAAACTGGTATTTGCAATCATATTTGAACTAATCTTAATCATATAAACACTGTAGTGCAAATAGTTTCACCGTTTACGGCACTTAGTTATTCTTTTTAGTTTAGTAGCTAATGAATCAGAAGTCTCAAAGATTCACAGGAAATAGTTTAATTTTGTGGGAAAAACTAAGGTGGATAGGGAAAGATCTGGTGGCAACAGCTAAACCACATAATGTATAATATTTATTATTATTATTCCATGTTTCAAAGGTTTTCTCATAACATTTGTTGATGTGATGAAGTAAATTGGTTTCACTTTATTTTGATGGTCCCTTTAACACGTTCTGTTGACTATAAGTAACGCTGCACCTACATGTCTACTAACTCTCATTAGAGTGTTAGTTAAGTTAAGTATTAGTAGGGTTAGGGTTCGATTAAGTTGACATGTAGTTGCAAAATTACTTATAGTCAGTAGAGTGTCTGTTGGAGGACAATCACAATAAAGTGTTTGCAGATATTAAGCAGACAGTCTATACTCCAATGAAAGTTAGTTGACATATAGTTGCAAAGTTACTTATAGTCAACAGCACGTTCAAAAGGGACCATCAAAATAAAGTGTTACCAGTAAATTTAAGGAACATTTTTTAGAAAAAAGTAAAAGGAATCGATGAAAAGGGCCCTCGCTGTTTCATAGCGAAACATTAAAATTCCGACGCGTGTGCAAAGTTTCGTGAGTGGGCAATATGTAAATACAGGAATATATTAAGAATATCTTTATATTTATTAATTATTATAGGAATATCCTTATTTTTTAGAAAAATTGACTATTTGCATTTGAGTTGCATGGATTTTTTATTAACACTAATGTTCTGATTTTTGCATGCAGTCTGTAAAATGTGTTTTAATGCCATACTGATCACACATTATTTCACATTATTAGTCTACTGTGACTAATAATGTGAAATAATTAAAAATGCACATAACTAGGTTTCTGTAGGCGTACCATGCAGCATTAAGTATCACAACATCAATTGTCTATTTGAAGCAACTGAATCAGTATTTAATGAATTATATGTCTATTTATATGTAGATTGTATAATGCTTATTCCATTTAGTTTTTTCACAGCATGCTGTTCACAAATGGTGAAACTGTTTATCAGCATTCAGGCTTTTTTCATTTTGCTTTACAAACTGTAGCTCATTGTCATGGGGCCATTTTTCCAGGTAATTCAAACCGCAGTTGACAGCAATTTTAACAGCAAACAGTCAAATACAACCCACAACGGCTTTACATACTCATATAATCTACTGAAAAAGAAGAGGCCACTAGAGGGAACTGCAGCACAACGGATACTGTAAAAAAAAAAAAAAAAAAACACTGCTATGGTAGAAATGGGCCTTATCCTTAAAAAGGAAAGTAAGAAGGTAATGCAAATCCTAGATGGTTAGTAATAATTTTGAAGTAAGAGTTTGGGACACCATGTGTGAAAAGGGTGCAAAAATAATACACTAAAGACAATGGTCATATTGTCACATGTAGGGTGCAACCAAAAAGGCATAAATTGTAGGAGTTAAACTCAAGAGATTTTACACAAAGAATGTGCTAGTTGGCCTATGTGCATCATTGTGATTTCTATTGTCAGGTATTGACAGAAGAGTTGCAGTAAACAAGTGCACAAGCAACAGGTTGGTATTGAGGTCATACTATTGGGTCACAATGGCCAGTGCAAAGGTTTTGTGCATAGTCAAGTAAACCTAAAGCAAAGGTCTGGGTGAGAAGTTGGTGCACAGGTGAAAAGGGGGAACAATAAGCCTTTCTCAAAACTAGTTTGAAAAGTTTGTTCAGCAGGTTGGCAGTCAAAGCCTTGGGCTTCCAACTAAACAAACTGACTTGAACAACAGACCATGGAACCAGTGTTTTTGGCCTCTTACTATAGTTCACAAGTTAACCAGACCAAGAATCAGGTAGCCTAGCCTACTTCAATGAAGAACTTGCGTTCTGGACAGTTTACCTGCCTGAATGCTTAGTGAAGGCTTATATAAACCTCATGACCAAATCATAACTCAAAACCTTTCCGTGAGGATTAATTTATACCTATATCAGTGGGTGTCCTAGATAAATTTTATGAATAATTGCATATCATAATTTTCTATTTTTATTTTTATTTTTGGGGACGACCTTGATTTTTTTTTTTTTTTTTCTTTTGCAAAACTTGCTGACAATCAAAGATGTGGATAAACACAGTAATTATTATTATTATTTTCTGTATGTGATGTTGGGTGAGTTCAGAGTGATAATGAACGCACAGATGGAGTCACGAGCTCAGGCGGAATGAATTTGTTTGGAAATGACAGAGATAGACAGAGCGGTGACTGAGGCTGGACGCTACAGTGAGAACAACATGTAAGTTGCCAATATTATATTTACTCGTTTATTTTAGACTGATTGTGTTGTGACATTCTTTTACATTTTTGTCTATCGTAAAGATGTTATGTGGAGAGAAAAAAATGTGATTATCAAGGGAAAAGTTCGCAGTCATGGTGGCTAGCAGCTAGCAGCACCGTTGATGCCGATCGAGTCAGATGATAAAGTTCACGCCACCTTTATTTTTTTATATTTTACACGTATGTCGGTTTTATTTAACAATGGTATGCGCCGTTCTAGTTTTTACACTTCAAAAAGTATTTTTTCATGACTTATGCGTCGTGTGAAATATTACTGAATTAAAGCTGAATAAAATATTAAAGGTGTGGATTTGTGTTTGGTAGCTTATCTAAGTTACCAATATGTAGACTAATCTATCATCATAACTTTTCCAGGGGGTTTTGTATTTGCATTACTAAAAACGCAGCAACAGATCTGAATGCACCACCTTGCACTAGATTGGTGACCATTTGCCTCAGTTGTAATGTACTGGACAGGTTATTTGTCTGAGTGTGAATCAGGATAATACCCAGTTAAACCGTGATAACAGAAGCCCAGAAAACAGCTATTGGTGATCTACAAATAACCAATATTTATTTAAACTAAAATATGCCCTTTATGGGCATCTTGAAAATTACACTTAAATAGGCTAGCCTAAACAATAAATGATTGTAATCCAAATAGCATGTTATACTGATCTAATTGACTTCACAAGGGCATGAAAAGGATATTCTGATAAAGTCATATAAACCTATTTATGAGCTTAAATTCCAGTTTTACTCAGACTTGATCCTTAAAAGTAGGGGGAGGGGTCTTTGTGGGAAGAAAACTGACATTTGAGTACTTGAGTAAACATTCTGAACTTTAATACTATAATGTTATGGCTTTTAGACAGATTAATTTGAAAAGAAAAATGTGTGGCTGATTCTAGTTGATCTCATCCATCCATGTGGAGTCGGAAATTGCCCAGAATTTACTTGTCAATTGAAATTAATGAAAATGCAAATGAAAACACATGCATTTATTACTTCATGAATGTTTGTCACACATTAATATGCTGAAATGTTTGTCCTTAAGCAGAAGAATGGACAAGAGGATTGTAAAAAATCTGGAACCAGCAAGACCACTGCGCCGTCAAGGTTCAAAATGTGAATGTTCTCACTAAGTTTGATTCTTAAAAATGCAAAACACTGTGTCACTGTTTCATTTGATGCCATTTCTTATGTATTTTTTTCTGTGTGTGTTTGTATGCTTCTTTGGATATCTCACTTAAAGTGCCTCAAAGCTGTGCTGAGATTACACCAGTAAGCCCAATTTTATTGTCCTAAGATAATATTGTCAAGTTTTGGATTTTAATTGTAGCTGCTGGCCTCTTCTTTTTCTTATCTAATTTCTCTGAAAGAGTGTATTTTTCTGTCAGGTAACTGTTTTTACTGTTGACAGGACAACATTATTAAAGTGGAGCATTTCTATGAAATCCTGCATCTTCAAAGTCCTCAACCAAAGAAGAAAGGCATGTGTCCACCTCAACGCACTCTTCAGAATAAAGGTGCTCTATTTGGTATTTATGGTCCAATGGAAAAAATCTATGGAGCCTTTCAATTGCACAGAAAGTTCTTTATAGCAGAAAAAGGTTCTTTAGATCATTTAAAATATACTTCACACTATTTTAAGAACCATTTAATAAAAGATTATTTGGGGAACCCAAAATGGTTCTTATATGGCATCACTAGGGGCTTTCGCACTGGGTAGTTATAGGACCTATCCACCAGAGCAGGGCAGACAGCTAAATATTATCCTGGTGCCATTTTCCTTGTTGCATTTGCACCGCCAGTTGAAAATCTGAAATGATGTAAACTGGCCGACAGCGAGGAGTACCTGGACTTTGGCTTCAGTCCATCTGTCACTGTTTTCCATGTTCTTGGAGTTAGTTTGTGAAGTAAGTATATGTAAACTGTGAGTTTACACGTCTTTTTAAAAATGGCAGATGCCAGTGTTTTGTATGGCATGCGTTTGTTCAATCAGCATACACTTGTGTCACTGGAAATTCCTATTTTGCCTGGATGAACCCTACTCTGAAGTAGGATCTAACTGAGTCCAATGGGTGGAGCTTACGTCTAGCTCCCCTTCGCTAGACGTCCAGCGAAGAGGAGCGAATGTAATTTGGGTCTAATGAGTGGAGCTAGAATATCCAACCACACCCTAACCCTATTCACGACTCTATCCCTCCACCACATTAGACGTCCAGAGAGGTGGAGCTGGATGTCATTTGACTCTGCAGTGAGTACCACTTGAAAGGTGTTCCTATAGATGAATATCAGATGACGTCACCAATGTCTCCTCACTGATGTCACTCACTTCTAAAACTTGTCTGCCGCCATCTTGAGTACCTGATTCACGTCAGTCGCAAAGGAGCTAGCTATGCCTTCAATATGTTGTGTGGTGGGGTGCAACAACAAAAAAGGAGACCCCAAAATATCCTTTTACAGGCTACCTCAGGACGAAAAAAGACGCCGTAATTTGCGGGTGGGACATGTGTCCCCACCACTTTTGAAACATCTCTCGGCACGATTGTACCAATACAAATAAACAAAACATCTCCAGTTAACTAGCAGAGCATTCATTTCGTTCGTTTGTTAAATATGAGGCGATCTACTGCTGAAATATGTTGTTTCTGAAATCAAGTGATCAAAGTGCTCGTTGCGGCTGCGATCAGTGGCGCGGATACTGTGTTTGTTTGTGGCTTGCGCACAGTCTTCACTCGGACTTCAATGTGGAGAGACTCTATTCGTTCTGGTGAAATTACAAAACAAACTGCACACAAACGTGTCCCTGCCTGATATACAACCACTGATAAACATAATCGGTTTTGATGAGAAAAAAAATATATATATATGAGTGCAGATTAGAACCCAGAACCTCTGACACGCTTGGCAAAAGTTCTGCCCCTGGACCATTTAAATACAAGCTTAAAATAGTCAGATCAACATATAATATCATTGAATGCCAGGATTGGTAGTTCGGTAGCAGCGGACAGAGGCTGGAAGTACGCATCAGGTATCGCGTAGGGATCACACCCTAACGATATTATTTTTTTGAAAGTAGCGTTTCTTTTCATGGCAGTCGAGGTGCGAAATGTTGTATTTCGTAGCCATTTACTGTATCCGTACGAAGCTGTAAATAGTAGCAAGCTAGCTAGTTAGTGCTTGTCGGTACCATAGACAGTACTCGGTAGGTACTCAAGATGGCAGCAGTCAACTGGAAAAAGCGGATGACGTAAGAGGTCACGTGACTGATATTCATGTATAACTTATATTGCTCCCAGTTCCTACGGGGTGAACAAACCAAAAAGCTGGTACTTCTGCCAATAGTTATAAGAACCATGAAACCGTTCCTCTGGTGCAAAAGCCTTTTGGAGTTTATTTTTAAACTTTATAGAAGTATTAGGGAGATGACTATATCTGGAATTAGAAGTAAAACAGTGGGATGATAATATAGAGTACAGGTAAAATATTTTTCATTTTACTAAAGCAGCCCTTATAATACTTTTTTAAATATTTTTTTTACTGTAGCCGAAAGAATTTGCTACACTCGGGACTTCCTCATCAAGATGGCAAGTTGTCCAATGGCTAAGAAGAAACCTGAGTTTTTACCAGAACATCCAATCGTTTTGGAGAATGGAGTGAGTTATCCACAGATTTGATTTAGATTTTTGAAGCACTTATTTGTCAGAAGATGGTTTTATAGGTGTGTGTGATAATGAAAATGCATAGCACAACTTCCGATTATCATCTTTTCACCCAATCTAGAGAACCAATGCCGTGCCCAGATACTTTTTCACCAACTACAATAACAACAACCACGACGACGAGGACATGTAAGTGCATTCATCAAACTAATATCACAACCAATTCAAGAGTTGAAATTAGTATTTTGTGTGTTGCATATTAACGGTTTCACTTAGGGGATGATTAACAGTTTATCTATTTACATGTCTTTACACAGGGCTGCCTAATGTGGAATTTCTTAGTCTTTTTATACAATGGTCTAAAACTGCAGTGCATGGGGGCCAAAGTGGAAAGTGTTAAAAAAAAAGTTAATTTATTAACTTTCATTGTTTAAAAGGTAAAAACAACCTTGTTTTTGTAAAGAAAAAAAAAATACTGTCCTTGAATTCTTGAACACATTTGTATTCTATGTAGGTGTCGCAATGCTTGTTCCTGACCAGTCCACAGTACAGTGTTAAATGATACTAACAGGACTGATGCCTTGATCCTTGCAAAAGATTCCACATCCTAATTTGTATTAAACTCACTCTTTGTCCTTTCTTGACCATAGTCTTTCATTTTACCTTATCTGACGGTGGTGATGTCGAACTCAGGCTTTTGATCCTTGCCTAATATAGGTTGTGTTACTAGTCTAGTTTCATGATCTGCTGTGTGAAAATTTAATTATTGTGGATATTTGGACTTGAAGTGTTTAAGATTGAAGTGAAGTGCACTTTTGACTTCTAGCAAGTTGTTATGTCAGATTGGGAATTTGTTCACTTTGCTTAATTGTATTAACACTGAACATTATGGCAAGCAAAACGGAACTGCCACTATTTTTTGACAATTATTGAGCCTGTGGATGGGTAATAATAAGCTTTTTTTTTTTTAAAGGTACAGTAAGTTATTTTTTTCTTTGCAAGCATGACACTCGAAAATAGATCTCTTTTGTTCACATATGCCTATGTTTGAAATGTATTTAATTCACTGCTGTAAACTGGATTAGAGCACAGAATAAGTGTTTGTTACAGTACTGTAGCCCTTTCAGTATTATCATATTGTCTTATTAGGGGTTGCTAAAAATGGTAAAATAATCAACCACTGTGGATCTTATGCAAGAATTCCCCCCCCATGATTTGCACATCTGGGCAGAGGCAATATTTTTTTTTTTTTTTTGCATCTCATTGTAATCTGTTAACTCATTGTCTTAACTTGAAATTGGATTTGAGATGGAGATTGGATTTATTTCCGCTAAATTCTTTACATTCAATAAAATAACATGTTTTAGTTGCTGTTCTGCTTTATCGTTTTATTGAATTTCTTGCATTTTATATATACAGTATATATATATTATTTTTTTTATTATTTTTTTTACTATTTTTAATGTTTTTGAAAGAAGTCTCTTACACTCATCAAGCCTGCATTTATTTGATCAAAAATACAGATTTTTTTTTAATATTGCCAAATATTATTACAATTTAAAATAATTGTTTTCTATTGTAATATACTTTAAAATATAATGTATGTCTTTGATGCAAAGCTGAAGTTTCAGCATCATTACTTCAGTCTTCGTTGTCACGTGATCCTTCAGAAATCATTCCAATATGCTGATTGATTTATTATCAATGTTGGAAACAGTTGTGCTGCTTAATATTTTTTGGAACCTGTGATAACCCTGTGAATAAAAAGTAAAAAATAACAGCATTTATTCAAAATAGAAATCTTTACTATCACTTTTTTTCAATTTAACACATCCTTGCTAAATAAAAGTTTTAATTTCTTTAAAAAAATTAACTGACCTCAAACTTTTGAATGGTAGTGTATAGTTACAAAAGGTTTCTCTTCTAAATAAATACTAATCTTTTTTTTCTTTTTTTTCTTCTTTTTATTCAATACCGAAAGAAAATCAGCATATTAGAATGATTTCTGAAGGATTGTGAAGACGAAAATGATGCTGAAAATTCAGCTTTGCATCACAGAAATAAATTATATTTCAAAGTATATTAAAATAGAAAACCATTATTTTAAATTGTAATATTTCACAGTATTTCTTTTTTTTTTTCTTCTGTATTTTGATCAAATAAATGGAGGCTTGATGAGCATAGGAGACTTATTTCAAAAGCATTAAAAATAATGTTTCCAAACGTGTGTGTGATATTTCAAAAGTACAAATTTTATTGCTTTGATATATCAAACAAAAGCTGTTGTTCAAAATGAATTAAAATATTAATTAATACAAATTATAATTATTATAAAGTAAGTGTAACACATCTATAGTTAATGTAACGTGATTTCAGGTAAATTAAGCAACTTGTGACGGTCATCTTAAAGGAGAAGTTCACTTTTAAAATGAAAATTCTGTCATCATATAATCACCCTCATGTTGTTTCAAACCTGTATGAATTTCTTTCTTCTGCTGAACAGAAAGGAAGATATTTAGAAGAATATCAGTAACCAGGCAGTTTTTGGGTCCCATTGACTTCCATAGTAGGAAAAAAATATACTATGGAAGTCAATGGGACCAAAAAACTGTCTGGTTACTGACATTCTTCTAAATATCTTCCTTTCTGTTCAGCAGAAGAAAGAAATTCATACAGGTTTGAAACAACATGAGGGTGATTATATGATGACAGAATTTTCATTTTAAAAGTGAACTTCTCCTTTATAAATTAAAAAGTAGCCCAATGTTGTGTGATTTTTGAATGACGTCAGTGGTATCCCGCCTATGGAATCGAGGCCCCGCCCTTATCCTGATCGTTGCTATGAAGGACTTCTCAACTGTCAAATCCGTTGCTTCATCGAGCTCATCCTGCCGCAGGAGGCGGGGCTTGCGTGAAAAAAAAAAACAAGATACTCGTGCTGTGGCGTCACGTACACCAGCGGCACAGCCGGATGTTTTACAGCAACCGCTACTGACAGAAACTGGCCGTATTTTATCAAGTGACCTTCCCGGTGGACACTGAATCAGGAGGCGTTATAAACATCTAACGGTAACGAACACTGAGCTTCATTGAGAGAGACTATTCTTTTAGGAATGCTGTTCAGTCAATTTTATTGTTCGACAAAGTTCATTCTGCATAAGTTAGATGTAGGCTAGCCTAATATTTATTTGTTATACCAGACGATTTTTTTTACGTGGAAAAGTAATCTGTTGATGTGTCCATCTCAGGAGAAAACTGAAAATGCCGCTGGATGAAGAGACGAATGGAGCATGCGCTAGGTACGAATGAATCTAATGTGTTAGTGTGTTAATTTACTTCCTTATTCCGTTTGATATGCCATTGAATGATTTATGTAAATATTTCATATTCTTTACCCAACTCAAAGTATTGTATAGCGCACTGGATAAATGGCAGATTTCATTCGCTGGACACAAATGTTACGTTTAAATTACTTTCAGTTTTATGAGAAGTGATACAAAACGGAAATGATGTTCCTCACAGTGCCCTTCTCACGACCCCTGTGTTATAGTCCTCCTGATTGACTGTTTATGTTATGGTGTGTTGTTAAAGTGTTACTTTAAACCGTTTTCGTAATACTAGGGATAATAACCAACAGCTATGCTGTTTCACACCTAACTGTCAAACTTGTATTTTACCTGAATAGGTCAATATATGTGAACAATCCCCATTTAGACTCCATGACAGATGACATCCTTTACCATTTTAACCTGGGAACATCCACTCACGACTTGCCAGCGATGTTTGGAGATGTCAAAGTAAACTTTACTTTATTTCCTTTTCACTCTAAAACATGACGCCTTCAGAATGATCTGGGTCTGTCTAACTCACTTGGTTGGACTTTTTGTCTCAGTTTGTGTGCGTAGGGGGAAGCCCATGGAGGATGAAGTCTTTCACTGAATACATTGCCATAGAACTGGGACTTTCAGGCACCAACGCAGAATATCCAAATATATGTGCAGGAACCGATCGCTACGCCATGTACAAAGTTGGACCTGTGCTGTCTGTCAGTGTGAGTGAACTCAAACTCATCCATCTGTACACTACTATTCCAAAAGTTTGGGGTCAGTAAATGTTTCTTGAGCACCAACTCATCATATAAGAATGATTTCTGAAGGATTATGTGAAACTAAGTATGTTTACATGCACTCATTTTAATGGGAATGAATGTGCACAAGATCATTTTGAATCTGACTGAGAAATCACATTCAGGCGTTTACATGCTTCATTTTTTTTCAGGTCTACACCATCCCGTTCAATCAGGCCGTAATTAAATTTAGATTGCGTTCTGTCAGATCGATTGAGGTTTACGTCATTGCAAATTAAGTTTTTCTGAATATTAACATTGAATATTCTCTGTTCTAGCATGGCATGGGCATCCCATCAATCTCTATAATGTTGCATGAGCTTATCAAGCTCCTGTACCATGCCCGCTGCACTGATGTCACCGTAGTGCGCATCGGAACGTCAGGTGGAATAGGTACACTGCTTTAACCATTGAACTGCTTAATCAAAAGGGTGTTTCCATGCTTTCAAAATCAGCTCCGACCTCACCCTGGTGTTGTAAACCAGGGGATTTTTGTGAATCATTTCCTGAGTCTCAGAGTTGTCTTTGAGCTGTGTTTTTGTCTGTCTTTTGTCAGGTTTAAAGCCAGGGACTGTGTTGATTACCAAACAGTCGGTGGATTCTGTGTTTCAGCCTCGCTTTGAGCAGATCATCCTGGGTAAACCAGTGGTCAGGAGCACAGAACTCGACGGGGAACTTGCAGAGGAGCTGCTTCAGTGTGGCAAAGACCTTGCAGAGTTTGACACCGTCATTGGTAACACAATGTGCACCCTTGACTTCTACGAAGGTAGAAATATTTTCAAATGCACTCTTAAATATAATAGAATGTTTGATAATTTTGCACTGAGGTGTTTGCTGTATTTGAAGGCTCTGTCTTTGTACAGGTCAAGCACGGCTGGATGGGGCCTTCTGCTCATACAGCGAGGAAGATAAACAGAGATATCTTGCCGAAGCCTATGCCGCTGGGGTTCGTAACATTGAGATGGAGTCGTCTGTGTTTGCGGCCATGTGCAAACTGAGCAATCTTCGAGGTATGTCGTCTTTAACACACCAATTCTTCAAGTTAATGAGTAATTGTTTAGGTTAATGTAAATGGGCGTTTATGCATTTGAAATGGGTGCTAGAGGTTTATGGTCTTTTATTGCAGTTAGTCTGTTTGAGCTGACTGCTTTTGACCTCTTGTCAGACATTAAGCCTGCTAATGTTGTTTATTGTGGACTGGTTGAGATTTGATAATACGAAAGAGCTTTTTTCCTGTATTTTCAGCTGCGGTTGTGTGTGTAACACTGCTGGACAGACTGAAAGGAGACCAGATGACCAGCTCTCATGACGTCCTGAATAACTACCAGCAGCGACCTCAAGCCCTGGTCGGACATTACATCAAAAAGAAGCTGAAAGCCTCCAAGAAAAGCTAGTACACTACTAGTCAGAAAGCTTTCCAGGCAAACTTTCAGAACAGTCCTGAGCTGAAGGTAGGGAACAGTATAGTGCAGTTTTGATCAGGACAATGATTATATTAATATATGGTAAAAAGAAGAAACGCAGCTCTTATAAGTTGACCGATTTCATAAAAAATGACCAAAGTAACATAAATATCTTAATTTTCTACGATTTAACACTGCACAAGCTCATATAAATTCATGCCTTGAATATAATAGCTTCATTTACTTTTTTTTTAAATGGTAATAGGCACATTATGTTCTAGACGGTTTGATTTGTCTTAAATACCAGCTATTTATTATTGTTTTAAAATGCGCTGTATTTAAACTACTCCTGATGAAGTAGTTGTGTAAAAGGGAAATATGTTTTAGAAATGAGAGAGAACTAAACAGTTTTAGCACTAGTTACTTTATAAGAGTCCAAAAAGACTATTTAAATGACAGTAAATCTCTCTTGCTTATATTTGTCACTGTATGGTTTTGCTACAAACAAACTGTTTGTAAAATTCTACTGTAATGATTATAATCGTCTTAAGGAGAAATATTATGCAATATGTAATTAAGTTTGCAATGTTTAACATGCAAAGTGTTATTTTAATTATGTCACTGAATGTTTTGTTTTACACCATTCTGAGAAAAAAACACAAAGATTAAATAATTTAATAAATGAAAGTTGAATGAAGTTAATTTGTCTCATAAATGCAAAAAACAAGTGTTAACAATGTGACAACATTATTATGCACATCAAAGTCCATTAAGACTTGAACATTAGAATATTAAAATATGAAAATGTAATAGAGAATATTAATAGAAATGTCTGACGGAGCCTACTGAGTTGCCTCAACAGCAATTATGTTTGTATGCAGACCTTTTAGATATATTTGATATATATACTGTATATTTACTGTTATTAACATAAAATTAACCTAGCATGGTGGTTTAGACCTTTATGACTTTATCCAACAATTGAAATGAAACAGTGTCATAATTTTAGCATATTACATTTATTTATGTCTGACGTTTAATTATGCTTGGTTTCCATATGAACCCTTTTCACATTTCTGGGTTTCTCAGAAGCGGAAGTCATCATAGTTGGGTAAACTTTAAATATATAGGCTATTTTTGTGTTCCCATTTGCTCAAATAGCAAAAGAAAAACTCTGTAATAGTGTTTTCACAACTTTCAAAAAGAGGAAAAAATAGATGGAGATTGAAAATGGCAGTCAGAAGAGAGGAAGATGTCGATTTTACCTTCACTCCCATAGACGCTGTATTAAAAACACCCAGTGTCGGCTGTTATATCTGTTATAAGTGCAGACAGATCTGAGGGCAGGCCATGCAGTGCCTTATATGTGAGCATAAGGATTTTAAAATCAACGTGGAACCTGACTGGGAGCCATGTGTTATATATCTTTCTTAAACCAACATTTGGTCCCAAAGTGGCATTTTAATAAAATAAAAACTCTGTTCCCAATTTTGCCTTTTTTTATGATTTAGTTTATTTAATGTTGATGTTTATTAATTGTTACGAAATTGCACAAATTAGAATTATAAACATTTGTAACAGCGTTTTAATATTACAGCTAATATTATATTTGATTTTGTCCTTGTAATGGATCAATGAAATTGAATGGATCATTGTTGTTTGCCATTGCTGTAATGTCATATGAGTGACAGGTTGTCCCGCCCCCGCGGCAGTAAACACGTCATCGGAGAAGAGATTTCGTTGCAATACGGAGGGGAAGTTATTTTGATTAAAGATTACGGTGGCATATCAAAACAAAAAATGATGTGAACGGATAAATCATTTAGAATACTTCATTATTCCATAAAAAATATAGTCGATTTTGATTTCATGGTGTATTTGATCCAAGTACATGACTAAAATATAGCGGACCGCGATGGTTACAGCATCTAGCGCTCGATGAGATGCAGGCCAGTTTTTTTCCTCCCACACACGTCAGTGAAGTGCTGCCTGTGGCCAATCTGCTTTTGCGCGCGGACTGGATCATAAGTCAGCCGCTCCCATCCTCACATCTCTCCGCGCTCCTCATTGTGCTCTGCTGACTCAGTGCCTTAAGCATCATCCGCTCTCAACGCCACTGGCACAAACCACGACCATTGTGGAAAATAACACGGATTCAAGAAAGGACACCATGGCCAAAACAGCTATCGGTACGTGCTGCGCATTTCTTCACTTGTCATCTTAATCTATTGTTGCATTTGGAAACGCGTCAATGGAGACTGAATATGTCTATGAAAAGATCCACTGAGCGTTATACCATGTACGATCTATATAGAAAATATACAATGCTATATTAAAAATATTTTTCATATATAGCCTATTCGTGCATAAAACACATTGTACAGCTATAAGCAACTGCGACTAGAGTCTACGTTTACATGATCGGAGGCATCCCAGGTACGTTTGGCATTTCCCCCATTAATATAGTTTAGAATATTCAGTGAAGTGATTGTACCTTGCATTATGAATTAGAATAAATGGCGTACTTCGTACATTTCTGAATATAGTGGCATGTATGGAAGATGATTGGCGATGGCGCACCTGCTCCTGCTGCCTCGCATCATAATGCAGAAAGACCGCACCCAAGAAACGCTGCCCAGACAATATAGCCATAAAAACACACACACATACCTCCTCACGGAGCATTTACCTTAATAAGACATATTTAACCAGCGATACTTGCTTAATATGGAGTAATCATGAAAATTAAAGCAGCTTTTTTGTTATGGATGTCATCGTCCTTGTTTCATAGTCATGAAGTCTGAGTGCTGTCATAAACTGGCATCGAGGATAAGGTGACAGATTCTCATTCACACTCCATTTTATGTTTTAAAATAGCCACTTTATGCATTTATGAACTGAAAGCAGACTAATAAGGCTCGTCTAGAGATATACCACACAGGCCTGGCTCATTCATCATGTGCATTGTTATAATAGGCTATAACAACATTGATATTGCTCTGCTCATTTTAGTATATAAAATAGATTTAAAAAAAAAAATCTAAATGATCTATTGTGTTTATTTCCCTTGTAAAATCAGCCTCTATTTTGTTGTGGAGTCTGGTCCATGCAATTCATGACCAGATGGCATGGGCGGATTTCACTGTGCATTTTTTTTTCGGGCTCTGGTTATCTTGTAGAATTACTGAAGCAGTAAAGTCGACTTTCCGAATATATCACGGGCTGTTCTGTCAGGATGCATTGATCAGTGTAAGGCTCCTGAGCCGTGGGCCTGCTTGTTGATATTGTTAAGAGTTGCAGGAGGCCGAGGAGACGTAGATTGGGAGAACGGCCAGCCCTGCAGCAGTGGGATGCTGCATGGTGGCCTTTGCAGCACCGGACAAATAAGTATTGACACTATTTTGGACACCAGTATGTGACCCTGGCAGGAAATTGCTCCTGCGTGTGATTTGGACATCGGAAGTATGGGATATGTAGCTCATCCTAGGTTAGAACTACTTGATGACTATGATATTTACTTTATTTTCTTATGCTTGTCTCCTAGTCTGACTGATGTCTGACTGTAATTTTCTAGCTAATGTGCTTGTAATCTGTAAAACGCTACAGAGGGCAGGAAATGGGAAGTGTCATTAGTGTGCCTGCTGCATTTTTCATGAGTCTGCCAGCTCCATTTGTTTGAATGTAGAAAAGTCTCTCAGTAGACTCCATTTTTATGCTTTGTTGTATTTCAGTATTGCGTTTATCCACTTCAGTGTGTATATATATAGTGATAGTGTTTCGAAATGTCCCATATTTTTTATGTATGTTCACTGAATTCCTGATGAATCTACTTTTTTCATTGTTCATAGCTGTAATGATGATAATAAGCTTTTGAAAAGAGCTAATGTAGCTAAAGTAGCAGTGTCAATCAGTCACTCAGTTGAAGCATCATAGAGACAGACACTCAGAGATGAAGTACAGGGTATGTTATAGCCCCCAATTGAATCCTCTAGAGACCGGGTGATATGCTCCGGCCTGTAAACTTCAGCACATTTGTGCTTGAGTAGCCTATAGTGGATGTGTGTATGACTAACAAGGGGCCAATTTTGTGTTGTTCCAGCATACAAAGAGAAGATGAAGGAGCTGTCCATGCTCTCGCTCATTTGCTCCTGCTTCAGCCCTCAGACGCGCAACAACCTCGTCTGTGAGTTTGAAGGTAAGAGAGAGAACAAATTAGTTTTCATTTGAAGCAATATAGGCCTAATATTATATATGAAATGCATGCTGTATGCTATTTTGGTAACACTTTACAATAAGGTTCCATTTTAGTTAGCATTAGTCATCTACATTAGTTAACATGAACTTACAATGACAAATAGTTCTACTTTTTTTTTTACGTTAATTTCAGCATTTACGAAAACATTAAAATCAAAAGTTGTCTATGTTACCTGAGCTAACATGATCTAACAATGAACAGTTGTATTTTTATTAACAAATGTTTATTACCAAAGATTAATAACTACTGTAACAAATGTATTGTACATTTTTAATCAATGTTGTTGTTAACATTAGCTGGGGCTTTGTTGTGAAGTGGTAATGATATTTTATATAATAAATAAAAAAATAATACATTTGACATAAAAAATATAAGATGTTTATATAATAAATATAAATAAATAAATATAAGAACATATTTAAAATGCTGATAATTTCTTGATCAGAATCTTGATTAATTATGCTCTGAAATTTATGAAAAATAAATTAATTGAAAGCCCATTTGCACCACATAAGAAAAAAATCATCCTTTAGTAAAAAATGTCAAATTGATATAAAAAGTCTTAATTATTACATTCTAAGTCATAGTTATGAGACAAGTTGAAATTATGACAAAACGTCTAAATTATGAGATAAAAAGACAAAATTAAACATTTTGTCATAATTATGACTTTGTAACTTAATTAGTAATTAGTGTAATAATTTCGACTAATATTCTCATAATCGACTAATGTCAACTCAACTTTTTATCTCATAACTATGACTTAGTATCTATTTTATCTCATAGTATCTCATTATTATATTATCATTTCTACTTTTTGGCATAATTATGACTTAGTATGTCTCAATTTTGACTTTATCTCATGATTATGACTTTTTTTTTCTTAAGTGGAGGAAATGGGCTTTTTTATTTTTTTATTAAGTGAGGTCATTTAACATTGGTCATTGTCTTGTAGATATGGAAGTAAAGCCCATAAACAAAAGGGCATCAGGCCAGGCCTTCGAGGTGATCCTGAAACCACCCTCACCTGTGTCAGATGTGGCCCACAGCATCACCTCCCCTCCAAAGAAGCGGGATGTGTCACTGGAAGACATCCAGAAGAAATTGGAGGCTGCTGAGGACCGCAGGAGGGTGAGTGGAACTGAATGTATAGAAGCTTACTTATCTGTAGCAATAAAGCTTAGAATTTTATTAACACAGACAAGTGTACATGAATCAATGCATCAATAAATATTACCACTTTGAAATCCATTTAACCCTCAGGATTCAGGAAATGCATGCCCTTCCATGCCTTAATGCTTGAATGCTCATGTAGATAATGACTTTCCTCAACAGTCCCAGGAAGCTCAGGTGCTCAAAGCTCTGGCTGAGAAACGTGAGCATGAGAGAGATGTGCTGCTCAAAGCCATGGAGGAGAACAGTAACTTCAGCAAGATGGCAGAGGAAAAGCTCATCCTGAAGATGGAGCAGATCAAGGAAAACCGGGAGGCTTACCTGGCAGCCATGATGGATCGCTTGCATGAGAAGGTGAGCAAAATATGTTACACACTATATAAAATTATTTAAAATATTATATATATGGTAAGTTAATTGCTTATTTTTTATACTATTGCATTATATCTAATAATAAATAATAATAAATTAGTTTGTTAGTTAGAGGTACACTATGTAACTTTTGGCCCTGAATTCTTCATTTTGTGGAAGGACATTGTTTTGGTTGTGCTTCAGCTCTGTGTGACTGCGGATGAATATGGTTCTTTCTCATTACTTAAAAGAGAGAGAAAGATTATCCTACTGCTAATAAAACATTTACTATAGGCTTAAAGGAACACGCCACCATTTTTTGAAATAGGGGTTATTCACCGTCTCCCCTACATTTAGATAGGTGGGCAAATGCATTTTTGTCTCAGTGCATGCATTGTCTTAGTCTGGCAGCACCGCCGTTAGCTTAGCTTAGCATAATGAATTGAATCCTTTGTTGCCGGATAGCATGTCGTGAGTAAAAGTGATAAAAAAACAAAAAAACAAACAAATTACTTCTTGTGGCCTGCGTATTCACAACGAGTACAAATAGTAATGCAGATTAAGACTAGGCGATTTCCTAGGCAGATATTGACTTGGGACTATATTGAGGGAGAAGCACAGGCAAAGCACTGCTACTTGGGCGTAGAGATATCACGCTGACGCAACACCTGAAATCCGCTATCTCTGCGCCCAAGATATCTGATATATCTTCTCCCAAGTAGCTTTTTTTTTTTTTTTTGATCACTTTTACTCATGACATGCTATCCGGCAACAAAGGATTCCATTTATTATGCTAAGCTAAGCTAGCGGCGGCGCTGCCAGACTAAGACAATGCATGCACTGAGACAAAAATGCGATTGCCTACTTATCTAAATGTAGGGGAGATGGTGAATAACCCTATTTCAAAAAACGGTGGGGTGTTCCTTTAAGAGATATCATCAGTTTAGATGGAAGGGATCTCAAGCTGGCTTAAGACATTGCTGTAGCTTTACCCATTAATAGACACGGTACTTCCTTGAAAAATAAATTCCAGCACAGCGTTACAACGACCCTAATGAAATGACCCTTCACAATAGATAATGCTTTACAATGAACTCTGTTAGAGAGCTGCATATGGCAATTAATCTGTTCAATAAAATACTTTACTCACCTGTTGAGTAACCGCCATCTCCGCATCGCTTCTACATCATTTCTAATCGCTCAATTCTCGCCATCTCCAAAAATCCTAGCCAATGTTGATTGTCGTTTTATTAAGAGCTCTGTTGCGTTCTTTTTTTGCCAGAAGACTCTCCTCTGTTTGATGGTTGTTTTTTTTAACTGGTTATTCCCCGAGGTTTAGTTGCTTCATGTCAACCTTTCTCACTCGCTGTGACAACTAACCTATGCCTTTCCCACACCATACACGCATCAAAGAAGCCAGAGCAATTTTTCTCTATTCACAAATATGAGGAGATCGGCACGACGAGTGACATATGTACGCAATTTCCAACGAAAACCATCACAGTCTAAAATATAAACACTTATAATAGGCTTACCATTGTGAATCAGGGTAAGACAAAAACATGTTTGTATTGATGTATTGACTCATTTAAATTTTGTTAATTTTGAACAACAAAAAAGTTAGTGTACCTTTAATTATTCTAATGTATACTTAAATTAATGATCAGTATTATAGTATGTGATACTATGTGTCTGTTTTGGTCCTATCAGGAGCGACATGCTGCAATTGTCCGCAGGAACAAGGAGCTGAGGGAAGAGCTAATAGCATGAAGTTCTCCTCCTCCTCCTCATACTCTACATCAGCCAACCTGTCATCCTATCCTGTCATCCTATCCTGCTTACGCACACTCACACACAACCACTGGTCAAAACCAGTCAAAACAACTAGTATCACACTCGTATACTGTTTGAACGGTCTTGCTTGATTTCATAGAGTAATGGGAAGACACAAGTATTATTTTGTAAATACATCTTTTTTTAATCTATCTATCTATCTATCTATCTATCTATCTATCTATCTATCTATCTATCTATCTATCTATCTATCTATCTATCTATCTATCTATCTATCAGATTGAATGATAACAAATCAAATGTATCAAATCTACACGATACATTGTTAATCCTTTTATTATTATTGTAAGTCAGTTTCTCAGTTTTTATGTTTTGTTTTTTCGATTCAGGCACGTCTGGTTTGATCATGTGAAAGGTTTTTGGTGTTGTGAGAAAGCTGCTCGCTTACGTTTGCAGTGTTAAATGATGTGAAGTTTGGTGTAATTGTTAAGAATGCAAAAAGCTTCAGTGCTCAGGCCCCAGGTCAACATAGATTTACATTTTAAAAAGCAAACATACCCCAAGACTCATAAATATATATTGCACTTAAGTTTATATACAGCATGATCAAGACATAGCTACTTTTTCCTGACCAAATAGCTTGAGATATGAGTACTGAAACGAATAAAAACATGTTCATAGTGTCTCATTTGAAATTCTGTATTTTAGTTCCTTTGCTTAACCTCTGTGAAATGAAATATCCCTTTCTTGAAATGTTATGAACATCTGCATGTCGACATCTGCAAACGTACTCTTTTGTTGGCTGACGATTGGAAACACTGCACCCTTTCTGGACCCTTTGGACTAGACAGCTTGATATCGCCTGCATTATATTAAAAGAAAAGGAAAGAATAACCAGCCAGTTCCTATCCTGTTGCTCTATTTGGTGGCCTGCTCCACACCCACACATTGATTCAGGCCTTCGGCTCTCAAGGCTGATGTTTGTCATCTGTCTTTAGCAGGACATCTTCATTAGTACAGCGGTGTAATTAAAGGAGTTGTATCTCCCCGAATGTTCTGACATGTGTTTGGCTTGATAAAATAGGTAACATCTTTACCAGCTGAATGTATCCCCATATACTCCCAACTACAGCCTTTGACGTGTGACTATTTTCTATTTGGTTTATTTTGGTGAGATTGGAGTGAGTGTGTGTACTGTAAGTGTGTGTGTGTGTCCATGTTAGGTTGACCGAGCATTTGTGTCCTTTCTCTCCAGAGGTGAAGTGATGGGCAGATGCAGAATATGCACTGAATGATTATGATTTTATTTCGATTAATTTTCTTTCTTTTTTTAGATCACTGTCTCTTCTATAAATATGCTTGAAGTGTCTCCGGCTGCCAAACTTGTCTTTTCCCCTCTCATTTCTGTGTGTGCAAACTTTGGTGAAAATAAAGGTTTGGGGTTCTGTGAACATGGTAGACTCTGTTGTTTGCTTTTTTTATATAGCTTCTCGTAATGTCATTATAGCGCTTCACCAGCAGATGACAGTAAAGCTACTGTAACATGGGCTAAGCGAAAATGTAAATATCTAATCATCCAATTGCATGGCAGCAACTCTATGCATGTAGGCATGCAGACATGGTCAAGACGATCTGCTGAAGTTCAAATTGGGCAACAGAAGATTGGAAAAACGTTGCCTGGTCTGATGAGTCTCTATTTCTGCTGCGACATTCAGATGGTAAGGTAAGAATTTGGCGTAAACAATGTGAAAGCATGGATCCATCCTGCCTTGTATCAACGGTTCAGGCTGCCGGTGGTGGTGTAATGGTGTGGAGGATATTTTCTTGGGGCCCCTTATTACCAATGAGCATCGTTTAAACGCATCGTTTATGACCACAGTGGACAGTCTTCTGACGGCTACTTCCAGAAGGAAAACGCACCATGTTGTCAAAAAGCTCAAATCATCTCAAACTGGTTTCTTGAACATGACAGTGAGTTCATTAGTAAGTAAGTAAGTAAAGTATATTTATATAGCACCTTTCACAGACAAGGAAGGGTCACAAAGTGCTTTACAGTAAAAAATAATAATATCAAAACAAATAAAATAACAGCTGTACAAATACCATAGAAATGTAATAAATGCCAAACCATATTTTTAATTAAAAAGCTTGTCCAAGAAGATGTGTCTTCAGGTTTTTTTTTAAAGATTCCTCAGAAGCCATAGTTCTCAATGCTAAAGGGAGAGAGTTCCATAGCCTTGGAGCCACAACACAAAGCACAGTCACCTCTTGTCTTAAGATGTGTTCTGGGAATAGTTAAAAGGACTTGGCCTGAAGACCTCAGAGACCGAGGGGTGTGTGCATGTAATAAATCCTGGATGTAGGGTGCTTGACCATGCAAGGCTCTGTAATATGACTAAAGTTGTAAAATGTGCTCTTAAACCAATAGGAAGCTCCTAAACTCAAATGGCCTCCACTGTCACCAGATCTCAATCCAATAGAGCACCTTTGGGATGTGGTGGAATGGGAGATTCGCGTCATAAATATAATGATATCATGTCAATGTGAACCAAAATCTCAGAGGAATGTTTCCAGCACCTTGTTGAATCTATGCCACGAATAATTAAGGCAGTTCTGAAGGCAAAAGGGGGTCCAACCCGGTACTATATGTGTGTGTGTGTATGTGCATATGTTTGTGCATAGGTTTGCTTTGAATGTTACAGTATACTTTAATGGTAAGTACTGTTACTGTAATTAAATATAATATAAAGCTATTTATCTTGCATATATCTGTTTTGAATGTTAGATTTAAATTATACTATTCTTGTTACTGTAACTGCAAGCTGTTCCGAACATGCACCACATGCGAAAGAGATGGGGCTGTACAGGAATAAAACATAAAAAATGAAATATAAATATAAAAAAAATATAATATAAGCTATATAATAATATAAACTCAATATATCATTTTAGAGGGCAAAAAAGAAAACCCTTTTGTCTCATTCTTTCCACACGGATTCCACTTTACCAGCTGCTCAGCAGCAGTGAGAGCAGGTTCAGCCTGTGGGAAAATATGCGGAAGGCAGTAATTGATGCTAGTGCAGCAGAACAAGCAATAACATAATCATCTCTCTGCAAGAAGCCTGTTATTGCCCTACATTTTCTTATTTTCCCCCTCGTTCTGCTCTCTACAGATTCCTAAAACTAATTATTGTTTTGTTGAGTGCAGATATTTGCACTCAAAGACCTTTGTGCTATATTGTGTACTCCATTATGGTTTGCTTCATTCTGTATTTGCGGTTTCAACCACATAATTGTGATCCCCTAAAGTCCCCTAATGTGCTATTTTCATGTGCTGCACTGTTTGTGAAGGGAGTAGATTAACTTGACACACAAACACAAGTAATATTATTTACTACACATGCAACTTTTTTTCGTAAATTACTATTTACAATACTAAAGACATATTTGCTTGTAATTAATAGCAGTTATCTGGTATAGGTCAGAGATTGAACAGCAACGTATGCATGACTAATTAAGGGGAATTAATGTCTGTGTTTTATTATAAATTAATAATTAATTGGAGGTGAGCTTGATGCCGATGCACCTGCACTGCCAACATGTTTGGGTTTACAGCGAAAGGCACAAAAATTAATATGAAAGTCTTCATGATTTTTAATAATAGACCATAGGCGAATGGTTGGTATTTGGAGGTCTGGTTGGCAGGAGAGGCCAGGGAGGAACCGGAGGTGGCAGAAACCAGGGATGTGATGATGGGTGTGACCAGGACGGAGCAGAAGGTGGTAGAAGCCAGAGTGATGTGATAACAGGGTGATTCCCAGCTTCCCACGGTGGCGTTGCCGGAGAGAGGAACCATGGTGGTACGGAGTTTAACACCACCATGAGGACATTGCTGATGGAGAAGGAGCCCTGGGTGCAGACGGAGGGTAGGAAATGGTATGACTGAGGACTGTCGCGAAGCCTGAGGGAGGGCGGAGCCAGACTGAGCCGCAGGGGTAGAGTCCATGACGATAGGCTGGCGAGGTCTGACCCAGGCGGAGCTGGCAGGTCAAGGGAGCCCGGTGACGTTGCGGGCCTGATGGTCGACAGAGGAGCCAAGGGAGGGAGCAGTGGAGGCAGAGGAGTTAGGGCGAGGTAGAGGGACAGTGGCCGGAGGCAGAGCCAGGGAATCCCCCAGCCAGGTCGAGGATGGCTCATGGGATGTCTCAGGTGAATCCCCGATGCAGTGAGGAGGTAAGGGATGAACAATGGGGTAGACAGGAGGTGACAAAGACAGGGCTGGAACTAGAGGTGGTGGTAGAAAAGGGAGGGAAGGTGGGATCAGCATATCAGTATCCCAGTCCAGCACGCACTCTCTGCAATGAGGTTGTGGACGGGGAACTCCTCCATTCTCTCAGACTCCACTAGTATTTACTCTGTCACGGGCTCGGTGGCCGTCTCGCACTCCAGGTTTGACGTAAGGGGCTCAGGTTCCGGTGCGATGGTGGGCATATCCACTTCCATTGCCGTTGGCAGCTCCATCGTGCCAGGCGCTGGCACTCAATCTGCTGGGAGCTCTGGCTGTTGCTCCGTGTCGCAGGGTGGTAGTGGACTGGGCTCTGGGTCCGGTGATGAGATGGACCGGGGGTATAACCACTCTAGACATAGCAGAATCGCATTCCTCCATCTGAGTCCTTGCATGTCTGGGAGGTCTACTTGATGTTCGTAGTTCGCCCTGATCCAATACAGAGGTTTGATTATTTCGTCATCAAATGGTGAACGAATGGAAAGGTGGCAGAATTGAAGGGTGTTGTCCAACAAATTTTGGCCACTCATGGCCAGCGTAGCAAATTCAGCTGCATAATCCCTTTTGTGGTCGGTTATTCTGTTTCAATTATAAAGGTCCAAAGATGAAGATGAGTCAAAAGGTAGTGATGTTACGTTCTGTGCCAAGGTTCTCCTGTCTATACGGTAATTTCTCTACTGTGCGACAGAGAGTCGCGTGGTTATGACGCAATCGTTAGTCTATTTTTACAAAACACGGCTTCTACGGGGCCATAACGTAAGATACAAGGTAATGGAGCCTTTTATACATAGTCTTTAAACGCCTCAGATGTAAAGTTATTCGCTGTCAAAGTGACGCCAAAATGAATGGGAGTCAATGGAATGCTAACAGCAGGTGATGGCTTGTTAGCCAATGGATGCCCCATAGAAGGTACGCTTTCCGGATGCTGGATTACCCCCTTGATTGAGGCTTGTATCGCTTTAGACCAATGACGTCATTACTGACGTCTGAAGCCTCGCTTCCGCTTGACTGGTTCAGGAAGCAGTTTGAATATTGGCGCGATATTTTGACATTGAAACCCATGGGATCCCCTCAAAATGTGTGGTTGTAAAAGAGGTGAGTTTGGGTTATTTGATAGTTTTGCATGTTGTTTCGATGGAGCCAGCAAGAAAGAGAAAGATTTCCCCTGTATGGGAATACTTTGATCTGATTTCTCCATAGTTATGTTATACAATCATTATATACCACCAGAAAATACACATTATATTCATATATATAGATTAGTCTATCTGGAAATTGATTTTTTCTTCACCCTTATTTCTAAGCCTTAACTGGCGCAAAATACAGTGTATTACAGATCACATCAGGTCATCTGTAATGTATCTGTAATGTAATATTGTTTTACACTCTTTGACCACCAGGTGGTATTGTGAGCAAATGAAGCCTCGGGAAATGAACCCTTTTGTGAACCACTTGGCTGAAAAGCTTCAATGCTTCATGAGGCTTCATCTCACCACCACTATCAAAAGGTTCCAATACAAATGTATTTAATAAAGATATAAATTCAGATAATCCACAACATAACAGCGTGTCTACACACAAACAATAACCGACAATGAACTGAGGAAACACAGGAACTTAAGTATACAAAGATAACAAACTCATATACAAACAGCTGTGATGATTAAATGAATATCCATGGTAACAAACAAGTGGCGGGAAAAGTGAACAAAGACAACAGGAAATAATGGTTGCGTCCAAAAACTTAGACAGCTGACTTGTTGCCTCACTGCCCTATCAAGCAATGAATCTAAAGGCAGTGTTTGCGCACGAATGTCGCGAAACTGATTTCGGACAGACTTCTGAGGCAGCGTAACAGTTTAATGATCTACAACAAAAAAGAGCGAGCTTTGGTGAAAACTAAGTGAATATTTAATGCCTACAATAGTAATTTCTCGCTAGAAATGACATCAGGGGAAAACGTTGATCAAAAATGTTCATTTACACACAAACTGACGACCAGCCGCAAATTTCAGATGCCATCTTTATTTTTCTAGCTCAACTGTCACAGAATGGAAAGCACAGGATTGTAGGATATCAAAGGCAGCGAAGGATCCATCTATGCGGCCTTCAAAAATCGATCAGATGAAGGTATCTCAGGAGACAGGAAGTGAAACTAACATTGCATTCCGACGTGCCTTGATGCCTTCCTACCTTGGAATGCGTCCTCTGAAGGCAGCATTTATCAGCTTTTGGACACAGCCAATGATGATGACCAAACTAAAAGTCCATAAAAATGAAAACTAAACTGACAGTTCATGACATGTACATGGTTTGGATGTTGAGAGGACAAATACTAATTCAATTAATCTGACAAAAACACAGGAAAAAAGTAAATACCTTTATCATCCGACTTTTTAAGGTAACATTCTTTTGAAAATATTAAGCTTGAAATTGCTGAGTTTTTTTCTCTCAGACGAATTATGATTGTAAGTTATGACTGAGGATTGCTGTGGATTTGAAATGTTGCTTATGATGGCAGGGCTGAGACTTCTTGCATTGATTTTAGATTGAATACCAAACTGTGAACACTATCTCTATTTGACATGTCAGTGTAACCTCCAGCACTGACCCTGAGTGAATAAAAACAGAAACCCTATTGATGGCCCATCTGTGTGACTATAATGCTCTTTAATATCAGGACTATAATCCTGCCGCCTATTCTTTGTTGCAGAATTGCTTTATTATTAATCATCACCAGTAGATGTCACCGTTTCCTTTCTGCACTAAACTTGAACAGTGAGATTTATTAACCTATTTATGGACTTGTGCCAATTTTGAACTGTTTTGCTCATCAAGAACAAAGCTTCGGTTTTGCTCTTGATGTGCAGTCTGTGATATCTAAACTGCATCAGGTTAGTCCATATGGTAATTCTTCTTGTTTAAAGAAGTTGTCAAGTTAAATGTCTTATTATCATTATTATTAGCATGATCAACATGCCCACTTTATTTATTCTACAGAAGTAAACGATTTTTTTTTTTTTTTTATGGCTTGACTTTTGACCTTGTATTTAAATACAGATCTATCAAGCCCTCCCCTTTTAAAATCTGTTTATCCAATCAAATTCTCAAATATCACAGCAATGCTACTGATTGGTCAGCGGGTGGTTACTCTTATCCCTGCACTCTTTAAATCTCCCTCTGGTCTGCGCTTTTGCAACACTTTATAGCCTATACAAGTATTAAAGAGTAAAACGTCTTGTCTTGTAATTATCCTGTTGTTTCTTTGTTGTAACAATGGTTGAGCAATTCGTTGGTAAATGGAAAATGACTTCAAGTGACAATTTTGATGAATACATGAAGGCTGTAGGTAAGACAGAAATCAACTAATATTATTGTAAATACACAATAATAACTATGTTTGTAGCCTACTATGTTTTGTTTTCATGCACTTATGTCAGAATGCAACTTTTTGTCCAGTTGTATGCCTACAGTCATGCACCTGTTGTAATACCATAATGTCATTTTTTGCTTTGCAGGTGCTGGTTTTGCCTCTCGGCAAATGGCTAACCTAGCAAAACCCAGTCTGACGATTGCTTTGGATGACCAGGGGTTCATCTCTATGAAAGCTGTCACTACTTTCAAGACCCTGGAAATTAAATTCAAATTAGATGAAGAATTTGATGAGACGACAGCAGATGACAGAAAAGTGAAGGCAAGGGCATTGAAACAAACAAATAAATAAATGTGTGTTAGAAATAATTAAAAAAAAAAAAAAAAAAAAAAATATATATATATATATATATATATATATATATAGGCTATATATATATATATAATTTTTTTTTTTTTTTAAAGCATTATGTGTCCTTTCATTTTCATTCATTTCTTCATTCTCTCATTCAGACTGTTATGAGCCTTGCAGATGGTAAACTTATCCAAACGCAGACCTGGGAGGGGAAGACCACAATAATTGAAAGAGAGGTTCTGGACACCAAAATGATAGCGGTATGTGTACAAGTCAAATGCTTTCTTTACCTATGAAAATATTTATAAAAATTATATTATAAAATAAAATATGAATTTTATATATATATATATATATATATAATATAATATAATATTTTATTAGAAAACCATCTGGTTTGATTAGGCCATTGTTAATATCTCTCTCTCTCTCTCTCTCTCTCTCTCTCTCTCTCTCTCTCCCTCCTTTTTTCCACTTATCTGTACAGAAATGCACCATGGATGATGTGGTCGCTATCAGGACATATGAGAAAGATGCATGACCGGATCAAACTGTGTTTTTAAGACAGATTAAAAACTTTGTTAGATTTGAATGACTGACTCTTAATTTGATATGATATATAAATTGCTTTGTTGCAATAAAAACCTTTTTTTTGCTTTATAAACATAATAAAATAATAAAAAAGATCAAATGTCTCTTTACTCATTATTGATTGGATATAAATGATTTTTGTTCCTATATAAGAACAAAATATATGAGCAAATAGGTAAAGAATTGTAAAATAATTACATGAAATTAGTTTAGTACACACAGCATAACTTAACATAATTAGAATTAAATAATCCTAATGTAGACACTTTCATTTGAATTTGGACACAGATAAAATGGTAATCAACATGTAAAAAAAGTTGCTGCCTTAAATTAAGTACAATCAAGTTGAATGTTTAAGTCATTTCAACTTAAATTACATTAAACTGACTTGGACAAATGAGTTGAATCTTGAAAATGGCTTATCTTTTTGACGAGTTAAAGCAATGTAAAAACACATCTTGTAATAACTCATTGATCATATAATTTTTTACAGTGCAAGTTTACAAGGTCAGATCAAGTTCTGCTAGTTCAATGCTATTGCACATTTCTCTCTTCAGACTCTCCTTAGAGATTTCAAAGGCAGCCAATGCAACATTGCAGCTTTAGAATAAAAATGATATCAATTGCCATGAAACAGCTGCCACATTATGAGCCTGCATCATGCCCAATACTGCTTTCCATGCAAAATGTTTCATATTTCCATTCATCTGTGGTGTAAAATTCAAACCGCAAATGACTGCTATGGCAAGATGCTTAACATCCAATCACATACGTAAAAAGATATCATCCGAGCACCATTCATCAGCACCTCCTATAGTGCCCAGTGAACATGTGATGTGTTAATCCTCAGCAGTCCAGTTCACAATAGTTTCCTGAGTCTAATAACCTCAATACCCCCAGGATTAGCACTACTTTAGCAGTTGGAGTGGCTGACCATGCACTCCTTGCAAACTTCTGCTTCTAAAATATTTATTCCTCTTCTGTGATCCTAATCTTACCGAGTATTATAATGCAATTTATATTAAAGCATGTGGTATGAAAGAGGATTTTGATTTACTTGTAAGGATTAATGTGCATTCATCGGGACCCAAGTTAGGGTATAATTTGACAAAATAATATTTTAGGAGAGGCAACAAGTATTGTGCATTGATATGCTTTTAATTAGCTTGCTGGAAACCATTCTTTTTTTTTTCATTTAATTGTCACGGTCTGTGTGTTTAGTTTCGTTTTCATGGACTTTTAGTTTACATTCGTCAGTTACCTGTTTCCTGTGTTTCCTTTGTCCCTAGTTTCCCGCCAGTCATCAGTTGTCATGGACACTCATTTGATCATAACACCTGTTTGTTATGTTGTCATTGGCCCTGTCCCAAATGACACCCTAAACACTCGCGGTCTTCCTACGAGTCCGCACTTTCATGATGTAACGCCGCTTTGACTGTCAAGAAGAAGTCTGCTGCGAAGCTCGCTTCAGTGCGGGCTCAATGAAAGTGCACGTTGAGAGCGCATATCGACCGCAAAGGGGGCAAACTTTCAAAAAAGTCCAGTACAAATGTTACTGCCGCTCGGCAGCTGTCACAGTTGCTAGGCGACAAAAACAGTCCTCCGTAGGCTAGAACGTCCCACTTAACAACTCTCAGTCCAACCTTCGTGGCCTTCAAAGGATCCAGCCTCTGAAGTCTGAGTCCTTTGAAGGATGCAGCCTCTGAATTGGGATACACTGTGTATTTAAGTTCCTCTTTGTGCTCCTTTCAGTTGTCTGGTATTGTTTGTGTGTTCACTCTTATTGAGTTCTACACGCTGGTCCATTGCTGTTTCTAGCCATTGGATTACCTGAGTTTACTTTGTTTCACTTTATTTCAATAAAAGGACTTATATTTGATCTTATCTGCCTCTCCTCTTTTATCATCATACTTACTACATTGCAGAACACCAGACCTTAAAAGAAATGAAGCTGGATCTTACCTCCATTAATTTTGCTCCAATGGGGAGCTCTAACAGACCCAACAGGGCCACGATTTTTATGTTTCAGGGAGGTAGAGACGTATGTGGATGAATTAGTCTGTGTCAGTAACCTCACCCATTGCAATGCAACTCCTGCTGGACACTGGCCAAGTACATACATTTTTTTTTTTTTTTGCCTCTTCATGATGATTCGCTTAATCTAGTCCTGCTTTGTAAGTCGCTTTGGATAAAAGCGTCTGCCAAATGACTAAATGTACATCAACTTTGCCCTCTAGGTAAATGGATCTTCTTTAACTGTGGGCTAGGTAGAAGAGAATCCCGCCGCCAGCGTCCAGCCTCACTCACCATCCATCACCAGCCCAGAGCCAGACCCAGCGACCAGACTCTCCGCAGATAAGGAGCCAGAGCACACAGCAGACAGAGACCCATCATTACCCACCATGGACATCACTCCTGAGGCTAAGCCCGCAACGGAGACAGTGCCAGCTGCAGAGTCTGTCCCGGAAGAGATGCCTGAGGTCCCGTCTAATCAGGTGTGTGAGCCAGCCATTACATCCGTGCCTGTGGGAGTTTTAGTGAAGCTGGATAAGGAAGAGTGGCTCCACCTTGTCCCTCTGGGTACTCAGCTCCACCTCGGACTGTTGACCCTTCAGCTCCAAAGGACTTCGTCCCACCAGCTCCGCACTGGTCAGTCGTCACTCCACCAATGCCAAGGACTTCCGGGCTGTCGAATGCGCTCCATTCCTCAACCCTTACGGCATCCCTCAGGCTCCACCGGGGACCTCACTCACACCGACATCGCCTTAAGGTACATAATAAATAATACACTGGCTAACTTTTTGAGCAATGTTTGTTGGGTAATGTTGCTGTCAACGGGCAACCAGGTGAGACACAGGGCCCATGACTGATCTAAATTATCCAGATAGCAATTTGTTGCCCATTCTCAATGTAAAAGTGCCAAAACAACAATCGCTCGGCAACATTAGCCGCGGTTGGGCCAGTGGGAGCCAGAGCTTTAAACCGGTCGTGCCGGGCTAAAAGCCTCGGGCCTGTAGCACCGAGCCCAAAACCACGCTGCGTTTCCACTGTAGTGCCAGAAGCTCCACATCGCTTCACTAAAACACGCCCGTAACACGCCTCTCTGGAACAACATCACACAAACCCATCATTTCACCAACAAATGGAAGTTTTATCAGAAAACTAATCAGAAAGAAATCACTGGAAACAGTGAGATCACAAAACGAACATGATAAAAGCGACCGTTTGCCGTTGTACAGTGGCTAATGCCCAGCAACATTGCACAAAAAGTTACCCCGTGTATCATCACCTTCAGTCTTCCAGGCCCACTCAAGCAATGTTGCCGGGTCTTGAGGTCCATCGGACGTCGCCTGGGTCTCACTATCTTCCTGCGTCACCTCAGTTGGTTGGGCTCAAATTACCATCTTGGCTCCTCCCTCCATCACCGCCGTTTCCTGGGTCAGTCTGAAATCTCGTCTACCGTCCGTACCTCCTTGGACCCTACCACCATCCACTCCTCCATGGGCCCTTCCACCGTCATCTCCTCCATGGCTTCTCCTGCTGTCTTCTCCGCCCTGGTTCCTCCCATCTGCCCCCTATGGGTTTTCAGAGCATCGCCGGTGCCTCGTCCACCTCTAGAACCTCCTCCCTCTTTTCTGGCTGCTTCGTTGCTGGTTTTGTTTTACTTTATTTAAATAAAAGGACTTATATTTGATATTATCTTTATCGGACTTACTACATTACAATAATGTTCACAATTCAAAATGATTATTTTCATATTATTTTCATAATTAATTATTTGTATTATTAATATATACAATTAAGTGTTATTTTCATTAATTATTCTTCTCCTACATACAATTATAACAATTATTATATATTATAGGTTAATTATATATTGTTTATTATTATTATTATTATTTAACAACAGAAACAACAACAAAATATGATATTAATAATAATCCTTCTAAAAAAAATCCCCAAATGCTGTATTTCAGTATGGCTTCAGGCAGTTTTATATCAAATGATGTAAGCTTTATAGGGTCATGAGACAGGTTTAAGTCTGAGAGAGAGAAGCCTTGCATTTTCTCTCAATGGTCCATTGTTTTCGAAACTTTACTTATAAGGGACACCCTTTCAAGAATGCCCTTACAGCTTAAAATGTCATGGAATTTGATGATATTACCCTGCAGCAGGAGCAAACTGTTGGATTTGAAATAGCCTGTCAAGTAATTAAAGGGATAGTTCACCCAAAAAGGAATTAACTCTCCCTCAAGTTGTTCCAAACCTGTATGAATTTCTTTCTGCTGCTGAACGCAAAAGAATATATATGGGTAACCAAACAGTTGATGGGCCCCATTGACTTTTATATTATGAAAAAAAGACAAAGAAAGGAGATCAAAACATGCAAAAAAATATTAGTTTAACAGAGATCACTGTAAACTCTTAGAGTTTTATATGCTACAGTTAAGCTAACATCTGTCTTTACAAATGCAGTCTCGTCTTTGTCTGACAGTTTAAACAGTAGTTACATTTATATTTGGTTATTTATAACTAAAAATACTTATTATAGTTATTTATAACTATAATATTTATAACTAAATACTTATATTTAGTTCATTTGTGCAACTTTAAGAGTGTTTGCAACGTTAAGTAGGCTATGAGGAGCAACATTTTATTACAGCACTGCCACCTGGTGTTCAATATCATTACTATCACGTTTCTTGTTATCGTGTTCAATAACTAATCGAGCTTCCCAGTACTAGTGATGTCATACTCTTCAGTATTTTGTAAATTCCAAAATGTAAAATGTATGCTATTGGGGGTGAATGCCTTAAAAACATTTTCTATTTAAAAGACATTGACATGTATCAAAAATAGTTAATAAAGAATTAAAGATGAAAGAGAAATTTTTGCAACTTTTAAGCATATTTGTAATCATCACCTACAAGGAGACACTATAAAAGTCTTGTTTACCCATTCATTGGTAAGGGGACAATGAATAGAATCGCTCCAAGTTTGTGAAAACAATATGATTGTATGAGAGACAATATGATAAATGTAAGGTAACACTTTATTTTACAGTGTCATTGTTACATAGGTTACATGTTAGCATACTAATAACAGTAAATTATGCATAATTACATGCAACTAACCCTCAACCAAATCCCAATCCCTAACCCAATAAGTACATGCAGTTTCTTAATATTACCCAGTACTTAAATATATAATTACAGCAACGTAATAAGGACACCTTAAAATAAAGTGTAACCAAATGCAATAACTATAATCAGATTCCAAAAAAATAGGCTTATAATTAGACTATACTCTGCTTTAAAATGCTCTTAATCAGATTACAGTTTTTTTTATAGATTACATGATTACGTATTCACAGAATGACAGAAAATTATTCTTAAACTATTGATTCTACCTAATTATTCTTGTTTCACATGTCAGATATAAAAAATAAAAATAAAACATTTGAAGATATGATGGTTTTCTCAACACTGCATATCTAATCAATTCCTGCATGGCTAACAAATTTAGTCTTTCAAATAATTTTTTCCCCCCAAACACATTTCATCAACTCACAAACCTCCTGCAGTTCTTTCACAAACCCCAGTTTGAGAAAACCCAGTGATGTAATTTTAATGCATTTCATGATGTCCATATCAAAGAACGGAATATATTTTCTTTCTCTTTTCTGTGTTTTTACACAGTAATCCCATTCAAATGTGATAAAAGTAATATAAAAGTAATCAAAACAAAGTACATTACCTGAAACATGTCTAATAGATTGTTACAATTTTCTTAATGTAATTTAACCAGTAACGGACTGCAATTTTAACACAGTAAATACACATCTCAGCATGTATGTCATTATAAATAGAAATTGTAACTATATACCATGGAACTGGGATAAGGGATTACAGTTGTTCCAATTTAAAATATGATAAATTAATTCAATAACACCAGGGGAACTGGCAAAAGTTCGATCTGTGCTGCAGTGCTGCTGCACTCTACTGGAAGTCAATTGATTAATCTAATTTATTAATTTTTAAAATATACAAAGCAAAAGCAAAGTTGTTTATTTAACGATTATTTTCTTTTAGAAATACTTGCATTACCACTTCTAAAATAGAATAGTTAGCCTACCAAAAATTATTGTCATTACATTTAAACTGGGCTAACTTAGCAGTCATAAAATATTTTACGGGTGTCAGAAAAATAAATGATTATAACAGATTAAAATTTGTATAATCGTATTTTATTTACAACATCGTATTTTTTTAATCTAAGATTAATAAACAGTGAACTTGGAACATATTTCGCTTTGTAGTAACGAAAAGTCGCGCTTAAAAATAAGACCACCCTTCCTTTCGGTACTTTAGTATGGGAGCGCAACTGGTGGGACTTTTAATTTGAAATACAGAATTTCAGTGAAGGCATCGGCGTGATTGACGGAGGCTTCACGGCGGCCGAGGAGGACCCGTTCACAACAAAGGCGAGAGGCAGATTTTTATTTGGTCAAGAGTTTCACCAGACAACCGCTAAATCCTTCGGAGTCAGAAATAGAAAAAACGGCCGCTATCGTCGTGCTAATTTGGTAAGTAGGTTATTTAGATTGTATTGTTCTCCATCGGGGAAATGACTTGTTTATAACGACATGCAGTATTATTATACGTGTATGTGTCATATGGTTATAAGTTATGCTTATAAACAATCTGCATCTCTCTCTTTGATGCAACATCTTGGTTGACAAGTTGCCAAGCTAACACAGTTATCATGACTGATCTGTACATAAGCGAGCAGCTCATGTATTGATTTTATAAAAAGAAGTAACAGATGCGCTTTTGTGCGCAATAAGGAACGTGCAGGAAAAAATAAAACCGTCCAGCTATTAAAACAGTCGCTGAAAATACGCCCCGGTGACTATTTTCGTCAGTGTAAATAATGTTTTGCAATACATGACAGCACAGTCGAGTGTTGATTTCCTCGTGATTCGAGTGTGTATCTAACTTATATGTAATGTGTATGTAAATTGCAGAGGCTGTAAACACGTCGCCCAGCCCCTTCTAGGAAATCGACGTTTGGCTATAAACAGCGCAAATAATCTGGAGCAGCAAGAGCACACACACACACACACACACACACACACACACACAACAGCTGACTTCCTGCATGCCGAGCATTTCACTCTCCAACTGGAGAAATTAAACGTTAACTTATCTTAATACCCTTACAAAAGTTACCATGGTGCCCATAGTGTCCGCTCCAAAATGCCATAGTTACTACATTTGTTGTTGCTACTGATGACGAGCCATAAAAGATTTAATGAGCTCTGCTTCAGATCGTGTTTTACAGTCTCTCTGTGTCTTAAAGGTGCAGTCAGGAATTTTTGCTAATTAAACATTTGCACACAAAGGTAGCATTTTTGAGAAATTTCACATAAATGATGTACATCCACATAAAATGAAGGCTCCAGATAAATCAGGCTTCTAGAAAAAGCTGTTTTGTTCTACATGGAGTGGGTCGCCCACTTGTGGGTGCTGCCATGCTGACACCACATGACTAGCATTATTGTAATGTAGAGGCACGCATTTTCTGTAAGCTGCTTTGAAACGATATGTATTGTGAAAAGTGCTATGCAAATAAATGTTAGAGTTATGCAGTTGAGATGCATATAATTAAAAGTTTACTTCATATAGGCCTAATGTTTTACATAGACATATAAAAGCACAAAAGTTATTGAAAGTCCGTTATATGGATGCGTTTAGAATGTGATGGAGAAAAACATACATACAAATGAACAAAACAAGAAACCAACAAGCACTGCTGGTACGAAACAGCTGCAGCTGTTAAACAAAAACTTATTTTTGTGAAATATTTTGAAATTGCCATAGTATTATCAGGAGTATTTCCACCAACTGTTTTATGGTGGTGGTGGAAACTATGGGTAGCATGGTAATATCTTTTTGTAAGGGTAGATATGACAAGCGCATTACAATTTAGGTTACATTTTATTTTAAGGTGTCCGTCTTACATTGTAAGTATACATTTACAGTGAGGAAAATAAGTATTTGAATTTTATTTTTGCAAGTTCTCCCACTTAGAAATCATGGAGGGGTCTGAAATTGTCATTGTAGGTGCATGTCCACTGTGAGAGACATAATCTAAAAAGAAAAATCCAGAAATCACAATGTATGATTTTTTAACTATTTATTTGCATGATACAGCTGCAAATAAGTATTTGAACACCTGAGAAAATCAATGTTAATATTTGGTACAGTAGCCTTTGTTTGCAATTACAGAGGTCAAACGTTTCCTGTAGTTTTTCACCAGGTTTGCACACACTGCAGGAGGGATTTTGGCCCACTCCTCCACACAGATCTTCTCTAGATCAGTCAGGTTTCTGGGCTGTCGCTGAGAAACACGGAGTTTGAGCTCCCTCCAAAGATTCTCTATTGGGTTTAGGTCTGGAGACTGGCTAGGCCACGCCAGAACCTTGATATGCTTCTTACAGAGCCACTCCTTGGTTATCCTGGCTGTGTGCTTCGGGTCATTGTCATGTTGGAAGACCCAGCCTCGACCCATCTTCAATGCTCTAACTGAGGGAAGGAGGTTGTTCCCCAAAATCTCGCAATACATGGCCCTGGTCATCCTCTCCTTAATACAGAGCAGTCGCCCTGTCCCATGTGCAGAAAAACACCCCCAAAGCATGATGCTACCACCCCCATGCTTCACAGTAGGGATGGTGTTCTTGGGATGGTACTCATCATTCTTCTTCCTCCAAACACGTTTAGTGGAGTTATGACCAAAAAGTTCTGTTTTGGTCTCATCTGACCACATGACTTTCTCCCATGACTCCTCTGGATCATCCAAATGGTCATTGGCAAACTTAAGACGGGCCTTGACATGTGCTGGTTTAAGCAGGGAACCTTCCGTGCCATGCATGATTTCAAACCATGACGTCTTAGTGTATTACCAACAGTAACCTTGGAAACGGTGGTCCCAGCTCTTTTCAGGTCATTGACCAGCTCCTCCTGTGTAGTTCTTGGCTGATTTCTCACCTTTCTTAGGATCATTGAGACCCCACGAGGTGAGATCTTGCATGGAGCCCCAGTCCGAGGGAGATTGACAGTCATGTTTAGCTTCTTCCATTTTCTAATGATTGCTCCAACAGTGGACCTTTTTTCACCAAGCTGCTTGGCAATTTCCCCGTAGCCCTTTCCAGCCTTGTGGAGGTGTACAATTTTGTCTCTAGTGTCTTTGGACAGCTCTTTGGTCTTGGCCATGTTAGTAGTTGGATTCTTACTGTTCGTATGGGGTGGACAGGTGTCTTTATGCAGCTGACGACCTCAAACAGGTGCATCTAATTTAGGATAATAAATGGAGTGGAGGTGGACATTTTAAAGGCAGACTAACAGGTCTTTGAGGGTCAGAATTCTAGCTGATAGACAGGTGTTCAAATACTTATTTGCAGCTGTATCATACAAATAAATAGTTAAAAAATCAAATATTGTGATTTCTGGATTTTTTTTTTTTTTAGATTATGTCTCTCACAGTGGACATGCACCTACGATGACAATTTCAGACCCCTCCGTGATTGCCAAGTGGGAGAACTTGCAAAATAGCAGGGTGTTCAAATACTTATTTTCCTTACTGTAAGTACTGAGTATTAATAATTAACTAGTCTAGGCCTACATGTAGGCCTACTTACTGGGGTTAGGATTGGGATTTGATTTAGGGTTAGTTGTTTGTAATTATGCATGATTTATAGTTTTACTACAGTACATGTAGCGTGTGTAACAATGACACGGTAAAATAAAGTGTTACCCAGTTCCCTGCAGATATGGGACACTTTGATATGAAAATAATAAAATTATGTGTGTGTTAAGCCATCATAACCGAGTGGCTTTCTGGTATATTTTGACATGGAGAAGCTTAAAGAGATTGTTCATTAAAAAATTAGAATTATGTACTCACCCTCATGCTGTAACAAAACTCCATGACTTTCTTTTGTTCTGTGGAATATAAAATAAGATATTTGGAGAAATGTCTTGGTGTTTTCCCCACCAGATACAATGGAAGGCAATGGGAATCAAAACAATTTGGTTACCGACATTCTTCAAAATATCTTTTGCATTTTACAGAAGAAAGAAAATGACATGAGGCTGAGTAAATAATGGCAGAATAATTTTTTTTGCATGCACTATCCCTTTAATGTTGTGACTGAGACCCCTCTTTAAAATATAGTTCACTCTTATAGCTCTATAAAAGCCAACTCAAGACCACCCAAAGAGGTTAGCCATGAAACTAGGCCAGTCGAGTTTTTACCCATGAGGTTGCCTGTCTGTGGTGAAATTGAGTCTGTTTTTGCAAATGGCCTGATTTATTTTTTTCTGCTGTTGAGATACTACACCCATAATGTCAGTGTAAATATGAATACAACTGACACCTCAGGTGTCCATGTTGACAGATGGCATTTGTGGGGGCATAACTTTTGCCCTGCTGAATCCTGCCCCTCGACAGAACCTGCTCGCAGTAGGCCGACAGCAGTTGGCGGAGGGAGCCGGAAGCCCCTAGTGTTCCTGGAGGAAGTCTGTTTCTTTCCTCACAAGCTCCTATGGAGAATGAGTCAGTGTTGTTGAGACAATTAGCCGTCTGCTTCTGATCCAAGACCTGTTTTAATTTCTCTCTCTGGATGGTTGACAAGGATTTGTGTAGAAGATGGGCTGGTTTTAGGTCAGTTCTCAGTGGCGTCTATGCTCTTGCAGGTCTTCTAAAGGGTACACATGTGAAGTGGGACACGTTTAGCATCTGTCTCTGTCAGGCCTCTTCTGTGGTTAAACACATTAGTTTGTTTTGTAAGTGCTGTTTGGTTATGGTGGCGACTCGGGAGTCAGTTCACTCCAAATAACACTTCAGGCCTGTTCCTGCAGGTTTTGAGTAAACGTGGTTGTAAATGTTATACATTTAAAAGATTTTCAAATAGGATTTATTTTCTATTTGGCTAGTTTTGCGAATAACATGCTCTGTGGTGGAGTTAGATGTTTCCGATATTTGCTATGACCATGTGGACACTAATGTTAAATTCAGTTGTGAGTTCGCCTTTTAATGCTTAATCCTGTTCTGTAAGCACATAATTCAACTACATTCTACAACCGAATTGACTCCCAAAAAATTCAGGTAGTAACAACTGCATTTACAAAAATTCTATGCAGTGTGTACGGAGCCGAACTGAACAACTTGGCTGTTTGTTAATGATGTATTTAAACACCCATCAGAGATCTTTCTCTCTTCTGTATGCATGGTGCAAGAAAACCACTGGGAAAGAGGCTTGACTCATTCGTGTTGACAGATCTTGTTGGAAATGACACCAAACAAGAAAAATCCCATAATAAACCGAAATAAATCCAAATGCTTTAGATTGAAAATAAGACCAAATATTTGTTCCTCACCTTTCTGGTTTAATAACTTCATAAACCTGATTGTTTTATGTGCCAAGCCCTAAAATGCTTAAGTGGAGTTAAGTGTTAAGTGGACATGGCAACACTTCAAGAGAATGCTTCACAAAGCAGCCTTCGAGCATAAACAAAACACAACGTTTGATGTTTGTTGACAGTGGTTTAGTCAAAATCGTAGGAAAATAACGAGGATTTGGTCGCTGTAATATTACTTTGGTCAAAAATAGTGGATAACAAACGTCAGAAATCTTTGCAATTGTGGGAGTCACAAGTCTTGTTCCATTCACACACATAATAATAATTCAGGGGATTCACTCCTGTATTTAAATGCAGTTGTCACTCCTGAAACTCTACAGTGTGTAATTGGCCTATATCAGGGGTGTTCAATCCTGCTCCTGGAGGGTCCTGTAGAGTTTAGCTCCAACCTCAATTAAACACACCTGAACCAGCTAATCAAGCTCTTACTAGGCATACTAAAACATCCAGGCAGGTGTGTTGAGGCAAGTTGGAACTAAACTCTGCAGGACAGTGGCCCTCCAGGACCGAGTTTGGCCTACATGATGTAGCCAATGCCTATCTGATGAAGTTCTCCGTACATTGGACACATTGTTTGTTTTATTCTTGTTCCCAGGAAGCACACCATGTCTGCTATCTGTGGGCCCACAGGCTGAAGAGGTCTGATCGTTCTGGAGAGCTGGGAAGCGAGAGATGGGGAATACGGCCACCAAGTTCCGTAAGGCACTGATCAATGGCGATGAGGTTCTGGCCTATCAGCTCTACGAGGGCAACCCTCAGTTCAAAGAGTCACTAGACCCCAACACCTCATATGGGGAACCGTACCAACACAACACCCCACTCCATTATGCTGCCAGACATGCCATGACACGCATACTCAGGTAAGACATAGTTTCTCCTGGATATTTAGCATTTGGGCATTCTGCTTTGTTTTTATTTATATCTAGCAATCATTATGGGTCAATGGCATCTATTAGGCCTAATGTATTATTTTGTAAAAAAATTTCATTAATTTATTAAAGTACATTTCATCAGTGACTTGAATACACATTTTCTTTGATGAGCATATTTTCAATTTCTGAATTAAAATTAATATTGATATTTTTTGGGGGGCATAAAATAAAATGCCAAATGCAAGTCATGTGGTCCAACCAACATGAAAACATTTTACAATAAATAATACTATAAATAATCATGAAAACCCAAATGACTGTGTGTCAAGGTCAATATGTGTCTTAAAATATCTCATAATTTGACCTTTTTATGACAAACTAAGGTCGGTTCTGGTTATAAATTTCGTAAAATGTCATGTGGTGCAACAACTCAAAAATATAAAGATATTTATGAATTAATAATCCATATTTGTTATATATTTCAAGTAAAAAAAAAAAAAACATGATTAAGACTCAGATTTATTCAAAGTGACAGGAAAATAAATATGATATTACTTTTTGATGGTTACACCTCTTGACATGAATACAGAGGGAACAATTTGAAGAATTTGGCATGTTTTAAACCTTTCCATCATTGTGGATTCTCCTATATGTCATTGAACCGCATAACAATTGAATCTGACACTCGTAGGCCGTCTGTCAGGCTCTAGGCGTGATTTTATAAAATATTTTATTTGTTCTTAAATGCTTTCATACTGTTAGAAGTACTCAAGTCATGTACAATCAGTTTCTGCTGTTTTTCCTGTCCAGTTTGAAATGCTTTGGCCTAAAAAGTTAGGAACCTTAGGTGCCAAGCTTTGAAAGTTATTTTAAGGCAAAACAGCTGTTTCAACTACAAATGTGCTGAAGATTCTGGGTCTGAATCAGCAGGCCAGTGTTGCTCAATTTATAATTTTTGGAAAGAGATTTGGAAAGCTATATGTTCTCTCTGGGGGTGGTGTGATGTCAAAATAATCAACAGCTTATTGTATCGTCAGAATTTTAATATCGATATATTCCCAAAATCTGTTCCTTCAGCAAAACCAATGATTACTCATTTATTTCGCAGTATTTAAGTGCTTTAGTTTTTCCATTTATTTGTGACTCATCATGCCATCTTTTCACAGGTCCTTCCTCTTCAGCAAGGATGGGAACCCCAACAAACGTAACGTGCACAATGAGTCCGCACTGCATGTGTTGTGCATGGGGCCGCATATCCTGCTATCTGAAGGGGCGCTGCAGCCGCGACTGGCCCGGCCCTATGAAGATGAACGCAGGCGGGCTGAGTGCCTCCAGATGATCCTAAAGTGGACTGGTGCCAAACTGGACCGTGGTGAATATGAGAGTGCAGACGCCAGTGCCACTGATAACAAAAAGAACACACCATTACACTATGCCGCTGCCTCAGGGATGAAGACATGTGTGGAGGTATGTAAAACACATTGTAGCCTAGGTGCTTGTATTTGTCAAAATGTGCATGTGCACTGACACTGTTTTTCTGCCCCAAATCATGTGTAGTGAACACTATATAGAGAATAGGGAGTAGTCTTTGCACACAGCACCTGTCTACACCGAAACAGGTATAGCACGATACTAAGGGTACGTTTACACGACAACAATGTACTAAAAACATTTTTCCTTTGCTTTTTTTTTTTTGGTGTACAGACGACAAAGTTCCCCATTCACATCACAAAGTTCCACGGAAATTATTAAAAATGCTGTGTGTTATGCTGCCAGGCCAGTAGTTGGCGATGTCATTTTGTAAAGAAAAGCTACACGCCTATAAACTGAACATGGTATATGCATTCGCATGACGTCACTGTTTTCACGAATTCACGTTTTTTTTGTTTACATGAGGACGATAATGGTATCGTTTTCAAAAACTTGCACTTTGAAACCCGTTTTCAAAAGTTTGCGTTTTCAGGCCCCCAAAACGCCATTGTCATGTAAATGAACGGCCAAATCGCATAAAAAGTTTTCAGTTTTTAGTTGAAAATGGTGTTGTCCATTTAAACGGTCCATAACATCTCTCTGTATAGGCAGATCATAGGGAGACATTTTAATCTAATATCGTCATGTCACTTATTTAGACCCCTGACCTGGAACATTGTTTGTTTTGACAGTAGAGATGATTAAATCTTCTGTTTGCAGAAGCCTAAGAAATCCATTCAAAGAACATTAATTCCTAAAAAGTGTGCATGTTTATTGGGCAAGACTTCAATAAGGTTAATGTTAGTTACAGTGGAGAAAAATATTATTCGATCCACTGCTGATTTTCTAAGTTTGCCTACTTAAAAATAAATGAAGGGTCAATCATTTTTATGGTAGGTTTATTTGTACGGATAGAGACAGAATATCAACCAAAAAATCCAGAAAAAACACATTATTTAAAGGTTATAAATTGATTTGCATTTCAGTGAGTGAAATAAGTATTTGATCTCCAAGCAAAACATGCCTTAGTACTTGGTGGAGAAACCTTTGCTGGCAAGCACAGAGGTAAGACGTTTCTTGTAGTTGGTCACCAGGTTTGCACACATCTCAGGGGGGATTTCGGTCCATTCCTGTTTACAAATCCTCTCTAAATCCTTAAGGTTTCTTGGCTGTTGCTTGGCCTTTCGAAGTTTTAGCTTCCTCCACAGATTTTCTATAGGATTAAGGTCTAGAGACTGGCTAGGCCACTCCAAGATCTTAATGTGCTTCTTCTTAAGCCACTCCTTTGTTGCCTGGGCGGTATGTTTTGGGTCATTCTCATGCTGGAAGACCCATCCACGACCCATCTTCAGTGTTCTGGCTGAAGGAAGGAGTTTCTCGTCCAGGATTTGACGGTACATGGCCCCGTCCATTGGCCCCTCAATACAGTCAAATCGTCCTGTACCCTTAGCTAAGAAACAGCCCAAGAGCGTAATGTTTCCACCTCCGTGCTTGACTGTAGGGATGGTGTTCTCGAGGTCATAGTCAGCATTTCTCTTCCTCCAAACACGGCGAGTTGAGTTGATGCCAAATGCTCAGTTTTGGTCTCATCTGACCACAGCACTTTCTCCCAAGCCTTCTCTGAATCATTAGATGTTTATTGGCAAACTTTAGACAGGCTTCTTGAGCGGTGGGACCTTGCGGGTGCTGCAGGATTTCAATCCATTCCCGGCTCAGTGTGTTTAATAGTTTGCTTGGTGACTGTGGTCCCAACTGCCTTGAGATCATTAACAGGCTCCTCCAGTGTAGTTCAGGGCTGATCCCTCACCTTTCTCATTTCTCCATTTCTGAATAATCACACCAACAAAAGTCTCCTTCTCACCAAGCTTCTTACTGATGGTCTTGTAGCCCATTCCAGCCTTGTGCAGGTCTACAATCTTGTCCCTGACGTTTGACAGCTCTTTGGTCTTGCCCATGGTGGTGGAGAGGTAGGAATGGTGTCTTTTATACACACAACGAGCTGACATTAGGAGTAATTTCTTAAAGTGACAGGACTAATCTGTGTTTCACATGGGCACATAACCAATCTGTGGGAGGCAGAATTCTTGCTGGTTGGTTGGGGATCAAATACTTATTTCACTCGATCAAATGCTAATCAATTTATAACCTTTATATAATGTGTTTTTTCTGGATTTTTTGGTTGATATTCTGTATTTATCCATTAAAATAAAACTACCATAACAATTATATTAACCATTAATTTCTTTGTAAATGGGCAAACTTACAAAATCATCAGGGGATCAAATCATTATTTTCTCCACTATAATGCATTAGGTATCAAGCTAACATTGAACATCACTTTTTTTTTTAAAGCTAATGTTAAATAATAAATATACAATTTTTCATTGTTAATTCATGTTGATAACAGATTAACTAATGTTAACTAATGTGTACAACTTGAAATGTTAGAATGTATTAGTACATATTGAAATTTAGATTAAAATTAGATTAAAGGACCTATAATGCACTTTTTCAAAGATTTGATTTTGTATTTGGGGTCTACTAGAAAAGGTTTTCATGCTTGACATGCGTCAAAAGACGCATTATTCTTCACTTATACTACGGGGCTGTTGAATGCTTGAAACTGATTGGTTGACGAATGTTAAGGTGTGCAATTATTTTCAGGGAAACGCGTGGCTTAAGTAATTCCAGGCAGATCGTGACTGCATTACAATTCCATATCACTTCGCCAAATGATTTCAGTAATTTCAAAGGTCCTTACAGCCTACAAAAGCAAAAACAAAAAAACAAAACAAAAGAAAAACACAATGACACTGACCGAGCAAATAAATATAGTAAACAATAGGATAAAAACGACAAATTATTTCCATGTTTTTTGCCACAGAATTATGTTTTATTATGTACGGAAAGCACATAATTATTTTTCTCTTTCTCATGCTCTCTCTCCCACTCAAACACACTCATACAGTATGGATACACACTTGCACAGATACGTGTTGTCAGCGCTGCTCTGACGATTTTATCTGTAAAATAATTTAACAACTTAAAAGCTACATTAATTTCTCACTAGCGAGATCATAACTGCCCTGTTCTTGGAGCAGATAAACTTACAGTTTCGCTATTACTGACGCTGCTGCCGAATACTGTTGAGACTTCACTTGCTCTCGCTCGCTCTCTCTCTTTCTCTCTCTCTCTCTCTCTCTCTCTCTCTCTCTCTCTCGTGTTGATCTTCATGCATTCAATTTACAGTATGTTTTCATAGTTCAATGGACACTCATTTCAAAAGTGAACATATGAACTGTATATTAACAGTATTTCCCTCTCGAACCCCTCTGCAGTTTCTGGTGAAGCGTGGTGGAGACCTGTTTGCGGAGAATGAGAACAAGGAGACCCCATGTGACTGTGCAGAAAGGCAGCATCATAAGGAGCTCGCGCTCAGTCTGGAGTCTCAGATGGTCTTCTCCACTGACCCCCATGCCGAGGATATCGAGGCAGAGTATGCAGCCTTAGACCGCAGGGAGGTAAGCTCTCCAAATAAACTCTGGAATTTCTGGACATTAACATTGGCCTCAAGCCCTGATGTCCAGATGTGACAGATTTTAACCTGTGTTTTTTTTAGAACAATAAAAATATAAGAGTTTATTGCAGATGACTGAATACTGATTTCGCTGTGACTGAATGATTAACATGTAACTCTGTCTGTTTTTAAGTTTTATGAAGGTTTGAGAGTGCAAGATCTCAGAAGACTGAAGGACATGCTGATAGTGGAGACGGCAGACATGCTGCAAGCTCCTCTCTTCACCGCAGAGGCTCTTCTTCGGGCTCACGGTACGATTGTGTCACAAGATATTTTGACTCCATTCGCAGGCCCAAATTTAATTGTTATGTGTTGAACTACATATTGGTAGCTAAAAACTGAGTTTTTCTGAGGGCAACCCTCTACAATGCAAGGTTACATACCAAATTTTAAGATAGGCACCTAAAAATGCCTTTAATTAGCCAATGGCTAGTAAATTGTATGATTTCACTCGCATGTGATTGTAAGAGGCAAAAAACTAAGTTTAGCTCAGATATAATTTCATTGCCTTCTGAGCTTTATGCACTGTCGATTGGCCGATGCCCTCTGTCGCTTTCTCTCACACATGGCACTCACCGTGAGAGAAAGAGAGAGGCTTACACATGCCATGTAAAGAGAATTGAAAGTTGATCATTTGCACATGTTTTTAAGTCTTGGCACTTTATTTTTATTTATTTTTTATTGAATTTTTAGAACTCAAAAGCAACTTCCATTCATTGACAGAATATATTAACAGTATATTCAAAACAAACATACAAGAAAAGAAAAAAGAAAAAAAAGAAAAAGTAGTATAATCTTCCATTGTAAACTATTAGCTCACATTATGGATAAACAAAGTGCTCATCAGGAAAATCCAAACAACAAAGTCTTGCCAATTTAAACATTCAAGCGCAAGGAGACCTGAAAGAGAACTCAATTTGGTACCCGCTCGCTGTGAGAAGTTTTGTGTGGGCACACATTTGAAGCGCGTGCCCAGAAATCCACTTCTGACAGCAAGTGAATACTGATTTGAGTTCTCTTTCATGTCTTCTTGTGTTTGAATGGACAATTTCACACAAAATTGTGTCAAAATGCCCATCTTGGCGAGTATCCTAGTAAACATAGCTGGTTATGTCTTAAGTGAATGTAAACAGTCGAGAAAGACTATGCATGTGTATCAGTATATTGGATCTGTGCACCTTCTTAAAGTGACAGTAGCCTAATATGCCTGCTGCTGTCTGTGTTTTTAATGTTCATCAAATAACAGACTAACTACAAAAAATGCTCTTGACTGAATAACTTTTGTAACTTTAAAGGAATAGTTCACTTAAAAATGAAAATTCTGTCATCATTTACTCACCCTCAAGTTGTTTCAAACCTGTATAAATTTCTTTCTTCTGCAGAACACAAAGGAAGATATTTTGAAGCATGTCAGTAACTAGACAGTTGATGGACCCCATTGACTCAATGACATTTAAAGGGTTAGTTCACCCAAAAATGAAAATTCTGTCAGTAATTACTCACCCTCATGTTGTTCCAACCCCGTAAGACTTCTGTTCATCTTCGGAACACAAATTAAGATATTTTTGATGAAATCTGAGAGCTGGCTCACTGCTTCATAGGCTGCTAGGTAATTGATATCTGCCAGCCCAGAAAAGTTAGTAAAGACAACGTTAAAATTGTCAAAGTGACTACAGTGGCTCAACCTTAAGTTTTTCAATACTTTTTGTGCACAAAACCCCTCAAAAATAACAACTTTATTCAACTATTCATTTTCTTGTGTGTGGGCCTCTGATTGAGTTCACGTAGTGTAACAGCGCAGCGCTTCTGAATACTTTTCAAGAATACTTTTTGTGCGCAAAAAACAACAAAAATAACTACTTTATTCAACAATCTCTTCTCTTCCATGTCATTCTCCTAAGCTGTTGACGTAGTGTAACAGCACAGCACGTCTGGGTTGTACGTCAGAACGTAGGCTCACTATTGGACGACGCTGGTCATGTGTGTGATGCTGGCCAATAGTGAGCCTACGTTCTGACGTACAAACCAGAAGCGCTGCGCTGTTACACTACGTGAACTCAATCAGAGGCCCACACAGAAGAAAATGAATAGTTGTCGCTTGATAAACTTAAGGTTGAGCCACTGTAGTGACTTTGACAATTTTAACGTTGTCTTTACTAACTTTTCTGGGCTGGCAGATATCAATTACCTAGCAGCCTATGGAGGAGTGAGCCAGCTCTCTGATTTCATCAAAAATATCTTAATTTGTGTTCACAAGATGAATGAAAGTCTTACGGGGTTGTAACAACATGAGGGTGAGTAATTATTGACAGAATTTTCATTTTTGGGTGAACTATCCCTTTAAACATTTTTTCTATCTTTTCGATCAAAACCTGCTTGACTAAAAACTGATGGGCATGTAATTTGGTTTGAATGGATACAGTGCTTCTTACTTTTATGTATATGATGCTTCTGACTATTATTTAACTAACAAACATGCAAGGGGCGAGAAATTTGTAGAACTTTGTGTTGGCTGGCCGTTTGAATTCTGTGTAAATATGTAGGCATATATTCAGTGCTGGTCTACTGAGGTTCATTCTGATGTTATCCTTCCAGTACATTTGAAACCGGTATGGTATTGTGCCTGGAGAAGTTTAATAAACTAAGGTATTTTGCTTTAAAGGCAAATCTAAAAAGCAATTGTAATCTCAGAGCAGACCAAGATTCTTTCTCCTTAATTTTACAAGAGCACTCATGTTTCGGGCTGCTAAACTCTCTGGCACAAGACTCATAATTGGATCAGTGCTTTCTTTAATAATCTCCAATTATGTGAGCAGGCTGTCTAGCAGGCCTTGTTCCAGATGACTAGAACCCATGGGAGAAAAGGGCAGAGCTCTGATTCGTGTGCGCTGCTATTATTGCCACAACCTCTCTTGAGACCACCAGCTGAGGCTCAAATATGCAGTCTCACCTTCTTTTAATCTTAAACCCAAATTCACAGTTTTGACTCCTAAAACTATGATACTAAACACAGTTGAGTACAAACAATTGGGCTTGCCGATGTAATGCATTTTGAGGATTTTCATTTGGGAAAACCTTTCTTCTTTCTTTGGAAGTAAATTTTATTTGGTTGTAATTATTTGTTTAGCCTTGGTCGATGGACTGTTATCTGTCTTTTGCTGTCTGGACTGTCTCCAGGATTTCCTCTGAGAAGTGGCATGTCTTATCTATTCTTACCCTAGTGCTCTTCATTGATTCTGACCGATAAGTTCATTCAAAGATATCAAAGTATATGTCCTTTTTTATATGTCACCACTGTCCCATTGTGTAGCCTTGAACAAGAGGAACCTTTGTTCTGTTAGCAGAAAACTGGAGCTTGGAGCTAGTTCAAAATTCCTGTTTTTTTTGTTTTTTTTAAAGAATGTAATGTCTTTTTGGACTTATTATGGATTGAATGTCTTGACATGCGTTTTAATAGCTTTTTTTATTGTCTTATTCTTAGTCCTGTGTCAAATGCCGTTTTTATTTATTTTTTGTTTAATCAAGTTTTAGATGACTATCCCCTGGTTTCACAGACCAGGTTTAAACCTAGTCCCAGACAAAAATGCATGTTTGAGCTGTTTTAACTGAAAGCAACTTGTACCGACATATCTTAAAATATGTCAGTGCCATTGTTTTGTCTCATGATGCACATTTTGTAAGGCACGTTTAAAAAAGCGACTTAAATGTCCTAATTGAATTAAGATCTAATCCTGGCTTAATCTAAGCCCTGTCTGTGAAACCAGGCCTAAAAGTCTGGGTTTAGTCTAGTTTTAAAACTTTAGTCATGCTGCACAAGTTAAACTGATAACAACTAGTTTGCTCCAAATTGTTTACTGATCATGTCATTTTATTTTATTTTTCATCAGAATTATTGCACTTTCACTTACAAGCACAAATCAAGACAACATCAACTCATAAGCTTGATATATTTTACTTATATACTCATCAAGTTTCCTGGTTTATAATATTATCATATAAATTAACACTCTCTCTAAATTATGAAAACTGGTGAAACTTCTCTCAAAAAGCTAAAACAGTGAATTTCCTAATAGTAATCTCAAAATACGCTAATAGTAATCCCAAATTGCGTTAATGTTTTTCAGTTACAACAGCAAAAATTAATTTGTTGTCATGCAGAGATTTCGTAAGCAGCTTTAGGCCTATTCCATAACCAGAATTGCAAACAATATGGTTGAGATCCATGTTTGGATTTATTACAGTTCATCACTAAGAAGTTTTGATTGCAGGTTTAGTCGCAGCGGTGGCCAGTTTTTTGCAGTTTTATTTGAGCAGAATATATAATGCTTTTTTGCAGCCCTGAGAGAACGCATGCTCATGCGTGCTAGGTTGCGAAGATTAAATAAAACACCAGGCAGAAAATGTATTATTTTAATACAGCGAATACGTGCACATTAACAGCCTTGAATTAATCATAATCGACCCAGCAAACACAGAACGTTGGCACAACGTTTCCAACCTTCTAACAACGTTTTGACAACATGGCCAAAAGGTTGCTATGACTACGTTGTGTGGTGAAGGTTGTTACAGCGTTGTCACTATGTTGACATTAAACCACCGTTCAGGGCCATTGCTAAAGTTTGTGCCTCTGGTGTCTTGACAACCACTGGACATCATTATGTACTCGTCACTGCCCAGAAGCGCGAAAATCAGCCTTTTAAATTTCAACCGCCCGTTGGGTTCATTGTGTTGTCTCGGTCTTCATCGAGCAAGGATACGTGAGTATTGCGTTTAATTTACCTCAGCTAAATAGTACGTAATTATTCAAACACAACCTACAACTTCATTTTCTAATGTGACTAATGTAGCCTCGCTCGCACTGTTTAGTTTTTCATTTGATTTGTCTGCTATTTAGTCTCATTCGTTTCTTTGCTCCTCGGGTTTGTGGATGTTTTCCTGGACTGATTCTGGTTACCGACCTTTATCGCCCGGCTTTCGACTCTCTCCTGTCTGCCATGTACAGAACCCGGTTTTGTTCATTAAATGTTCTGATCTTTGCTCTTTATGTTTTATTTATTATACTTAAAATAAATTTGTATATTCGTTTATTACGTTTTTTTCTTTATTCACAAATGCATGACTTTTGGAAGTGCAATTTGATTACCATATAATAAAGTTGAATTAACGTAACCTTCTGTCATTTTTACTCTTCAAAGTGTACACTTGCATGTGTTGATTATAATTAGGCTAATTTACTGATAGCCCCATTCAATAATAAGGATAAACAATATTTAAAAAGTATATAATTATCTAACATCTGACTAAAAATTAACCTCAAAACATAAAATGCTAAATGGGGGATATATCTAATAGGCCTATCTAGCATAAAAATGTTTTTTTCAGAACGTCGTCTCTCAGTTGCTGAATGTCGCGCAACAACGTTGCTACGGCCCTGTCGCGTCTTACAATTCTACGTTGTTACAATGTTGCGAGCACGTAGACAGCGACGTTGCCATAGCAGAAATGCAACACAACAACCTTTTTGCTGGGGAGGATCACTCACGCAGTCGAATTGTGTAAGTTAAAGTTCCCGTACGAAACAGCGCGGGGGCGAACCTGTGCTTATGATTTTCCGATGGTAAAAACAAATTATATGTTGTTGTTGTATTAGCCTACTTATCAATATATTGTTAACATTTTACAAAAGTCAAACTCAAATGCAGTTACGGGGGTTTTGACCAGCGAATGTGTGCAAATGTGCATTTTGTCCGTCATTAAAACATCATATTACATTTTCATTAACAAGTTACAAACTAGTTTGTTGTAGCTATATGGGCGCTCAGTTTTTCCTGTTGTAAAATAAATTTGGCCAAAATCTCATTTTATAAAAGATGAAATGCTACCTTATGCACAGGCTATTTAAGTGTAACTTAGGCTATGTATTGGCTATGACTAGATGGCAAATGCTAGACCTCTCTCTCAGGTCCCACATGTGTCAGTCAGACATCAAATAAATCAAATATGAGCCTTTATATGTTGAGCCCTACCTGTGCACTTGCCTGCTGGCAGGTTTAATTGGATGGCAATAAAGTTTTCTCATATCCAGTGGGAAAACAACCTACTAAACATCTGGGTATTTGTTTTGTTCCCACTCAGAGGAACAGCCTTGTTGAAACGGTTTAATTATTTGTAAATTCCAGCTAATTCAAAACATTTGAAATGTGAAAATGTATATTTTTAGAATTGGTGTGACTCTTCCAATTGTTGTTTTTTTGCCAAGCACACTGACCCAAGTATCCCTTTGAAATTTAGACTGGGACAGGGAGAAACTCCTGGAAGCTTGGATGTCTAATGCTGAAGACTGCTGCCAGCGCTCAGGTGTTCAGATGCCCACTCCCCCGCCTAGAGGTTACAACACCTGGGACACCCTGCCTTCACCCCGTACGCCTCGCACCACCCGCTCATCCATCACCTCTCCGGACGAGATCAGCCTGACCCCTGCTGATGACGATCGCTCCCTGGTGAGGGATCAGATTTGGTTCTCTATTAGTAATATTTGTAGTTAATTCTACAGCCTCTTCTGTGGAGATGATATGCAATAGTTTGTTTTTCATTTTTTTGCAGTTTGTGTAATAAAATGTAAATGATTCAGTGATCAATTTGAGTGGTGTAGCAATGGGGTTAGATTGGGGCTACTAAAAGTTTGTAGGTTCAAATCCCATAAATTGAATCAATGAACTGCTACCATTGTTACCTTTTAAAAAAAATTCAGTATTCCTCATTATGAATAAAAACAGTGAAATGCTAACTCAAAATATTACACAGACCTGCAATAATTAAATATGTTAAATGGCACAAATATACTTTATGTATTTAATCTCACTTTATTAACCATTGTCTTTACTGCTGACCTTCGGTGACCCAATTTAATTATACTAATAATAAGCAAAAATGACTTTAGATAAATATCACATTTGTGTTTTTTTCAAGTAGTTGGCTGCATCCGAAATCGCATACTCTGAGTTGATACTTATTTTGAATAACTTTGCAAATAGATACTTAAAATTCTGACGTACTACATTTGCCATATTGTCATTATCATAAGACCTACCAGCATCAGTTGCATCACTTCACTGCCATTCACAAATCCTTTCTTGTGGCCTCATGGGATAGTAAAGTGTACACTTTCGGTCATCCGAGTACTTTTTACAGGCTATACAGGTGTGAATTTGCATTTCCTAGACTGAGGTTTATTCATTTCTCTTTTGGTGTGAAATAGCCTTTACATTTGCCAAAAATAGATCTGTTTTTTTTTTGTTATTAAAAAAACAAACAAGCAAGACCAGCCCAGATGAGAAAAAGTAACATATAAGTAACGTAACGCATTACTTTCCATAATAAGTAACTAAGTAATGCAATTATGTAATTCACTACTTTTAAAACCATCTTTCCCCAACGCTCCTCTCAGTATAATATATTTGAGTGTCTTTTTACACCTGCCTTGTTTGCAGAGGCTATTTACCCCCACCAGTGTCTGATTGAGCCAGACAAAATTACAAAATAAATCCCACTGGTAACCAGATCAGTGGCATGGAGAGTAAGGCAGGTTGCGTTAACTTTTGACGCAACTGACCCAAGTTTGTGTTCTGAACTCATTCTTCTCCCTTTTCCCATCGAATAGCAGCTCAGAAAGGCATTTATTTTAAATCAAAATTAGGAAAATATATTTTTGAAAAGTGAAAATAAAGTGTCTTGGGTATAAAGTGTTGGGTTGAACCTGATTTTCCTGCATCCTGTGCTTCTGATAGCCGAATGGCAGACATCAGTTAAATATGAAAGCACCTTAAGTTGCTTTTGGAGTGTTATCTAAGGGCTGGGACACAACAAGGGCTAGTTTTTGCAGTGTGTTCCGCACTTCGGCTTTAGTCGGACTTCCGTTGGCTTTATTCTGGCCGGTTGAGCATGTTGGTTAACTGGTTAGCTTTGTAAACCTGTGCACGAAAAGAAAAACGAAAGTGACAAAGCAAAGAAAAGTGGGCACACAAAGAAGGTGCTTTATATTCCAATATGCAAATATTTTCATAGTGGCATGGCCATATGTAGCCCAATTAATATAAGTGAAGACAAACTGATCAGCATGATTCATATTCAAAATGGTAAGCAAGCGCTGCTTTATTTACAGTTTGTATATTCACATTCCTAGTTCACGTTCCCTTTTTGAATGAACGTACATGCTAGTTGGCCGTCGGCTGTAGTTTTTGAAGTGTGTTCAAGCACAACTTTTTTTTCCCAGACACAGCTGACGTGAGCTGTCACAGCCGTTGGCTTTCATCACTGCTAGTTCTTTTACCTAGATTTGGTGTGTACCAGCCTTAAAATGACAAAATAGTAAAAAAGTAAGCTTTTCTTACACTCACTTACCAGCATATCACCCAGGATTATCTATATTTTTCAGAAGACCTTTAAAATGCTTTGTGAAGTGAGCTTGGTTCACAAGTGAACAATCAGTTCTTTCACATATCAATAAAGACGACATTGTAGTCTAAAAACGGGTTCCTTTCGGTGCATTATCACCACTTTCACAAAGCCAGTGAAAGCCTACACCAGAAATTAACTTGATATTCATTTAAATTCAGGCTAAATTTATTGTATAGTGCAGTTTGTCATGAGATGAATCGGCTAAATGTGATTTTATCAAACTTTTATTATTCTGATCCATTTTATACTGTTTCATCTATGTATAATGTATTTTATGTCTAGGTATACATTAATTTTGCTCTTACTAAGGTTGTTTTGTTCTCCGCTGTCAGTGCGGTATTTGTATGTGTGCAGCCTCCATGTTTGAGGAGCCTGTTGATATCCCATGTGGTCATGAGTTCTGCAGAGCATGCTGGGAAAGGTGAGCGCTTTCCTTATTAGAGCCTTTCAGCATTTTAGTCACATTACAGTCACTGTCAGTTCTCACTGCTGCTCTATTATCATGTAACAGTCATATGTACGTTGTCCTTGGCAGTTTTCTGAATCTGAAGATCCAGGAGGGGGAGGCCCATAATATCTTCTGCCCAGCCTATGACTGCTTCCAACTGGTTCCTGTTGAGGTCATTGAGAGCATTGTGTCCAGAGAGATGGACAAACGTTATCTGCAGTTTGACATCAAGGTATAATTGCATGATCAGATGCACATTAGTCTGAATTATGTGGATAGATGTCATTGTAATTGTATTATTTTGTGAAATCGTGAGTTAAACATGAGGATAAATTAAGAAAAACAGCAGTCTGTCATCATTCGGCCAGAGTTTTGATTTAAACCCTGTGATTCTGCCTTCATAGCTGGTTTTCCAGTCACACAGAGCAGTTCTCAGTGGAGTTTTACGGTTAAATGTCATTGTGAAGTCAGTTCGGAACGGTGGAACATTGAAATGGAAGCTGAGAGGATTGAAGTAACTGTAACAATGGCAGCTCTCATCTGAAAATATCTCATGACACTTCTCTCGCTGGGGAGTCCCAAGCCTTTCATTATGTTGCCATGGTGATGTTGACTCTTCCACAGGGGTGTCTGCGCTCTTGCAGCCATTTTCAGGGTCAGAGTGTACTGATGGACTTCTGGAGCTGTGGGTAAAAATTAACTTGCATCCCAGCATCATAACAAGACTCAGCAAATTAGTTGAACCTTAGAGGACAACATATTTTAGTTTAGTTCTGTTCAATTAACAAAACTTTAAGGCATATTCAGAAGATTGGGGTCAGTAAGATTTTTTTGAAAGTCAAACTTTGATTCAGCAAGGACACATTCAATTGATAAAAACTGATTGAAAAGCTGTTGCAAAAGAAGCAGCACAACTTTTTTTAACATTGATAATAATAATAAGGAAATCTTTCTTGAGAACCAAATCAGCCTATTAGATTGATTTCTGAAGGATCATGTGACACTGAAGACTGAAGCTTTGACAATAAATACAAATAAATAAAAATATATTCAAATAGAATAGAAAAAGAGTTATTTTAAATCGTAATAGAATTTCACATTCACAATATATTACTGTTTTTACTCAAATTAATGCAGCCTTGGTGAACATGAGAGACTTCTTTAAAAAAAAAAAAAATCTTACTGACCCCAAATTTTTTAAATGTTAGTGTAGTACATATTACTATCTGGGACTTGAACTCTGGTTGCTCAAAGTGCAACCATGCTACATGTCGGAATTCTACCCATAAGGCCATCGCCTCCTACACATTTAAATTTATATTAATCTGAAGCCGTTTAGCTTGGATATTTGCAAAGTAACATCTTATAGATTTGATCTCATCTAGCTCTTTTTATCTCATAATTTAGCATATATTTATATATTATTACTCATTATACATTTGACTACTCAATGCTGCATTTGACCAATCGGAATCAGAGAATCAGAGCAGAGAGCCACGTAATAAATGAATAAGGAAATGTTTTATGTTTTAAATGACTCCTTTACTTGCTCTCTCCTCTGTTCTTCCTTGCTCATTCTTTTTACTTCTTTTTCTGCTTCTCCATCAGGCATTTGTTGAGAATAATCCTGCCATCCGGTGGTGCCCGCGGGCTGGCTGTGATAGAGCAGTGCGATTGGCCGGGCAGGGACCAGGTGGCAGCACCTCTGACCCGCTCAGTTTTCCTCGCCTCCAGGCCCCTGCGGTGGACTGTGGAAAAGGCCATCTCTTCTGCTGGTCAGTGCCAGTCACTGATATAAATCTCTTAAGCCATAGTTCCAGAAGAGAGAATTTATGATTCTGAACAACTCCAGTTCACTAGAACATGATTTGAAGGATTCATATTCAAGAATGCGTGTTTGTATTGTGGCGGAAGGAGCAAACAACAGACACAGTGGGAGTGGTGTCAGGCCTCGGAGAGGTATTTATTCAAGTAAATAAACATAAAATGTCCAAAAATGGGGGAAATAAAGTGTTAAAACAAAAGGGGATCTGGTGTCCTTGGGGTAATGAAGAGATGGGATGGGTCCAGGTAAGGCGGTGGTGTCTGGCGGTCACACGCGCTTCTCTCTATTTTGTCTGAGGCGATGCACTCGGCATCGTGGCTTGTCCTCTCTAGGCCCCGACAACTGAGGGGAATAGCGGCCCGTGCCCGGTTGCATAAAGCACCTTAAGTTTTTCCCTTAAGTATGATACTTAAGGGGCGATTTCCCCTTACCTAAGAGAATAACTTAAGGGTGTTGCATATAATCTCTTAAACGGTTCTCTTAGGTAAGGGAAACATTTAAGTGTTTCACGACAGCGATCCTGGATTCACGTTATAAAAGTCTGTTGTTGCCATAGATACGCAAAACACTAACACGCCGCGTCGCGTTTAGGACAACTGTATCACACACCGGACGCGCACTTTCTCAGTTTATGGCCAGCAATATTGTTATGTTTAAGGACATTATGGAATTAAGATAATGTCTGTACGTTATGTTATGACTACTGTACTGTACAATTAAATATAATCGTTGCTATAAGTCTGCAGTCTGAACACTTTACCTCAGAGCGTCCGTTAACTGAATGAATTGAGAATATCACCTGAAAATCCGATACACACTAATTGTAGCCTACATTTATTGAATGGTAGCCGATTTATGCACGTGTAAAACATATCCCACTACTGAAAACTCCCAGTTGCAAAAAAATGCAGTGCTATAAGCAGTTGTAACACCGCAAGTAAAGAGTGGTTGTTATGTGTGACATGGTCAAGGTCGCTCTCTAGTTTGTTAGCGATATATTGCGCAAATATTGCGCGTCGATCAAATCGGTATTCTTGTAACAATTTTTCATCGCTAAGATGGTCCAAAGGGTTCTCCCTATCCTTAAAAATTCTTCTTGGCACATAATGATCTTCAGCTGGTTCCATAAATTCAGCCATGTTGTCTTATTTTTGTCCGCGTTACTCTTAAGGTTACGATTTCCAAACCTTAAATTATACTTAGGGAAATGACCGTTAAGGGGTTTTATGCAACACTTAACGCTTTTTAAGGGATTATTTAAGTGAAAAAACAGCATTTAAGGGAAATTCTAAGTGTTTATGACGTTTCACTTAAAGAAACCCTTAAGTAACACTCAAGGGTTTTTTTCTGCAACACCCTTAGGTTTAAGGGAAACATAAGGGCAAACTTAATGGAAAATTACACTTAAGGTGCTTTATGCAACCGGGCACCGGCATCCTAGCCCGTCAGCGGCATCACGCATGTTTCTCCATTCCGGACCATGGGTCCGGCGACTCGCATATTGGAGGCGTGGGAATCCCTCCGTGCTCCCTTCCTGGATCCACAAGGACACCAGTGAGCATGCACAGGGAAGAGACCGGTCTCTCAAGGAGAGGCGCGCTCAGCATTTAACAACGGCGGTTCACACGCCGCCAATTCTCCTCTTCAGCGCCCCTCCTCTCCAATCACACCCACTCCAGTCGGGAACCTGGCGAAGGGCGGCAAGTTAAGGGACGGGGTGGCACTGATTACTAGGGAGAGGCAGTCGATCCGTCACAGTATGTATGTTCTGCTCGCAGTGATCTCTGCCGATGCAGCTGGCTGTGTTTCTCTTCCCCACAGCTCTGGTCCTTATGTCCCCAACACACAAACACATAGACACATACACACACCCACACAGTGGGCTCGTATCTCATCACTGCCTGTGCCAGATCTGAGCATTATATTTGAGTCAAAACACCCTCCTCCCTTTCTCATACACAAACATTTCATCTGTCTGAGTGAATATGGATTGAATCTAATATGGAAGAGCATTCCCTAGGCTGAAGCTGTCATTTAAAGGCATTTGCGGTCAACGGTCTGCCAATGTTGTTTAATAGCAGTGGTTCTCAACTTGTGGGTCACAGTTCTGTTCTGAGTGGGTCGTGGATGGCAGGAAAAAACAGTTCTAAATGTTAAACTAGAACAGTCTCCTGAAATTGTAGGGTACTCCCCAGTTAAAGATCAAAAAATGTTACGTTACACCATGTTAATATGTTAGCAATAGCATAGATTAATCTTTTGCTCATTTTTGACACCGGTTTATCCATAAAAAGCCATGCATCCAACAACTCAAATGCACTGAACAGAAATAAGATATTCACTAGAAATGGAATTTCCCTTATACTTGGGCCCGACATCATGCTGGTGTTTCTCTTCACAGGGAGTGCCAAGGAGAGGCCCATGAACCATGTGACTGCCAAACTTGGAAGATGTGGCTTCAGAAAGTCTCTGACATGAAACCAGAAGAATGTAAGCATGTTTTCCTGTATTCCTTTGCAGTAACCACCCAGATACATTTTCTGAAGTGCTGTTCCTACCTGTCCAAAAATGGTTTTGGACCTGCAGCATCTTTATTTCTGTCTTTTTCCATTTCAGTGGCAGGTGTAAGTGAGGCGTATGAAGATGCTGCCAACTGCCTGTGGTTACTCACCAACTCCAAATCTTGTGCCAACTGCAAATCTCCCATTCAGAAGAATGAAGGCTGTAACCACATGCAATGTGCCAAGGTTATTTGCGTGATAACAATAATAGGATTTATTTATATACCAGGTTAAGTATGGGGCGGAGACATGGAGTTTTTCAGAGGTGTAGAATGCAGGCTTGAAAAGAGAGTTGGTGTGAAATCTGGAAGTGAACAAAGGGTCAAACATGATATCAAGGAATTTTAAAAGGGATTGTCAAAGTCTTAAATCAATATGGCCCACTTAGTATTAATTCTGCTTTAAAAAAAATTATTCTCTGTGCCGCTGACCAAAATGAGTTGGGAGGGTGTGTATCAGAACAGGTGGTAAAAAAAACAAAAAAACTCATCAGCAAAGCAGTTATAAGTAAGACCATGATGGCTTGTGATTTGACAAATAGAAAGTTTATAGATTATGAAAACGAGAGGGCCAAGAACAGAACCTTGGGGGACACCTTGACTGGGGGGTTATGTTTCTCAGTAGAGATGAAATATTATCTTCCAGTAGGAAGTAAACCAGTGGGGAATTGTGCAGACATGGCTGTGAGCCAAGAAAAGTGTAAATCAAGAAGACCAAAAAAGTGGAACTTTGGATGAAAACCTGATTGGAAGGATTATTTGATTGGAAGGATTATTTGAAAGTGCTGAATGTAAGCTTTGCCGCTTATCATTATGGCCTTTCATTTTATATCATAATTGAATGTTGTTGTAAAGATTAAGATTTGTTTCTAAAAGTTCTGCCTCTGCAACAGCAGGTTGACGTTGAATCATTTTAAGAATAATAGATGAGGAAATCTTGATAAATCTCTTTGATTAAAGAACAAGAAATGCGTATATGTGCCTTAGGATGTAATGCTTTACTGTAAATTCAATCTTGATCATCCTGCAGCAAGGTTACTAAACAGAGACTTTGCAAATACTAGCACTCCAAAAATAAAAAGTGAGAGAGATAGTCTCCTAGCAACACACATAATCCCTGCTGTCAGAATCCCACAACTTCTAGTGTGCCTCCTGCTAGACTGATAAATGCATTTGCTAGTGACATAATGAAAGTTGACTAATGGTTTGTTTTAGCATAGGTGTTATTAATAAAGAATGTTTGTGTGTCTGTACAGTGCAAGTATGATTTCTGCTGGATCTGTCTGGAAGAATGGAAAAAACACAGTTCCTCTACAGGAGGATACTACCGTTGCACACGCTATGAGGTCATTCAGCAGGTGGAGGAGCAGTCTAAAGAGATGACTGTTGAGGTACACATTATTTACTCATGGTCCTCATGCCTTTTAAATTAGTTCTATACATTTAAAGCACCACACAGATGTAAAGGGCATTTATAGATTGTTTAAACATTATTAGATTAATAATAGAGCTTTTAATACTGAATAAAGAAAAGATCTCGCTAATGAGTATGCCTGCACTTTTACACACTCTTAAATATTATTATTGTTATATTATTATTTGCAGGCAGAGAAGAAACACACCAACTTCCAGGAGCTGGATCGCTTCATGCACTATTACACACGCTTTAAGAACCACGAGCACAGCTACCAGGTAAAAGTCTACAAAGATCAGCCTGATTTTATGTACAATCTTTGACTAAACAACTATGTCTGGTTCACAATGCAGCTTAGTCTGGCCAAGTACTGGAACTTGACTGGAATAGACCGTCTGACCGTTTTTGTTTTTACATGCTGTTTATCAGAAAAAAGATTATACCTTAATAGTAGACTGGTGTGAAACTGCTAGTTTTAATCATGACTTTTTCTTGGTGACTGGTTAAAGACCCCGTGTGTCCTTACTCTCAGATATTTCATAAAGACAGCCTATCAGCTTAGAGCTTGCCAGATCATGAAAGTTATTTTCCAGTTTTGTAGAATATGCAGTCAGTGAGCAGAGTTCTGTGGACTGACATTAGATGGTCTTTATTTTAAAATAGTGTATCTGTATTAATCTGTATTACCCTGTCCTACAGCTTGAAGAACGCCTGCTTAAGACGGCCAAAGACAAGATGGAACAACTGAGCAAAGTTCTGAGTGGAAGTAAGATACAAAACCACACTTGTATAATTTTAATAAATTATTTCCAAGCCGTGTTATGCATGGTCAACCTTGTGTCCTTTCCCTTTGTTATAATTTACAGACTGGAAGTACAGTGTAGAGAGTAAACTTCAACATTTAGCAGCAGTTGAAGTTTAATACTTGTAGAAATTATATTTTAACTCCTGTTTCGCATTACTGTGTTGTTGCAGGTGAAGGAGGCCCTCCAGACACTACTTTCATTGAAGATGCAGTGCACGAACTACTTAAAACTCGTCGTATTCTCAAGTGCTCTTACCCTTATGGGTTCTTTCTGGAGCCCAAAAGCACAAAGAAGGAAATATTTGAACTTATGCAGGTTAATAACACAGATGCTAGTTTTGGAATATTCTTAACGTGTGATTTCTGAGTTAGTGACAACGCAGCACTCTTATTTTTCTTGTTAGACTGACTTGGAAATGGTGACTGAAGATCTTGCACAGAAAGTCAACCGGCCTTACCTCCGCACGCCTCGGCATAAGATAATCCGCGCTGCCTGCCTGGTGCAGCAAAAGAGGCAGGAGTTTCTGGCATCTGTGGCAAGAGGTGTGGCCCCCAATGATTCACCCGAAGCCCCTCGACGCAGGTAAGAGCCTCTTCCCCAATGATATACTTCTTCAAATAGTTTAAATAAAAACTGCATTTGTAACCAAGAATGGCAAGATTTTAGAAAGGCTGCATTGCCTGCAATGGCTAAATAGCTTTTTGGCTGTTGGTTAACATCTGGTTAACATCCTGTGGGTGCAACACAAATCTATGCGTGTGGCCTAGGTGATGTCAGATGAAGTTGTTTCAAGAAAGTTATTACTTGTCCAGGTCTATTAATTTGTTTTATATATTTATATATGTGTATGTTTTTTTGTTTTTTTTGTAAAAAAAAAAGTTTTTTCGAAATGTGGCTTCTTTTTGAAATGTAATGTGTTTAATTTCTGAATAAACATTATATTTTTATATATATATATATATATATATATATATATATTTATATAAAAAATATATATGTTTTTTGTTAAAGCATTTTATTTTCTCATTGTGGGATAAAAAGTTGTGAAGCAGTTTTGTTAATATATTATATGCATCTAAAAATCTTTTGTCCACCAAATTAATGCCATATGATGCAATCAGCATAGAGGACAAAAACAAAATGGGAACCTTTGAAACTGTATTTAATAAAAAAAATAATGAAGATGTGTATTTGCTGGTCATGCCACATTTGTAGTCTTAAAAAAACTATATGAAACCAACAAAAATACAGGGTACATTTCTAAGAACTTACCGTGTGTTTTAAACTAGATTTTTAAAAGACATGGCAAACTCATTTCTATGAAATAAAATTTGATGAAGTATTGTTTTTCAGCACTAGCATTGTATTTCCCAAGAGCTGCAGAAACAGAACAGAACTACACCTGCAGCCTAAAAATGTATAGGATCACATGGAACTTCATTCTTTTTTTGTTTGCGTCCACAGTTTTGCTGGTGGAACATGGGACTGGGAGTACTTGGGTTTCGCCTCTCCCGAGGTAACTGTTTTGTTTTGCTTGTTTTGAGACTTTGGCCATAGTTTGTTTAGGAGTGTCTTTGTTAAATGTATATTTGTGGCCAACTTAGTTTGTGAAGGGTGCCTGAGGTTTTGCCAGTGCATACCAGCCTATAGAACAAGATGTAGTCTTGTTGCAGCAGTTGTGAATGTGTAAGTGCATACCAGCCTATAGAACAAGATGTAGTCTTGTTGCAGCAGTTGTGAATGTGTAAGACCTGTAATGTGCAGTTAAACAGTGTACCGCTATTTTGTTCTAATCTAAAGATCCAGAGGAATCATGCCTTTCTCGGGGGAATTGATCCGAGAGAGCACTGTCAGTATACAGGAAGCCATCCGCAGGTATTAAAGAATCCTCATTAGACCCCATCTCTGGAACGGCTGAACGAACCGTGGAATGGCACCTGTCATGTACACCCCATCACTTGTGTCATTGTCAACTTTTAGTTGGTTGCATGTTTTCTTTTTTCTGTTCATACTCTATTGCCGCTGTTTATATATTTCAGACGATTGCTGTGCACTCCAGATTAAGAATTCCGATGCTGTTTTAACATCATCTGGAAACCGAGATCTTTTTCTTTTCTGGTCATATTTCCCGACATGGTCTTCTAAAAGATGCCTTTGGTCTTGTAACTTCAAAAGGCAGATTTCTGCTTTTTGCTTTGACTATGCCATGAAAGGTCATGAGAAATGGGTTTTTGCAGACATTCCAAGGTGAACCAGGTCACCACTTCAGTCTGTATTGCTGGTTGCTGCTCTTCTTTTGAAATCATGTATGCAGGCTTGCAGTTTCATTTTGCTCTGGATTTATGGCTTGTAGAAAGAGGAATAATAGTGATGCACTTTATTCAACTTTTTATTATTGATGCTTGAGCATTACCTCTCAGGAATGTTTTGTCCAAATGTATGTATTATTTAATTTTTTTGAGTTTGCTACCGTTGTTGCATGCTTATTGCATTCAGCTTCAGTTTGGTTTAGATTTGTCAACCTATGGTGAAAATAAAGTTTTAAGAAGAACAGTATAGATCAGTTATGATCTGTGAACATATATTTACTCGAAATGCCATATCTTGTTGGTTTTGTAGTAATTTTCATTACAGACTGTCAGACTGTTTGAATATGTACGTGATTTGAGGAGCTTAAAGGATTAGTTATCCAAAAAATTAAAATCCTGGCATCATGTACTCTCCCTCATGCCATTCCAAACTTGTTTGTCTCATTAATTTCACCAAATACACAAGGAAAAACCTTTAGTAATGCTGGTCACCCTTTTCATTTCAAATGATAGCTCTGTGTAATTTTTGCACATTATTAAAAATGGTCTTCACAGGTCTTGAACAACATGGTTAGTACTAATAACAGGATTTAAATTTTTGGTTGAACCATTCCTTTAAAAGGCTTTTTTGACTTTCCTCATAAAGTCTATCTGTTATTGTGAAATGATAAAGCCAATAGCCCTGAACGTTTATGTCACACAACAGAATTCCTGTAGAGAGGTGTAGGGTTCTTCTGAAAGTCTGACTTGTGTCCACAGGGTCCAGTGGGAATGCTGGTACACCTCATGAAGCAGCTTTGAAATGGGGTTGTGTGCGGTTTTGTGTTATAGGAGTATGCCGAATTCCAGTACAGACGCAGACACAGGCAACGCAGGAGAGGAGACATGGCCAGCCTCCGCAGCAACACACCCGACCCTGATGACCCAGGCCACGGCACTTTAGGTACGTTTTGTGAACGTGTTCTCGTTTTGGAGCCCATATTTGGTCCCACATGTGTGCATTTGGTGCTCCATAGTTCAAGCAGCTGCAAGTACAGTTCCATGATTGTTTTGCTGTTCTTTCCACACTAAGCTCAGCAAAAAAAGCACTGTAAATCTATTTGTCACTTTCTTTTGCAATATTGGCTTTTATGAAGCAGCATAAATTCATGTAATGAATCTGTCAGGCCTGATGTTCTGCATATGATGACACTAACAGCACTTTCTATACATTAAATCTGACTGAATCCAAATTGTTTAAGCAGTTTATAGCCAAAGTTTGTGTTCCATTCTGTGTTGATTACATGAGGTGGATTACATCCAAATGATCATTAGAGGGTCTGTAATCCCTTGTGAAAAACAAGTACACTTTTTTTTTTAAAGTGTACTTAAATGGGTTGAAATGAAAGTGATGAATATGTACTTTATTAAAATTATAACATCTGCAAGTAGAGTTTTGTGCAGGTTTCTACAAGTGCACATTCAATACAATGAAGCACACTTTTTTGTTGCAAGGAATAGTTCACATAAAGTGTGTTTACATGCACTTTAAAAGGTTGATTGATTTCATTGGAAATTTGGATTAACTGACCTAGATAATGTAGCTCAGCTTCGTCCATGATGTATTCACCATAACCGGACTGGCCTCAATTGGCCTCAGTCCTGTGCACTTGTGCCGAAAGACAGCGGTGGTGCATTCATTGAGTGTGTTTAATATTTAAAATATTTGATTACGTCAATTAGTGTTATCACTGTACCAAAATTACAGTAGCCGGTACCAATACCAGTAAAAATTTCACGGTTCTTGGTAGTTGGTACCAATTTTGGTACCAGAGCAAAAATTATTGGAACTATTTTACTATTTGAACTATTTGAAAATAAAAATATGAATTTAAATGGGTTTATTATTTATGATGATAATAATTATAAGTAAATAATAAATGTAAACAGCATTTAGCCTTCAAATGCTTAGTAAATAATGCTTATAAAAGGATCAATTGAAAAATTTGTAATGGAATGAAGGACAAGGAAACATACACATTACATATTACAGGTCTATTACACTCATACTATTTAATCCACATCTATTTTGACATACTATCTGATTGTTTTGTCCCGTCTGTTGTTTTGTCCCGTCTGTAACAAATATCTCTGTGACTGGCTACAATGATAAACGCTTCAAAAACATGTTGTAAATGGAAACCTTTGACACTCTTCACAGTGCTTAGACAGACACACGTGAGCGTTTGAAAGCAGCCGCCTATCAGTGGGTACCAAATGTACTCAGTAACACCGGTACTGCAGAAATGCTGGTATCGTCACGTTTTTAAAAATTTCAGTACCGACTTGGTAAAAAAGTACCTGTACTTTTGACAACCCTAACGTCAATTATTTGTTCTGTATTTCTGAATAGACAGATGAAGACTTGAGCTCCACTGCACAAAATCCCACTGTAGATTATAACCCTATACTCAATATGTGGTATCTCAGAAATCACTGTGGTAGCAAATCCCACCATCCCAGTATTTTTCCACCATCCCCCTTGATATCAATGATTTCGTAGTGAGATGGTGACCTCAGGGTTATTCCTTAGTATGCAAAAATAGGAAAAAGTGGAACTGCTCTAGCAAACTAACAAAACAAATGATTTTCCATTTGTCTTGTCTTACAGACACACAAGAAATTGGTGGTGGTCACAGACAGGGTCTACCCATGGTGAGTCGAGACCCTTTTGACAGAGGTTCTGTGGTAGAATGTCACAGGTGTTTATCCTCAGCTGACAGTAACGTCTGATCTTTTACCCTACAGCCTCACAGTTCCCTGGATGAGGATGATCCAAATATCCTGTTGGCCATCCAGCTGTCCCTGCAGGAGTCTGGGATAACTGCTGCCGTTGATGCTCAAGAGATCCTCGCTAACGAAGCATCTCTGGGGGCCATCGGAACATCCCTGCCCACGCGGCTGGATCCGGTGCTGTGCGGGATAGACGTGCCCCGTGCTGCCCTGAGCAGCTCTGAGCTGCTAGAGGTGGGTGACAGCCTAAAGAAGCTGGGTAATATCAGTGGCCAGAATGTCCCTCTGCGTTTCGACAATCTCAACAATCCTTCCCGTGAGCCTGCAGAGGGCCCCTTCCAAGCTCCTTCGGGACGTATGGAAACCTCTGATTTCGGTTCAGACAACGCCAACCTTCTAGGCAACATCATGGCTTGGTTTCACGACATGAATCCGCAGAATATCAGTTTGGTTCCTTCAGCCGGTGCAGCTCACCAGGAATTCAGTGCTCAGTCGGCGAGGATGATGTCAGAGCAGACCGAGTGCGCCATTCCAGAGTGGACAACAGAGGGCGATAGAGAGGCGGAGTTTGACTCCGGTATCGGCGCGGGAGAGCGTGAGCCTGTCAGGCCGACACAGCTGGACCTAGTAGGTCTTGATATGTGTCCGGTACCTCTTTCGTCCATCGAGTTGGGCGATACTCCGAGCGGTTTGAACCCGTGTCACTCCGATACCCCAAAATGTGACTCAGACCCTGACCAGCCTAGCAGTAGCTCCTCTGAATGGGAGGGTCAAGTACACCTTGTATGAAATATTGACTTCACCCACTAGTTAAACCACTTTTTTGACGAAGTAGCTGCCGGATTCTCAACCTGAGGAACAAGATCAATCCTGACGAGAAGCTTTGTATTGTCAGATATATAGAAATTGAAACTGAGATATGTAAAGAGGTTGTTTTTGAGTACTCATTCAGTACTCGTGTGTTTCAGGCCTTTGTGCTTGTGAGGCACGTGTTCTTTGCTCCCTAAAAACTCTTTCCAATCCTGGAGTGTTAAACACTTTTAAAAGAGTCAGCAACTGAACTAGAAAGAGATATGAAGACGAGATAGGAAGTGAGGTAGCCAGAAAAATCTACTGTATAGAACAGGACAGTATTGGGTGCGAGTTCCTGTTCTTTTGATTAAAAAGGATGTAAAAGATACTGTAGGTGCCAAAAACACTGGCTTGCACACACCGAGTGGAGGGTGTGCTTATCGTGCCTGCTGCTGAGGGCCTAGTCGCCTTATTGAGTACACTATCCTTCCTCTAAACTAGACCTGTAGTATCAGAGAAGTACACATCAGCATCAGGCTCACAAGAGCTGTGAGGCTGATAATAACAGAAACTAAATGAACAGTAATTGTAGTTGCGGACAACATTTCTTTTTCTATCAAACGTAATCACTGTAATCCGTCATTGGTTAATTTGAACGGAAAGTACCGGCGAGATTCGACTCGGTTCAGGAGCGCCGCACCAGCTCTGGAAAACGTTTTCTCTCTGCAACTTATCACAGTGCCTTTTCTGTGAAACTTCTCTTTATTTATAGCCTCTCTCTTGTGCTCAGAGCCCGAGTGTGGGAAGTTCCAATACACATTGTACTTGTACTTTCAGGTGGCGATTAAGCAAACTGAGCTCAATGTTTTTTAAAAGACATTTTTTATATATGTTCGGTTCCTTTCGCATGCCTCTGGCCCCTTCCCCCAGGGTGTTTTTAAAACAATTATTTAAAAAAACAAAACAACGTAAAAAAAAAAAATAATAATAATAATTTGCGGATTATATCCATCTATACTATACATTGTGTGTTAAGATGTGATATCCACATGGAAACAATGTGTAAAAATCTAATTCTCAGATAAAAAGAAAATCCATAGATGTGGTCCAGGTGCATCTCTGATAGAAAATTATGAATATGTGTATTTTACTTTGGTTTTTTCAAGACGTACCGCTTTTTGAAACCATGTTTTCTCCTCAGAATATCTAAGGTCTCATCTATGGATCATTTGGTAGAGGCTGAGACGTCTCAATGTGGTGTCCAGAAGCTGTTTTAGCTGCAGATTTACAGTACATTTCTACACATGGTGGAGCTTACCCACAGTTACCTTTTTTTTTTTTACGATTAATTTAACTGTGCTGTTTCTCGATAATAAATTATGGAAATTAAATTTCTATTTATTTGAAATTGAATGTCCTTAAAAATGAATGAAGATAAAGATAAAGTGGAATGAAAAAAAAAAAGCAAAAACAAATGAGCGCCAATATATATATTTTTGTTGTGTATATCAAAATGTAATAACACGGTGCCACTTTTCAATATCTGCTTATTACTTAAAATGTGACTGCTGAAATGATTGTTTAAAGCCATTCAGATAAATTAACAGAATGTTTTTGATTTGCTTTTATTTTCTTGCGAACACCTGGCCAACTTATCATCAGACGAAACTATCATTTCAGCTAAATCAGAGCAGCACTGAGTTTTAAGCACTTCAAAAAAATTGCACAAAATTAGTTCACTTTTCAGCCTTGGAATAACCCATTTTAGCTCATAGGTTTGTCATTATAGTGGCGGTTTTAGCTGTGGGTTTGATCGAGCAGACGCCTGATGCTTTGCTGTGGGCTTGATGTCATATGTATGTTAAAAATGACCTTATGTCCTAATGCAGTATTGCATAGCATAAAACTTTACAAAAGTGAAAATGAAGGCAAATCTGTTTGCGAAGTGTTTTTTGGAATCATTCCAATAGTTTGGAGGAGTGCACACATGATTTTTTCCCCTGTATGTACAGTATGTATGTGTGATCAGAATCAGTTAAGCTCACTAAATCGCAGTATTTCTTCGGACTAATGTATATCGCCAAAGGTGGAGGTGGAGCTGATGTCTGTTCAAAAGAAGCATATGGTAGATTTTGAACATCTGTCCAAACATGACAAAAAAAGTGAATGACAAAAGTTGTCCTGTATGTGACAGTATGCTGTGCATTAAGTAATTATAATAAAAATAGATCATGTTTTCTTGACAAAAGTGTCAAGGCTATTGTTTGGGGGAGGGGGGTGGCTTTTGTTTTTGGGGTGAGTAAAGCACATTTTGTAACCCATTACAGATTTTATATTGTTAAACATCTAATCCTTGAAATGGTATTTGCACTTTCATAATCTCTACTTGATACATTCCCAATTTATATGGAAAATACAAATGTGTGATGTTTGGCCAATGAATTGGACCGATTTGAGTGTGAATCTGAATAAAGTTGCTAAGAAAATTTCATTTGTAAAAGTGGTAGTATTCTTTGAACATAACGTACAATGAAAGCCCAGGTGCAAAATCAACATGCGGAGAGAAAAAAAACTATTATTATTTATTTGTAACCTCAGACTTGCCTTCAGATTAATTTATTTGTATCTAATACTATTAGCTTAATAATATTTGTGATGTATATTTTTATCATTTAATTTGTATCATATAATTATAATAATAATAATAATAATAATAATAAATATCAGAGTTAAATTATAAAAAAGTATAGTATATATAAATCCAGTACACATAAATCCACAGCTAGGAAATCCATAGCATTAAGCATGGAGGCAGAACCAGACGTGAAGCGGAGTGCATTTAAATCCTTTAAATCACAGCTAGCCGTGGATTATCCCGCTTATACCATGGTTATGTGCCAGCACTGACAACTTCAAGCTGGTTTTGATGTTTACAGTGCCATATTTGACTGGAAGGGTTAAAATGATGGTTATTTTCGTTGGTTACGGTGCGTGCGATTTAGCATTCTGCCCGCTTTGAATCAGACACAGAGATAAAGTAGTGCGTAAGATTACATTTATTTGAATTAATAAATGAATTATAGCATTTATTAAATTCATTATGGAAAGAGAGAGAGCGAGAGATGCGTATAACCTGCGCCTGTTCAGGGTCTCTCTCTATTAACAACAAAGCTATGAGTTTATTTAGCCTACTTCAAAACCAGCGGTTACTTGTATGAGAAATATAATGTAGCGATTTAGCAGCAAAGCTATTTTAATAAAAGTCGCTGGGCAGCGTTAAGTTTCTGGGCTCTGAGTGACGTGTGTGAAGTGGAGCCGCGATATCAAGGACCCGCTCACACTCTCGCAGAAACTGTTACAGTTTACTACAGAACAACTCATTATGTTGGTGTGAAATGAACAGTTATGGAAATGTAGAAATTAAAGTTGAAGCTCCAATCTCCTCCTGAAAATCCCCCAAAAAGTCTGTTGGTGCCTCAGTGACTACTTCGTTTAGAGAAGCTGTCAATCATGATGTCACATTCCCGTTTTTATAGCATCAAATAACTGTTATATGTTATAACTGTGTATAACTAAGACCCAACTTGTTTAAAAAAACGAACACTTAAACTTACATCAGCGTTATAAAAACTACCTAAAATGACAGGAAACATCTTTGAAAATTATTTGAAGTGTAATTTGATTGTTTAGTTTCCACTGCGTCCATTAGACTACATGGAGAGGGCGGGGTTTATGACCTATACCGGGACCATCCACTGGGGGACAATCGAGACACTTTGGCTTCACTTTTCAGGGCTTGTGCGGTACGCTTGGTTTCCACCACGGCGCCGCCATTTGGTTTCACAAGCGATAGCGGTGTGACCAAAGCAGTGGCAAAAGTTTGAGCAAAGCATGCAAACTGTTCTGTCGTTGGCTGCACAGACGAGAACACTATTTGACCCAAAAATACAGCTGTCTTATAAAGACCTCAGGGAACTGTCAACTTGAGTAAAAGTTAAACATGACGGTACATGCAAGTCGATGAGATGAATCAATGTAACAACAGAGACTACATAAATGAATCCACTAACCATTCAGAAACTTCCAGGTGCGTCTAAAAGTTGCAACATCTTCCTGAGCCTCTCCGTAAGGCAGCACTCCCGCTACTGGTTATTTCTGAGATTGGATGAGAACTGAAATTTGAAAGTTGAACATTTTGTAGATGAAAGAATATTTTGAACTGAAATTTCAGAAACATTCTGGGAACACCATAGATTTATATTACATCTTGTAAAAAGAGGCACCACCTTTAAATACAAATTATATTATAGAATTTATATAATTAATTTGAATAATAATAATAATAATGTGCTTAATAAAAAATATTTTAAGGCAAGGCTGAGGTTACAAATAAGATTCTTACTTAAAATGAAATCTATGAGGTTATTTTGTGAGCATTTGCCCTCTAGTGGGAATAAATTGGAATGACGCTTTCAGGCAACACAAATTTCAATGCCTGCTTTCTTGAACTGTAACTTCCCATGAAGTACATCTAGTAGACCACAGCACTTTAACATTCAGAAATGGGCACTTTAGGCACATGCATAATGATAGTTTTCAAAAAAAAAGGAGCTGGGTAATGTTGTATAAATCCATGCATAATTTATGACTTTATTGGATGGATGCCCAGGGGTCAGAAGTTGGGGGAATACCAGGAGGTCACGAGCGCAGTGCTTTACTGAGCCAAATGTCAGAATTTGCAAACTGCTGTTGAATTAGGGCCCGTTTTATGAGGGAGGATCAGAGATCTTGCGATGTGAAGGTCCTGTTTAGGACCAACAAAGATTCACTTTCGATTAGGTGATAGTAGTACTGCAGTGGCCAAAAAACGTTTTTGGATACTTAAGCTACATTTAAAAATGCATGAAAAAGTTTGCTTTATATTTTACATAAAACAATGTCAAACCAAATGGCATTCATTTTGAAGAGAGAAAACACAAGCACACTTCTCAAGGAAAGTTTGTTAGGTTTTCCACTAAAATGATCTTGGCAACAGTGATAAAATGGTTCAGAAAAGTGAATTTTGTTCTAAAATAATAAATGTCTCTACATACGACATTCAGAAGTGTGGTAGTGTGAATAATGTGAAACACTGCAAAAATGTAATGATTAAATAATTGTTAAGACTTTTTGTTGATGTTTTTTTAAGCCTATAATTTTGAATACTTAATGATAATCTAGTTTGCTTGATGAAATGTGATACATCCAAATCTACAGTATATAGGATTTTCATATTTGTATACTGTCAACTCGAATTGTAAGATCTTCCAAATGAATTCCTAATTGATTTACATTTTTACTGACGCTTTATTATAAGTTACATAGAAAAAAGTGACAATGTCAAAAAAGTGACAATATTGATACACATTGCAGCAGCTGATGAAAGAACTTTAAAGCGCTATAATAGATGATGCCCTTGCGGTCCAGTAGAGAGTAGTAAGTTCCCAGAGAACGAGGGAAGAGTTTCGACTCTTTTCTTGGAATCACTCTGGCACGAGGGCGTCTGTGTTATTGGCAAGCGTTGTTGGCACTCTCCGTCCCAGACTCATGGAAGCAATTCAAGACATCATTTAGAGGAGGAACTCAGAGGTTCCTCAAGAGGCCATTAAAACATGTCAGCAGAACATCCTGCATTAGATTCCCACAGTCAAAGCAAATTCAAGGTAAATCATATCGTTCTAAAAGGCATGTGAAATTGCTGCTAGTGTATTTCTGCATTCATGGACATGCATCCCTGATGTTTTTATGGGGCTATTTATAAAGGCCTATGTACTGTATGATTTTGTTCTCTGGTATAGCACAAAGCCCTTGGCGTGTTTGGATGTTTCACTGGCTCAGCTGGAATTGATTTCAAAGAAAGGATTTCACTTCGTTATGGAATTCTAGAAACAATAATTTTCCCATGAAAATCTCTTTGAAAGTAACTAGGCTGAATCGTTGTCATTCATGCAACACTCACCCATCTAGTTTTTCATTAAATAGGTTTACGTTTGGAATCGGTTTACTTTCTATTGTTATTTCATTTTGAGTCACCGTTACGATTCAAGAACATCTTTAAACTTCAAAGAGCCGCAGTGAACTGAGAAGTATAGGCTAGTTCTTGACCCTTACTAAGTGAATCATCTGTAATGTAGAATGAAGGTTTCTAGACAGTGAATGGACTTTCTGAATGGTCTCTGTAATATGAGAGATATGTCTGAGTGGTTGACCCCGAGACTTCCTCGTGAAGTTTAAACAGATAGCCTTGACAAGGCACCTCACTGGAGGATGTTATTGTAAGGAAAATCTGAACCTAAAACTGGCCGTGAGGCATCTTTTGGTCATTACGCAGCAGAGAAGGGCAGCCAGATAAATGAATAAAGGGTGAATAAGAATGAGAACTTGTCTTGAGAGAATTAAGCAAGAGGAAAAACCCCAATGAGTTTATCTGGTCTGTGATTACACAGCATTTTGAGATTAAGGAGTAAATATTCCATGAATACGTTTTATCATGTATCAGTACAGATCATTTTGTTTGGAGGAAGTTGCTATTTGCAAACTGGGATGTTTTGGGACGACTCTGTGTGAAGTCCCCTGAGACAGCATGTCTCGCAAAACTTTGGTGTTTCGGGACTCTTCAGAAATCAACACATTTCTGCAATTTTCAGCCATTTCTTTGGTAACTACATTTATATTATGTCAAATAAGAGATACATGTATTGTTTTTTGTGTATGAACAAATAGTACTTTATCATTTTATATAATTTTCCTTTAAATGGAAAGATGAGTTTTATTAGCTTGTGTTCAAAGCTAATCTCTAGGTCAAACCATTAGCCTTACAGAAAGGCTAGACTGCCAAAGAATTAAGCATGTGAACTGCAAACAATAAATGTTTTGTGATTCATTTTACATTCATTTACAAATAAATACAACATAAATTGTTTTGTAGAGAAGATTATTTTCATAAATTAACTTTTTTTTAAGATGGGCTTAAATGGTACAGTGCCACAAAACGCATGTAAACTAAAGCCAACACAAGCTAACCTAAATGAAAAAATTTAACATTTCTCAATGTGGGCACAATGAAAATTACAATGATACTTAGTCCACAGTATATTTAAGCTCCATGCATGTATTTGTAAACATATCTTTCATTTTTAAAGGAAAACATTGTCTTTTTTCACCATTACTCACTGTGGAACCATTTAAGCCCACCTTATGTGTTTCAATAGCCGCTTTCCGACCAAGTAGTTACAGGAACTTAGTTCTAGGAACTGTCCACTTCTAAACAGTTCTAAGAACTACTCTCCCCCAAACTCGGTTTTGCTGTTTGCGTTCGCACTGGCCAAGTGGCCATAGGAACTGGTAGGAGGGGTAAGGGAGTGACGCAAGCACGGTGACTTTTATTTTGACGGCGTGACAGACCTTTATTTTGGCGGCGCTGAGAACGCCAGAGCCAACAATGCTCGCATTCTCTGTGTTTATTATTTAGCGATCTGTCTAACAGTACTGTTTAACATGTTATTAGATAGAACTGTTATAGAAAGTAGACAGTATATGAAAAAAAGGTTATTAGCCTATGCCGTGTGGTTGATGTCCAGTGTTGCTAGCTGGGCAGATAAACATAATCATGATTGACTTGGTCCCCTCAAAGTTGCGTTGGATTTTCTCTTCAGCATAAAGGTTTAGAGACCCATCTATCACTGTTTTCCATGTTTTATAGTTAGTTTATGGAGTAAATATATAGGCTATAATCTGTGTGTTTACATTCTAGCCGTTTTAAAAATGGCGGGTGCTGGTGTTCCGCGTGCGTTCGGTCAATCAGCGTACACTAACGTCACGGGTAGTTCCTATAGTGCTGGTTTAGACCCTACTCTGAAGTAGGACCTAAATTAGTTCCTCCAAATGGAGTTCCTAGAACTAAAATCGTTCCTAGTTCCTGCGGTGCGAACACGCCGACATCTGGGTACTTTAGCCAATAGTTCTAGGAACTGTGAAAAGGTTCCTCCGGTCGGAAAGCGGCTAATGAGGAATCCCTCTAATTGCAAACTTTGATACATTTCCAGAAAGTGTTTAATGATAACATTTCTTTGTGTGCTTTTACCTTACTAACCTTTTAACCTTACCTACTACCTTAATTTACAACTATATTTAGATAGGCCTACAAATTACACACATTCATTCAAATGAGATAGAGCCCGTTTTGTCCTAAAGCCCCTTATGTATAACCGGGCATAATTCGGGAGCCAAGCAGAGTTAAGGTTTGAGATTCCGGGCATGGAGAGGTCCCAGAGGGACCCTACATTCCACACAGTCCTGAGCCCCTGGGACCGTCCGGCTCCGAGATACTGCCACTTTCTGCCTAGCTTTGACCGGGCAAAACTCTGCAACCAAGCCGACTTAAGGCTCCATACTCCAGGCATGGGGGCCAACTATAGGGGCCAACTCCCGGTGTGGGGGGCCCACTAGGAGAACCCCCGAAAACCCAGAGTATGGAGTCCCAACTCGGCTTCCTTCCCGAGATACACCCGGTCAAACTTCCAGCTTGACTCCAGCTACAACTCCAGTCAAACCGACTTAAGGCTCCAGACCACCGGCCACTAACACCTACCCATCACACCCAGGGCTCTAATCAAACATTAGCAAAATTATTTTTTTTAATACTTCCCTGTCACTGAATAAATATATTGATGTTTTACTTCTTTAAAATCAATACATTTTTTATATTTTGTGAATCAATGCTGATGTGTGCTTATTTGGAACACACGTGGGCTTAAATGGTGCCAAAGTACCAATTAAACCCATGCCAGACTTCTGACTTCATTTCTAAATTATCTTAATTTTATATTCTAAAATGTACATCAACTAATTAATACATGAGAGATAAATCTTGCATTTTAACAAATTAGTTTTCTTATAAACCATGTCAATATCTATGAAAAAAAACCTAGATTTATATTTTGGTGGGCTTAATAGGTACACTTACCCATGGCATTCATTTTAAAGAGAGAAAACAAAAGTACACTTCTCAAGGAAAGTTTGTTAGGTTTTCCACTAAAATGATCTTGACAACAGTGATAAAATGGTTAAGAAAAGCGAACTTTGTTCTAAAATAATAAATTGCACAGGAAAAAGTAGCAATACTCACTATTTCACATGAGTAGCTTAAGTGTTGAACTTGTCGCTCTTCCATGTACTTTATTAGACAGGTGAGCAAATGTACATAAAACTAATTAATGTTATAGCTTATGATGAAATGTTAGAATATGATCAGTATGTTATTCTAATGTTGATCTAGCTTATAGTCTCATACAGCCAACAAACTAACACATAGAATAACATTATAACTTTCAACACACTCAAATGCTGTTTAGTGTGATGGTGTAGACCAAGTGAAACAGCGCTGCATTACCTCACAAGTTTAATTCGTCTAATAAACTGACCTGTGTGAGTAATTCTGCACTTGCGTGTAGTTTGGTAGAATGAAATGTCCTTATTCCTTTATATCCACAGGACTCGCGTGTGGCGCTGATATCTGTCTTTCATTAGCAATCGCGCCCTGCTTTATACCACAGTCATGTTTAAAACATCAATATTTTCACTCATCCATAAACATTATTAGATCCATCAGCATGCCGACAAGTTCCATAATTCCACTTATGCGTCATCAACCTACGCCTTTGATATTGTATATTTAGCGACCCCCTAGCCGCGAATAAAATTACATATTGTAGCTTTAATGCTCTTTCACTCTTCCATTTTTCCTGTTGTCAACAGATGCAAGTGCGTGGAGTATTTCAATGACTGAATGCGCATCTGTATTCTGTATCAGTGTAGACCGCATCAGTGATATTAGGTTCTATTTGCTTTTGACGCGACGCTCACATACAGTGTAGGCAAATGTCAGCCTTTAAAGGGGTGGTTGATTATGATTTATTATGAACTTTAGTTAGTGTGTAATGTTGCTTTTTAAGGACTACAACAAACAGCTGGTTGGGCTACAATGAGCTTCACTGTTAGTGACATCACTAACCGTAAAATGTACATAAACCCCGCCCCCGGCAACGATATTTATAGATCATCATGACATAATATGCTAATCAATGATTAGAAGATAGTTAACGTCACATCAGCTACATAAATTCATCAACTAACCATTCAGAAATATCCTGTTGCATTCTACATGTTGTCACTTCTTCTTGAGTCTCTCCATCTTTGTCCGACTCTGGTATGAACATGAAAGGCTAAAAGTTTTTGGAATTTTCAGTGTGTCTGTGTGAGGTAATTCGAAGATGCTAACACACATGCTCTTGAAGCTCCGCCCGCTGTGTGGGGAGCAGATGCTCATTTGCATTTAAAGGGACACACACAAAAACGGTGCGTTTTTGCTCGCCCTCAAAAAGTGACAACTTTACCATGCTATAAAAAATATCTGTGAGGTATTTTGAGCTAAAACTTCACATACACACTGTGGGGACATCAGAGACTTATTTTACATCTTGTGAAAAGGGCATTATAGGACGTGACTGAATGCCAATATGCATTGTGCCTATGGTGCAATGATTTTTAGCGGAAGATCAGCGGAAGAAAGTTTGGAACAATATGAAGGTGAGATTTTCTTTTCTTTTTTATGTGATCTATCCTTTTAAGATGTTATGGATTATAAACAGCAAATCATTAAATATAAAATATAATGGGATTTTGCTGTGTGTCCCTTTAAGCATTCTTTTCCATATATTTTGAAAATGGAGCCATGACTACATCACTACCTGCCTCTGAATAAATTCAGCCTCCATTTCAGCCTCAGAGTTCAGAATGAAAATCAGTGAAATCAGCCTCAACAACTGCCTGCGTGGGAACAGGTGGTTTTCATCTCAGGTAGATCTCAATAATTGCTCCTTTGGAGTTGTAGAAAAAAGGACAAATGTTGTATAAAACATTGTGAAAAATGTGTTGCCTTTTTCTTGCAAAAGTCCATTGTTATCCAGGGACATTGCTTAATTAGGTTAATAACCAAGTCTCTTCAAAGAGAGTACAGACACCATTAGGGCAACTGACTCTAAATGATTGTAATTAATCCCAGTCCTAAGAACAATTCTCATGTTGTTATCATTAATACAATTATTTATATGATGCATTTAAAAAGACAGATTTGTTAATAAGGCACATAATTCTTGCTCCGTTTCAATCACAGTCACAAAGCTATATGAAAAAGAAGTGGTCAGACTTACATCCAGTAGTTGTCTGGAGCAGAATGAATGATTTATGGGCACTCCTTTGAATGCCATTTTGGTTATCTGACTCTTAAATTTCTCAGCAAAAATAAGTGGCAGAATTGGTGGGAAGAAAAAGCAAAAGTCTTCTAAACACCAACTGAGAGGCCCAGGGGTAATGCCAAGCCCCTGGAGATGGAGCCCAAGATGTTGTCCTGAATCAGGGTTCGTGTTGGATTACGGGTATAATGACAACATGATTACCACACAATGATTGTGCCTGCCCTGGTTACAGAAACACAATAGCAAACTGCCAGGCTTTGTTATATTGAGAAACACATAAGATGGCTGGATCCATCTAATAGAACCTTTCTTATTGTTAAACTTTATGATAAACATGCGTTTTCAACAGTATAATTATAACTTTACTGTTGAAAAAGCATGTTATCATAAAGACTCTAGTGAGTCTATTCCTGAATATGTTATGTATATCTATATGTCTATCTGACAGCTTGGTCAGAAATCATGAGATTAATGGCTATTATTTTATTCTATTGAAAGTACTACCTTTTTAGCAATAAGAAAAAAAAAAGTAAAAAAAAAAAAAATAGTACAAGGGCAATATAAAGACTTAATTTAATTCAATTTGACAAATAATACATTTTGTTGTGTTTTTTTGTGTGACAACCCCCTCACACGTTTTTATCACACATAATACATATGTTTTACACAATAAAATATTATATACCTTTATATTATTTTATATTTAAAATATATACACTACGGTTCACAAGTTTGTGGTTGGGATTTAAAAAAAGTATATATATGTTTTTGACAGAAGTCTTTTATACTCATCAAGGCTGCAATTCAAAGATACAGAAAAATCTGTAATATTGTAAAATATTATTACAATTTAAAATAACTGTTTCCTATTTTAATATGTAAACTGAATGTAATTTATTCCTGATGGCAAAGCAGAATTTTTAACATCATTACTTTAACATCATTAATTTTTAACATCATACATCATTACATCATTACATGATCCTTCAGACATCATTCTAATATGCATTTACTGTCACTTTAAAAAAAAAAAAAAAAAAAAAAAAATGAATGCAACCTTGCTGAATAAAAGTATTAATTTCTTTTCATTTTTGGGGGCCCTTTCCTATAGTGAAAAATAAATATACTAAAATGTATTTGAAATACATTTGTTTTATGCTAAGTATACTACAAATACATTTACATATTTATGTACTTAATATAAATACCCTGCAATTGTACTGTTGCTATACTAAATTTATATACTTAAAGTCTGCTAAATTGGAACAACTCATTTTGTACTTAATGCACTTTAGTAATCCAGGAATAGTACTGAGTTCCAAAGATATACTTAAGTATATTTGATTGTGCTGAAGTGTAACTATTGCTAGTATACTTTAGGTGCATTTTAAATATCTTGCATTTAAAGACTGATATTATAGAGATCATACTATCCTTACTAATAGTGATATTAAAATACATTTTAGACTTAATATTAAGAAAGGTGCATTGTGCAATAAAGAAGTACTCTAAATAAAGTCTCATTATAATATTTGTATCAGTAAGTCTCAAGCAATATGTCAGTAAATAATGGATACTATGCTCAGTATGAAACATTTTTTATTTTAAATACATTTTGGTATAGTTTTTTTCCCCACAAGGGTTGGCATCAAAAAGTTTGAAAACCACTGATGGAATCAACAGAGAACACGTCAATATCTGAATTGCAGTATGTGCCAAATTAATAGTCTATTGGGGTGCCTGTCTTAATTGTTTGGAGAGCAATGACCTTTCAAAGAAATGTGTAATCGATTGAGAGATGTAAAGATATCTGAAATGACTGATATCTATAGTAGCTAAAAAGACTAATGTTTTTCAAAGGGCAATTCGTAATAACTGATTCATGTCTCCTGGACTCCTGTGAAGGTACCAGGAGATCATTCTCTGCAGGGAAAAACTAAATCCTGTATGTAAACTACCTGGGTCATACCTTCTGCTCTCTAACACCAGCCATATGGAGAAATGGCAGGCACATGTGGTTTTGATAGGGGTGCAGTGTTAGTCCTGCTCCATGATTTCTCAGAGCAGTAACCACAGAGCAGGACTGTTACATGGGCAAAACTCACAGCGACCACATGCAGAGAGGACTGAAAAATCAACACACATGTTTGAAGTAATATGAAGGAGATCTCCGTGTATTAAGTCAAGGCCCCATGCTTCTGTGACTCACTAAGAATTTAGTTTCATAGTGGAAGCGCTGTTGATCTGATCATGGGGGTCCATCACTGAAAGCTTGATCATTAAATGGAGAGGAACTAAATTGACAGATGTTTAAAATTTGTTGGGTTTACTTAAGGTTTCTGTTTACTTTACACAGGATAGTACACATTTAGCAGATCGATGCACCAATCTTGCTCCATGTTTTAAAGGAATAGTTCAGAAAATTCTGTCATCATTTACTGTACATTTACATACACTGTCATTCCAAACCTGTATGACTTTCCTTCCTTCTTTTCAAAAGATACAGTATATATATATATATTTGTCAGTGGAGTCCATAACATCATCTTCTGTGTTTTTCTAAGAAAGTCATACATTCTCCAAAATTCTTCATTATTACTTTACACATATACATATACTTGGTGTGAAAACTTGAACTGAAATAACATAATAAATAACATTATAATGAATATACTGTGCTGTAAATTCTTCATGCTTCAGTTATTTGTTGTGTTTTAGTGTGTTGTAATGGAAAGAATGGATTCACAATGCAACTTCTGACTAGCATTTAACTTAGTTTAAAGGGCCCCTATTATAGATTTTTGAAATTGACCTTTCATGTAGTGTGTAACATAGCTCTAAGTGAATGAAAATATCCTGCAAAGTTTTAAATCTGAAAGTGCACCATATATAAAGTTATTGTCTTTCAAAAGTAAGAGTCGACTCTGAGTCAATGAAATTAATTGTTTTTCAAACGAGTCATAAGCCGTTTCGTTGTGACGTCAAGACGAAACATTAGCATATTGCCCAGCCACTTAATGGGCAATTTTGTTCCCGCAGACACCAGGGAAAACTTGAACCTCGAACCAACAGCTGATTCCTGTAGATACTGGATAGCATCATGTTGAGAAGACGCTGTGCTCTTCAATGTGAAGGTAAAGTTTTTTTTCACTGCCCAAGAACGAGTGAAGAATCAGTGGTTAAAGTTCATCTTTACCATGATATCACAGCAGTATAATCCTAAACTTGTGCTGTGTTCCCTTTATTTCACTGATGACTGCTTCTCAAATCTCGGAGTTCAATGCAGGATTCGCAAACCACTTGCTCTTGAAAGATGGTGTTCAAAAAACTTAGTTTTGAGTTTTATATTGTGTAGGTCTCCTGCTAACTGGTTAACTCACATTATTACTGTCTTACTGAAGCACTTTTTAAGCACTTTTCAAGATTAAGCATGGAGCAAGATTTGTTTTACCAACGTTTGTTACATCAGTCATTCACATTAGAGCTCGACTAATACATTGCATACATGCACTGTTATTGATACAGTTTCCACATGTTCACCGCAATATATTACAAAAATACTCGGTAAATAAATTAGTACTAGTAAAATAATCGGTTTGTTGATGGACATGCACTTGTTAATGCTGATGGTGAGGAATTACAGTTGCAACATCTCATATAATGTACCTCAAACTGAGTAGTGTATCACTGAGAAATGTCCTGCTCGAGTCGTCCTTGCAATGGAGGTTCGGGTTCAATAACTAGTTCTTCCAGTGTTTCATCATCGGACTCGCGCTTGCATTGATATGGTAAAATCAAGCGGCAACCTCCCTGTCTCTCTCTTAAAACCAACACGGAAGTGAATTCAATGGCAATTCATCGACTGGCCGCTTGAGGCTGGATGCAGAAGTGAGTCAAATCTGTATCTCCCCCATGTTAAAATGCCCAACTTTACAGCAGAAAAAACATGTTTACAGCCTGGTGCAAAAAGTGGCTTTGGTCTATATAGCTTATTTTTCCCTTCATGATATCTGTGAGGGGGGTGAATTTTTTTATAACTCATCCGTTTAAATTATATTAAGCCTTAAAATTTCTGCATAATTAAGGGTGTCCACTTTAGAGTGACGGGTGGATTCCCGCTGCTGTGGTCATTAGTCATCATTAGCTGTTTGTCTGCTGTCTGTTAGCCGTCACGTTACCTCAGTTCATTGTCTGACTGTAAAAAGAAATAAATTCGGGAGTGACGCGCTGCCAAGATGGTGACAGTCGGCCACGCCCACTTTAGGCTTCAAAAACGGTCTTCAGAAACCTACGGGTGACGTCACGGACACTACGTCCATATTTTTTTACAGTCTATGGGTAAAATCGACGTCATTGTTCATTACTGTGTTTAGTTTACCCTCAGGACAGCTGACGTTGTTATGGCAATGGGCGTTTTTGTTTTCAACCCGGTAAACCAGTCACAACAGACTGAGCTGTCTGGCCAATCAGAGCAGAGTCGCTCGCGGAAAGGAGGGATTTGAGAGATTGATTCATTTGACGAGTCGTTTGAGAATCATTGAAAAATGTATATTATGAGGAAATTAAACAGTTTTTTGACCTTTGATGCATGTAAACCTGTTGTAGGAGACTCCAAAACAATATTAGGAAACTTTAAAATAGCATAATATGGGCACTTTAAATTATAGCTTGACCATTTGTGTCATTTTGTGCATATGCTTGTTGTATTATATTTTTGTTGTGTGTATATCTGTTTAATTCATATGTATAGGATGTGTTTGAGTCAATTATCTTAATCAATTATCTTTGTCAATTAACAAAGCGCCTCTGTTGTAGCTCAAGTGGATCAATCCATTATTGACTATGATTGAATGATTTAATCTTCTTCTTCTTCAAAAACATTGTTAATGTCTTGCAGCCGAATGAGATTAACACTGCTAGCAATGCTGATTTTTGTAGCAGTTCTTTCTTGCAAAAAGCATAGATTTAGATTAGATTAGACATACGAGTCAAATGTGTATTCACACAAACACAAAAATAATCTAAGCTGTGAGTTTTTGAGGAAAGTAAAGTGTTTAGTGAGACTCTTCAGTCATTGGTCTAATTCTGGGACTTTCACACAGCTGCAGGACCTGACGTCATGGTCGTCCTCTCAGTCAGGCCAAGAGTGGCTTCTAGTTTCTGTTAAACGGTTCAATGAGTACCTCTAGAGAGAGAGAGAGAGAGAGAGAGAGAGAGAGAGAGAGAGAGAGAGAGAGCGAGCTTTTGGACACACATGCTGAATAAATGAACTCACATTGGCTTTTCTGTCGCATATTTGACCTTCGGTCAGCTGTCAGCTTTCAGAGACACTCCAAATGGGCTCTGAGATGTGTGGTTCGTGAGTCACAGGAAGCATTTTCCATTTGATGGGTCGAGAATGATGACAAGAGATAATAACAACTCCTCACCAGTCTTAGTTTTAGCACATAGGCCACCTCAGTTTCTATAGGCGCCTATTGACGGCTGGACTATAACAGTGCTATAACAGTGTTATAATATCATCTAATATTCTAATTATTTAATAGATTCTATTATTCAAAACGACCTTCAAGTTAGGAATATTTGAAGCAGTTTATCATATGAGCCAACAATAATTACTGTACTGTAATGAATCATCCTCATGATTTATTATCTTTTAGCTATAATAAGTATGTGGAACTGTTGGGGGAAACAATCCTATCAGACTGAACTAATGAGTGATTCCACAGACATCCTTATGATCTTTTAACTGAATTGCTTGTGTTAACTGCAGTCTTCTTATAGCTTATTTTATTGAATCAGTCCACTGGCTGAGCAAATTATAGTTTTGGATGCTTTGCTGTCTTTTTCTTCTTTTTTAATCTCTTAAAAATATATTTTCATTTTCACCCAGAAGATACCTAGCAAGAACATAGAGATGATAGGCGCTTGTTCACAGATGCTGACTTGAGTATGGATCATATTTCATATTTATGTGCCTGATTGGACAAAGTTGAATTTCCTATAGCAAATTGTTCAAAATAGCCTGTGAGAAAATGTGTACTCTTTCATGAGACTTAAAAAGGCTACAATTCCTTGAAGTCTTTGTGTTCATGTTTGCTGAAGTTTCTCACGTTCGGGCTTCTATGGCTGAAGTGGAAATACTGGCACCAAATGTGTCATCATTTCTGTTTTAGGTTTAACAAAGCTAAAAGTAGTGAAGTGCCACCAGTTTGAAATCGCCGTAGGTCCTTTGGCATATAAATCAACTGTGAACAAAAAGCCTTTAGTGTCAGAAACCACTGCCATTGCCCTTTTCTTTTAATGACAATGGATTGTAAATCTGTGTGGTTGTGAAAATTTGTGGTTCAACAAAGGGAGGACAGGAAACATTCTTATTATTTAGTTTTGTCCTGGTGATCAAAGCAGCTGAAAAACCATTTGGTAAGAACAAATGAAACCGGTCAGATGCAACTCTCCCATGTCTTCAACAAAACCACACTGTTTGTATGGGAATCACCATATAATCATACATTGTAATCAATGTAACCTAAACAATATGATCGAAACATCTAATATTCAATTTCTGTGATCTCAAATAGTAAACCATAAATGTGAATAAATGAATGAACAGTAATAGTTGTCATATAGTCCAGTCATTTTATGAAAAAAGGTAGGACAAATTGCAACAGAAGCAAACTCGCAGATTTTGTATCCTCAATATGTCCTGAGTAAGGAAAAAAAAGTCCTGAAGAATCCCATTAGGGGAAAAAGACCCAAATATAGCCTATTCATACGCCTATTCATTCCTTTTCTCACGTGAATAGGGTAAAAAATTTAACCTTTAGATATCACCATGAAAATTACTGAGTTGATTACTTACATCAAGACAAACAAAAAATGTATTACAAGCTTTTTGAAATTGTTTGTTAACATGGACAAACGGTGCATAATCTAATTACGTATGTGCTAATTTGCATAAATACCACAACAGATCTAAACATTGGGTATAGCCAGGTGAAAATGTCTTGTTGAATCTTGTTGACATATAACAGTAAAACACTTAATGTTAAGGTCTGAATGGAACCCATTTAGGCTACCCATGAGCATTAATACATAGAGGCAGGAAGAAGTACTTTAAACCAGCCTTTATTATTGCAGAGATGGGGTTTGGGGCTGGGTCCATGGAATTGTTTCTAGGGGTTCACTTTTTATTTTACCTACATTTTGTCTTCTGCATTCTCCTTACCCTTGTCTCCTGTTCTTCCCTCAGACTCATCCCCCAGAAACAGTCCCATGGAGTCCCAATTCCATAAGTTGGAATTGCCCCCTCCTTCAGTATCAAACGGTGAGCGAAGCCTGCTTGATATTGTCCCAGGTTAGAAAAACTGTCAGTGGTGAAATGGGCAGAGCAAACTAACAACATTAAAATGGTGTGGTTACCTGTTTATAAACAACCAAACCCCATCAACCATGCCTGTTGACAGTTCTGTTCTGTGGGAAGGGTATAAGAAGTGCTCAAATCCCCTGCACAGCCTGGAACATAACATTTATATCCATGATCTGTCATTTTTGCTATTGTCCTTGCTTGCTTCACAATACCTGCAAAACTTCTGATGATTCGACTGTGCAAGTCCACGTTAATACTGCCTGGCCTACCCGTTTTTCAGTGGTCTTTTGCAAACACGAGATTTACATATGAAGTTTGAGGCTCACGGTATGTCAGTTCCATGTACAGAACTCTTATTATTCAACTATGCCAAGATAAATACAGTTTTCCATTCTATGGCACCTTTAATACATTTTCTAAAATGGGTATCTGTACTTTTACTCAAGTTCATTTTAAGGTTTAGGCTTAGGTAAAGTGATGGATTCCTTCTAAATGAGTTAAATAAGAATTCAGACAAATTTGAATGAAACTCTTATAACGTCAAATTAGGTAAATGCATTCAGTAAATTGAATGCCTTTAAACATGTCTCTAAAGTTAAAGTCATACACAAAATGCTTACACTTTAGATGCCGTAAACATGTTAATAAATGTGTGTTTCCGTGTCTATACAAATGTGACTAAATGTTTTTGTGCTAGATCCACAATATATGTACAATTGATGAGACCATTGGCAAAGAGTGAGACAGCCGCAATAAATGACTTAAATCATAAATAATTCAATGACTTGCTGTGATGTGAAAGGCCACAGTGCTAACTGGACCATTAGCCAAAAATTCGGGAGCTTTAAAGCCCTAAAATTTCTTTTTAAAGCGTTATGAACTGTTACTTATAGTCTAATGGCTGATCCAGTGAGTGATGGTAAACTGACATTGAATTATGCCTGACAGAACAATGAAGCTTTGACAAAGACTTTTCTTCGAAAGTCAGCTCTCATGTAGAGTTTTAAAGTACTTGCCCATCTGTAACTTCCTTATGACATCTGTTTTCTTTTTATTTCTTCCTCAAGCGGTTGATAAGTGACCTCTCTTGCGGTGCTTGGCTGTCATCTTCTCCTTTCCTGGATACGGGATGGATGAGCACTCACTCTCTCTCTCTCTCTCTCTCTTTTCTGTTCCATCGGGGAGAGATGATCAGAGACAGGAGTGATGAAATCCAAGAAATTTGAAAGGAAACAGGCAGTGGGAATGTTGCATTCTATGACTAAGCATTGGTGAGTTTGACATGTTAGCAATCGTCTTGCACCCCCAAAATCACATTAATCTTTATAATAACACTTAGAAATCACCTAACCAACTGTAGTCACTTGATTCATGCTTGATGCATCTGATTGCTAAACAGAAGGAGACAACCACACGTCTCTTACGCCCGTAACTCTTAAATATTTTGAGTTTGGACAGGCTAATGAGTATTGTGAAAACATTGGTAGAGGGTTGAACCGGAGGTTCAACTCTACAGACTTTATTTCCGAATCACTGTGCAACATCAGACATGCTTTATTTCCTAGACAAGGTTTTGGGTGGTCTCAGACTAAACGGCGAGAAAGCAGAAAAATTGCAGAGTCAACTGCCATCTTTTATCGCTCTATTTTAACTCTCTGACTGTATGAATTCAAAACCTCTGAAGAACTCAAATCTAAGCAAGGTTGGAATGCTGGCTTGACAAAGCTGTTTAATTTTTTTTAAAGGTTATTTTGAAATCTGAAAGTTATATAGGCCTTATACATTTTGAATACTTCAGGGAGGTTTTTGAAGGGAGGTCTGATGTTTTGAAGGTCATACAAGCTTTTTGTAGCTTGGAAACGCTTATATGCCTTGCTATGTCATTGCTAAGTTGTCAGGCAGTTGGTATTAGTGAGACAGTCATGAAATTGGGAGCTTTGTCCCTTGAGAGGGATTTTTCCGCTGATGATGACTGGACGGAATCAGTGTGGACCTAATCAAAACTCATTAAATACAGCCACACCAGCCAGGACTAGACACAAACAGAACATCCTGATCAAACCTGCCAAAAATACAAGTTGAAGATGCCGGTCACAGAGCCAGTCACAATTAACAAAGCTTATTAGTTATTTATTTAAAACGTTATCAGTGATGGCAAATAGGCTTTTCAACTAATTTAAATCAATATTTACATAATATAATAGTAGTAAATGTATCTCTCACACACATGCAAAATCACATCTACTGTCCTGCAACAGAATAATAACCAGATGGTAACCGTAGTTGGTGTGTGGTGTTGCAAGGTGACGGATTATGTGCTAATATACACTTAACGGACACTTTATTAGGTACCCCTGTTCAACTGCTTGTTAATGCAAATATTTACTTGAAACATTTAGGCATGTAGACATGGTCAAGATGATCTGCTGAAGTTCAAACTGAGCATCAGAATGGGGGAAAAGGTGATTTAAGTGACTTTGAACGTGGAATGGTTCTTGAAACTGCTGATTTACTGGGATTTTCATGCACAACCATCTGTAGGGTGTACAGAGAATAGTAAAAAAAAAACTATCCAGTGAGCTGCAGTTCTGTGGCCAAAAATGCCTTGTTGATGCCAGAGGTCAGAGGAGAATGACCAGACTGGTTCGAGCTGATAGAAAGGCAGTAACTCAAATAATGTTACAATGGAGTTCTGCAGAAGCGCATCTCTGAACAAACAACACGTCAAACCTTGAAGCAGATGGACTACAGCAGCAGAAAACCACATCAGTGCCACTCCTGTCAGCTAAGAACAGGAAACTGAGGCTACAATTCAAACACTTTGTGCCCTTTAGTACATATTGGAAGCATTTTACCAGTAAAGGGTTTGGAGACAGTGATTCATGCTTTTGTTTCCTCTATGCTGGATTACTGAAACTCACTGTATCTTGGTGTGGCTCAGTTCTCCTTATCCCACCTTCAAATGGTACAAAATGCTGCTGCCAGGCTTCTTACTGGAATGAGGAAAAAGGGAACATATTTCTTCTGTTCTGGCTTCACTGCACAAGCTGCCGGTGCCGGTTGAATATTGTGTTAAATTTAAGCTTTTATTAAATGTGTATAATGCCTAACTGATATTGTTGCTGACATGTCCATCCCTTTGTGACCAGCAGGATAACATGCCATGTCTCAAAGCTCAAATCATCTCAAACTGGTTTCTTGTAAATGACAGTGAGTTCACTAAACTCAAATGGCCTCCACAGTCACCAGATCTCAATCCTATAGAACACCTTTGGGATGTGGTGGAACGGGAGATTCGCATCATAAATCTGCACCAACTGCGCGATGATATCATGTCAATACGGACCAAAATCTCAGAGGAACCAGCACCTTGTTCAATCTATGCCACAAAGAATTAAGGCGGTTCTGACAACTCGGTACTAGCAAGGTCTACCCAATAAAGTGTATAATATAGATGAGAAAAGAACACATAGATGGGTGGATGGGTGAATGTATGGATGATGGATGGATAGGCATCTATAGATGGATGGATGGATGGATGGATAGATGGATGTATAGGATATGTATCTATCTATCTATCTATCTATCTATCGATAGATAGATAGATAGATAGATAGATAGATAGATAGATAGATAGATGGATGGAAAGGATAGGTATCTATCTAGATAGATAGACAGATAGACATATACTATATATATATATAGTAGATGGATGGATGGATGGATGGATGGGACAGGCATCTAAAGATAGATAGATAGATAGATAGATAGATAGATAGATAGATAGATAGATAGATAGATAGATAGATAGATAGATAGATAGATAGATTACTATTTAGATAATAGATAGATAACTATTTATTTGACTATTGATTTGAGAAAATCAATGTTAATATTTGGTACAGTAGCCTTTGTTTGCAATTACAGAGGTCAAACGTTTCCTGTAGTTTTTCACCAGGTTTGCACACACTGCAGGAGGGATTTTGGCCCACTCCTCCACACAGATCTTCTCTAGATCAGTCAGGTTTCTGGGCTGTCGCTGAGAAACACGGAGTTTGAGCTCCCTCCAAAGATTCTCTATTGGGTTTAGGTCTGGAGACTGGCTAGGCCACGCCAGAACCTTGATATGCTTCTTACAGAGCCACTCCTTGGTTATCCTGGCTGTGTGCTTCGGGTCATTGTCATGTTGGAAGACCCAGCCTCGACCCATCTTCAATGCTCTAACTGAGGGAAGGAGGTTGTTCCCCAAAATCTCGCAATACATGGCCCCAGTCATCCCCTCCTTAATACAGTGCAGTCGCCCTGTCCCATGTGCAGAAAAACACCCCAAAGCATGATGCTACCACCCCCATGCTTCACAGTAGGGATGGTGTTCTTGGGATGGTACTCATCATTCTTCTTCCTCCAAACACGTTTAGTGGAATTATGACCAAAAAGTTCTATTTTGGTCTCATCTGACCACATGACTTTCTCCCATGACTCCTCTGGATCATCCAAATGGTCATTGGCAAACTTAAGACGGGCCTTGACATGTGCTGGTTTAAGCAGGGGAACCTTCCGTGCCATGCATGATTTCAAACCATGACGTCTTAGTGTATTACCAACAGTAACCTTGGAAACGGTGGTCCCAGCTCTTTTCAGGTCATTGACCAGCTCCTCCCGTGTAGTTCTGGGCTGATTTCTCACCTTTCTTAGGATCATTGAGACCCCACGAGGTGAGATCTTGCATGGGGCTCCAGTCCGAGGGAGATTGACAGTCATGTTTAGCTTCTTCTATTTTCTAATGATTGCTCCAACAGTGGACCTTTTTTCACCAAGCTGCTTGGCAATTTCCCCGTAGCCCTTTCCAGCCTTGTGGAGGTGTACAATTTTGTCTCTAGTGTCTTTGGACAGCTCTTTGGTCTTGGCCATGTTAGTAGTTGGATTCTTACTGATTTATGGGGTGGACAGGTGTCTTTATGCAGCTAACGACCTCAAACAGGTACATCTAATTTAGGATAATAAATGGAGTGGAGGTGGACATTTTAAAGGCAGACTAACAGGTCTTTGAGGGTCAGAATTCTAGCTGATAGACAGGTCTTCAAATACTTATTTGCAGCTGTATCATACAAATAAATAGTTAAAAAAATCATATATTGTGATTTCTGGATTTTTTATTTAGATTATGTCTCTCACAGTGGACATGCACCTACGATGACAATTTCAGACCCCTCCATGATTTCCAAGTGGGAGAACTTGCAAAATAGCAGGGTGTTCAAATACTTATTTTCCTCACTGTAGATAGATAGATAGATAGATAGATAGATAGATAGATAGATAGATAGATAGATAGATAGATAGATAGATAGATAGATAGATAGATAGATAAAACAGTAAAACTTCAATTAAGCAACAAAAGTAATGTGATTGAGGGCAGGGGAGTGCTAGAGCCACTACATCAGTCAAAGCAAAAGAAATGTGAACCCCACTTAAGATCTCCACGCCTGGCACAGGTAGTCAATAAAAAACTGTTTTGCGCTTCATAAAAGCAGCACATGAGCGTAATGTGAGAATGGAAAACTGAAGCCCATCGGGTTTAAAGAGGGAGAGCGTGAAGAACCATGTTAAACAGTGAGTGAGATCAGATGCCACATCGACACAGAGGTCTAATCTCAGTGTTATGACCTGGCTGTCTTGCATGCACTTACACCTCTCAGCCACCAGTGGCCACTCTTGCTCAACGAGCCGAGCATGGCTGTGTGCCTCAGACTTTCACTCAAAGACAATTTCCTTAATATTCACCTTCTTATGACTGTATGACTGTGTTTATGACAGTAAATTGGCAGGCCCCATAAAATTAAGTGGGAAAGTGACTATTAGTTTCAAATATATTTCAGCTAGTGGCACTAATGAAATGTAACATTAGCCATTCGACCTTTAACATGCACAAACTGCTACATGTGTGACCCAATCCCTTAATACTTTTACATGTTGTGATTCTCCAAATGAAAAGGTAATCTGATACATCTTACTTTAGTATGAAAATATACATAATGGGGTTTGATTCCAATTAATTCCCAGAAGACAATTTTTGTGGTTTTTCCATATGGAGGAACATCTGTATAAAATACAACTGAAGAAACCTAATGCATGATATACAGCAAAATAACCTCTGGATTATTTCCAGCTTCAACAAACTGACAAATAAGAGTACATTTACCATTTAGATAAAGTTACTACGATGGAATGTGAGGTGTTGTAAACATTTAATTATAACATGACTCAAAACAAAAACTGCAGCTGTGGAAAGGTAATGTACACTATGAACTCCAAATGAGGACAGAGAATAGAAATGACATATTTAATGGAGTTTGACAGGATTTGGAATGAAAATTTCCGTCCTATGTGGTACTTAAACTTATTTCTTAAGCTTTTACAGCCAAATGTCTCTGTCTAATTAACAAGTTTGGCTATTTCAGCTGCACCCCATTTAACAGGTGCATACAATCAGGCAGACAGACAGATGTACTGTATGCCACGGTCATTCAAGAATATGCTGTCCATTTACTTTCATTCATACGCATGCGAATGTGAGACACTGTAAACACAAGCTCAAATACTTTTTGACTTCTGCTGTGTACCAAAGTTCAACTTTGAATGTGCTTTTGCATATAGTGTAACGACAACAGAGAATATAAATGTCACAGTTTAGAGATCGCTAATGGTAAATATTATAGCATATTCTGCATAAATGTTATAACTCTAGCTAGTATAGTAGGCCTATCTCTTGCTGATCCGTTTTTAAAATCTAATATGTGATGGATGGCTGGGGAGGCCTGTGCCTGTATTTATATAGGTACTAAAATGTCAGATCTTGAAAAATGGTATATGCGCATGTAGTTTTCCATGTGTTAAATGCTCTTCTAATTTCTCCTCAAACAATCTGTTCATCCACTAGGATCATGTTGCGTTCCAATCCAATTATGCGGCCGATACAGCTTAATTTGTCACTTGAATTATTTCAGCAGCACTATCATCAGTAGAGCTGTGTCCCGCTGCAAGGAAACACGGCGGGGAGCAATTTAATGGAACACAGCAGTGCTGCTGCTCACTGATCACTCACACTTCACTGCATTATAAAGCATGTTTTGATCTAATAGGATGTTGAAATCCAAACAGGATTTTTTTTTTTCAAAGTTCAAAGGAAAGTGACTGAATTGAATTGATGACAAACTAATAATAAGCTATTATTATTATTCAAAAGAATACACATTTATTATACTATAACGACTGAACTTCTGAACTTCCCTAACTTATAGCAGCAAGAAACCCCCCCACAAAACTACAGTGGTTTTTTTTTTTTTTTTTTGCTGCTAAAAGTTAGCCAGAACAAGTCTTTTTTTACAACTGAGTTTGAATAAATCGTATTTTTGGAGTGGAAACGGAGTATGTTTTCATAGTACATCAAGTTATTTTATGATTTGATCTCTAGATTGTAAATCTAACACAGTTCTGAGGTCTTTTTTCCTTCAGTGAGCATACAATTGGGGCATCAGTCTTGCAGTTTTCTCAGCATACCGGCTACATATGAGAGCCCCAGTTGTAGTCCCAGTACGGCAACCCCACCTTCCACTAAAGAGAAATCCAACCCAATAAACAAAACTTGGGTTAGCAGGACTCATGAACTTGGTCCTGTAAAATGACATGGCGGCCCTGGAAAGTGCTCAGTAGCTTTGCACAGTGAAAACAGTCTGGACAAATGCAGGGATCACGATCCAGCTGAAATACGACATGACAAGCCAACAAAGAAGGCAACGTGTCCCATCATAGCAAGACAAGTATAAAACCTAGAGACCAAGCTGATACAAAACAGCTGAGCTAATTGTTTCAGAAATACAAAGTGGATGAGGCATTGGCTAACTGAATGCAAATCTTTGGTAATGTCTAATGGAATCGTGGTCTTAAGCAAGATGGGCATTTTTAAAACTGGAATTGCTTTTTTTTTTTCATTGCCAATAAACCCCTTTTAGGTTGAATGGTGAAAACATCCATTTCAATTTTCATGCCAAAAATGTTATACTTTCAATTTTTACTTAATTTATTACTTTCCCTTTTTGCCTTCACTAGTTTGTTTTAATAGTCCCGACTCTTGCAGTGTGACAAAATATATATTTTCCATTTAGTCATAATTAGCAAAATGCTGTTTAAATAGTCTAGCAAGTCACACCCCATGACGTTCTTACGAGCAGTATTTATTGTCAAGTACCCATTTAGACTGAATTGGCTGTTCAAATAAAGGCTATGTAAAGCAAAGTAAAAGTCCTCATGAACCATGAAAAAAATCCAAAACATAACACTGCAGTTATTTTGGACCCCATGTAAAGCCAATGAAAATATTGACCATTACCACTGACATTTCCTCTGGTGCTTTTCTGAAAAATATTGCAAAATAGGAACAAGGGAACTCCAAGTTAATAACAAAAATCCTTCAGTTCATTTGCATTTATGAGTGGATGATATTTCTTTTTCCTTTGGTAGAGCCCGAGAGTGTTCTTAATGTGAAAGACGACTCAACTTTTCAGAGAATCCTAGATGGCGATTCAATAAAATATGAGTATTTCTCAGGAGAGTTGGGTTTATATAGTAAATAAAGTACTCTCCAGCTCACATTTGGAAATAATATCTCTTGGTTGGTTGCATCGTTATTTTTAATGATTGTCTTGAAAGATAAGAAATGAATGTAACACTTTATTTTGACATTCTGTTGACTATAAGTGACACTGTGCCTACATGCCAACTAACTCTCATTAGAGTTAGGGTTAGTGGAATAAGGGGTTAGGACTAATAAGTTAACGTACTTGCAAAGTTATAGTCAGTAAAATGTATGTTGGGGGAGGATCACAATAAAATGTTCGCAGATATTAAGCAGACAGTCTACTAATACTCTAATGACAGTTGGTGGACATGTGCAGCGTCACTTATAGTCAAAAGAATTTCTAAAGGGGACCATCAAAATAAATTTACCAAAATAATTTTCTTAAAGCATGTCAACACATGGTAATTCGCTGTCATATAAGATGTATGACAGAAGATTGCATGGTTTTCTTTAGTGATGATGTATTTTTGTAAGCCAACCCAGATCACCCTGGTTCCCTTGACAAAATCCTAATAGGATTTTTCCATTGGCTTTTGGATTATTGCAGAAAATAAGCTCTGTGACTAACAAAAGTGTATGCTTCTTACACACGATAATCACAAATGAACAAAACTTGAATTTTAATGCCAAAATTCAATTGCTAAAAAAGCTAATCGTAGGCTGTAAAAAACTACATGCAAAGACTTCTCCTTCAAAGAACTCTTTTTCAGTCTTTGGAATAGTGAAATGATAGAGTGTGATGATAAACACAATGAGGTTGTGAAAGCAGACTAGTGAGTAGATGAGGCTGATCAGACTAGTGAGGCTGGGTGCCATGTAATATATCACTGATTCACGTTCACGCGACCTCAACATCTTCTGACACCCAGTGGCGAGAACATGCTCTCAATGGTGATACTGTAGTGCAGAGCCATCTCAGGGTTGTCTGTCAGCATTTTGTGCTTGCTTGGAATCATAGGAGATAATAAGGGGGAAAAAAAAGGAAAGAAAACAGAAAAAAGTGTCAGATTCACAACAATTAATGATGTATTTTATGTCATAAATGTGTAAATACTGAGATTGTGTGCTGTGCACATTTAACATTTCAGGCATTTAACCAAAACCCCCCAAAAAAACAATTTCAGGGTTTTCGCCTTCAAAAATACATCATCCCTGCAGCACTCTACAGTAACAGATAATATTGTATTATCTCTCAAATATATTATAGTGGACAGTCAAATGTAAACTTCTTGAGGAGGAATTATACAGCTGTACTCACAAAACGTGAGTAAATGAGTAAAGGTCATAAAAAACAGGGCAAATGTAATCAAAGCTTTGAATGCACAGAAATGCCGTCCTCTGGGGTGTAGTGATAATAGCTGCAGTGCTAGTTAACTAAAGCCTATTTTGAGCAGAAGAAGGTAAAAAAGCAGTTTCTGCATGTGAAAATCATTTCACTATAATTATAAACTAATTGTCAATAAGTGCACATCCCAATTAGCACATTAATTCCTAATTTGTGTAATAGGAAACAAATTTATACATAATCAAGACCCTCATATCCTCCATTTATCTCTATGTATATTATGCCTTGTGTTAGAAGGATTAATGATGGTTTCAGTCAGCTGAGTGTGGTGGCTTTAGTTCAAAATAACAATCACTGTACCACAAATCCAACACTTAGTGGTAATGATGATAAAATCACTCTCCACTCTCCATCTAGATCACTTAATCTCCCCCTTTAGGGAGGAGGAAGCAAGCAGAGCAAAATTGAACGAATTAGTGGATTGATTGATTTCCTGACAGTGAAAACACCAGTAAGGTCTGTGGCAGATCTCATTAAATGACAAGGAAGTCCAGCCCTGAGTGAGAACTTTGAGTCCCGGGCCAAGAGTGAAAGGGTGCAGAGCGTTACTTAGCAATAAAGTCAACATGGCAATTACGGTTCTATTTTGCCGAATGCGTCTGGCTTCACGTCTTCCATGTGTTCCAGAGGGACACACCCGACCCCTGGACGTCACGGAGAACAGTTCTACTCCTGGTCACGCTCACAGGAGGATTTGGAGACGTAAACACGAAAAAGACCCATGATCAAGCTCAATCAGCCTGTGGGTGGTGTGTTTAATCTGACCGAAAGCTCCAAGGCAACATACAAATATCGAAAAAAAGAAGACTTTTTCGTCAGACAAATTGGCTAAAAAAACCTGTCCCTAATCAAGTGCTGAACAACAAAGGCCTCACATCTCCTCTGGTGCAAGCCCTGTGACTGCTGTTCAGGGATCGTGATGTTAATAGGATAACATGACCCAGAATCAAACCCAGCTCTGTGTGAAAGGGAGTGACAGCAGGGGGTGTTCCTTCCAGTAAACAGTCAAAGTGCTCAAAACATCATCTGGGGTTTAATTGGCTTTAAGGTGGGCAACAGGGCGATGAGTTCATGCCAGCATTTAACCCCAGCCTGTGAGATTTGTCAGTCCCTCAGTCCCTCAGTCTGATTCATCTCCAGTTTTTTTTTTTTTCCTCTCTCAAGGAAGAGTTCATTTCCAGTCAGTCTAATAACTAGTGCTTACATGCTGAATATGACAAATAACCACTGTATTGATTGGGAAATGTTATCTGGTCTGTGTCTATTGGTTAATCACAATGTTTTAGCATTTTCCCACGTAGTATCAAGAGTACACATTTTAGAATAATTTTCAGATTTTAACCTCCTAACTGTCAGTGTCCCGCTAGCAGGATGCTACTGTAGGTGTGGCTCCACAATTTGTCATGATGATTACTAAAATCTTTTAGTCATCATCATAAATTAAGGATCATTTGAAAGCTTAAAAACTCAAAATTCAGCCTGTGAAATCCGTGTCGAAATAGGACAGTGCCTTACCATGGAAACTGTACTTTAAAAACTGTGGGGTGAGCAGTTTTTTGTTGTTGTTGTTTTTAACGTTTTTACAAATTTGATTTGACTATTTTACAATCAAATTCTTGATTAATCTTAACAAATCACATTTCACTGGAAAGGACTGGGATATTGCATATTGGGACAGATATTTATTGATTTGTGTCAAGAAAATGCATGACATTTTTTTTTTAAAACTATTTTAAGCCATCCTGCAGCCCCCTTGGAAGTTTGCTTAGGCCTCTAGTTGAGAAACACTGATTTAGATTCTTCAGAGCTGACACATTTTGCCTACATTCATGGCTGGATCCTACTGGTGAAATTACTCATTTTAATTGATACCATTAGAGTAAATGCAGACACCAGATCCTTGTGGAATATCGCTACCACAGTATCATCACATGCTGACAAATCATTGCTTTTCTGAATAATGGATGATTCAGTCATATCTCCTCTGAAGCAGGCCTATGAATGAAAGCCAGATTCAGTTCGTGTATATACTAGAATTAAGTTTCAATAGGTTTTTGTCACTCTTTAGTAGTATAAGATGACAAGGCGCTACTGCTTGAGTGAACATGGAAACCTTTTTTTTCACTGGGAGCATGTGTTAAAAAGATTGGACTGGGTTTTTGGCACATAGACTTGGATTGAAGCCCATGTCACATTTGCATTTTGTAATTTATACAAAATTAAAGCATGACAAATGATGATGAATACTCTGGCCTATAAATCTAGGAGATATAAAATATAATTTCTAAAATATTAATATATTTTTTAATGTGTATAATAAACAGTAAAGAATGACAAGCAAAAAAATAAAGAATCAAAAAATAATAAAGAAATAATTGTAAAATTCAAATAAACAATATAATTATACCATATAACAATACACTTATTTTATTTATTTATATTTATATTATTTATATATTTTTCTTGTTTTTGAAAGTAATGTAAAATTATACGCATATCTGAGAATAGAGTTACGACTGTAATGTCGTAATCCTTTGTTTTCATTTTTGGGCTGTCAACACACAACACGAAGAGTATCAATCATAATTTTAGGCTCTGCATCATTGGGACACACTCGCCACATAGTGTTGATCTAATAATATGAACCCCCAGAATCATTCAAAGAATGAGAAAAGGGTTTCATGCGTTCTCCAGAACACCGTAGGCCTGTTTTACTATTGCTAAATGTGGTGATCTATGCATGTAATAACATGCACAATCACCCACCAAGGAGAAACCGCATACTGTAAACATATGCTGTGTCAGAGTACGGTTTATTGGCATTTAATGCAAGCTGGGTCCAATCTAGACCCTGAGGGGTTTTTGTAAAAATGAGACATCCCTCTTGCACATAGTGCATTAATATTCAGGCTCAAAGGCCGGGGCTGAATCACAGAGGAAATGATCGTCATTTAAGTGTTCAGTGTTGTAAAGTAATTGTCCAGCAACCTTAAACCTTGTAATTGACATGCACGGCTATTCCGTGTGGCCAAAACAACTATATGGGGGGTGGGGACGGGGGCTGGAGTTCTGCACACAGCCCATACTGCCAATAAAGAGTCTGTGTTTCATCATGTGATTATTGTTGCGACATCAGAGTTGCTTCAATAAGCTTTTTAGAAACAGCTGGTTGTTGAAGGTGCAGTACTGGTTTACTGTATGAAACCATTATGTGGCACCATGTGAGATTTAAACCACTGTCTTTATTCCAAGAACTTTAGAAATGGACAGAAACACAATCATTCAGCGGGGTCATGAACCTATTTTATTTTTGAGAGGGCACCAATGCAGTCCTGGCTCACTTTTGATCTTAAAATTCCCGTATTATGCCCCTTTTCACAAGATGTAAAATAAGTCTCTGATGTCCCCAGAGTGTGTATGTGAAGTTTCAGCTCAAAATACCCAACAGATCATTTTTTACAGCATGTTTAAATTGTCATTTTTTGGGGCTCAGAAAAAACGCGCTGTTTTAGTGTGTGCCCTTTAAATGCAAATAAGCTGCTGCTGGACGACCCAGCGGGCGGAGCTTCACGAGCTCGCGCTCAGTCTGAGGAAAATTTCATCTCATGGAATGATGATAATATGAGAAACTCTCAGTAAGGGTGTTCATTTCGAGTCGGACAATAATGCCTACAGAGTCAGAGTGCTGTATAGAGATGAAACAGGTATAGTTTAGTAGTTTAATTACGGTTATTATAACATATTTGTCATCTGCTTGTATGTATCCATTATTTATTAATAGCCTACAAGTCTGCTGTTTCGGACCAGGTCCGAATGATTATCAAACATATACTGATGAGTTTAATAAAGTTTATTGTACATCACACAAAAGATGAAGCGTCAGTTTTACTTCAGAACATCACCGTAAGAGCTGAGTAAACACAGTAAGTTATAAGAAGTGCGCAAGTACATAAACGAATTTCGGTAGAGTTGAGGGAGCATTCCTGTGGGCGGAGGTTAGTCAAAAAACGGTTCTAGTGACGTCATTAAAGAAGGAAGTAGAGGGATGTAGTCCAAACGGGCCATTCAATGTAGGCAACTTCTGTTAAATAAAATATCTCGCTTGGCATTGAACTTTGAGCTTTATAATTTTACAGATATTATTTATGCTCTAACAGCAACATTACACACTAACTAAAGTTTGAAACATGGGATCACGAAGAACGGGACCTTTAATCTAGGGCCGTCTGCGATCTTTAAATGGTTATGTTAATACAAAACTTGCTTACGAAAACAGGCACATTGCTGTCTTTTGAAACTTTATACCATCATTTGATGTGACTGTAAGAAGTTTAACCCTCGTGTTATGTTGGAATTCTGTGCACTCCCCTTATGGTCCGGGTCAAATTGACCCGCATTGGATTCAATACAATTCCTCAAAAATCACACTATGAAAAACAACAAAGATTCAGGTTCAAACTGTAAACTTTTAATATCAGCATTTGTCAAATATTCCAAAAAATATATATCTGAAGATATGATTTAATGAAAATGTTTTTTAACCATTTTTTAAAACTATTTAAAATTTGAATATATGTTATATTTATATATATTTGCATATACATTTTTTTAACTTTTTTTTTTTTTTTTGCTTAAAACATCATAACTGAACAATTAATCAATTAATCTGAGCTCATTTTTCCTGCTGTCTATGTCGAAGTCTCAAGATATTTCAGATATCTTGAATATATAAATGAGAGCTTATTTTACTATCTGTGTCTGTCAAAGATTTTCATTTGTAATTTGCAATTAATTCTGAACACCATGATTTAGCTTTTTCTAGTGTGTTTGGTTTGGGTTAGAGCACCTTTAGATACACTTACACTTTAGAACTGGAGTTGATGCCCTGACATACATAAAATAAATGTTTTTATTTTGTGTCTGTACAGTTGCTTTTGAATAGCTGCCAATGATGGACATCACAAACGTAATAGTAATTTTGTTTGTATTTGTCAAAAAAAAAAAAAAAACACCAGTATGTTGAAACTTTGCATGCATGTTCATGATGATAAATGAGAAAAAGTCACAAAATATCAAGAAAAAAAAAAGGTTTAATATTATTTCAGGTAGCTTGAAAAAATAAATGATAGGTAATTTTTACCATCTGTGGCTGACAAAATATTTTTCTGTATTGAAATTAGTGTGGAAAACCTAATTTTTTGCTTCATAAGGTAGTAAAAAAAAAAATAAAAATAAAAAAAATATATATATATATATATAACCAAGAAATGTTATTATTTAGGGTCCGTACAGTTGCCTTAGAGCGTTAAAATATGCGGGTCAAATTGACCCGCGAACATCACGAAAGGAACATTAATTTTGTTTGTATATGTCAAAAAACACCAGCATGTTGAAACTTTGCATGCATGTTCATGATGATAAATGAGAAAAAGTCACAAAATATCAAGAAAAAAAAAAAAGGTTTAATATTATTTCAGGTAGCTTGACAAAATTAATTATAGGTAATTTTTACCATCTGTGGCTGACAAAATATTTTTCTGTATTGAAATAAGTGTGGAAAACTAAATTTTTTAGCTTCATAAGGTAGTAAAAAAATAAAATAACAAAATATAACCAAGAAATGTTATTATTTTGGGTCCGTACAGTTGCCTTAGAGCGTTAAAATATGCGGGTCAAATTGACCCGCGAACATCACGAAAGGAACAGTAATTTTGTTTGTATATGTCAAAAAACACCAGCATGTTGAAACTTTGCATGCATGTTCATGATGATAAATGAGAAAAAGTCATAAAATATCAAGAAAAAAAACATAGGTTAACCAGTATTTCCAACAACTAGAAAATCTAAACGGGTCAAATTGACCCGCAACATAACACAAGGTTTAAATATAATTAATAGCAATAAATTTACATAGTTGCTGTTATTTTATTTCAGACAGACAGGAAAAATAAAGTGGTTGAAGTCACTATCTGAGAACTATCTGTAACAGGATGTCTGTTAAATGAATGTGCATTGCTTCATCAGGAGCTTACAGTGTATCATTGTTTTTAAGTTGAGCACCCTTACAATGGAAAAGAGGTAATTACAGAGGTAATTAAAGAGGTAATGTGTCATAAATTACTCATTCACATTTAGACCAATCAACTATGCAAATAATTTAGTTTCAACTGAAAATTTTGCAACATTTAACCACCTAGAGCACCCACCAAATTTTGAATATGCATATGGCTGTCCTCATATTGATTCCTGGTTATTCCTTTATGACTTATGTACTGTGGCACTTTAACTGGAATGGAGCCAAACAATGAACATTTGCAACTGCTGGGGGGTGCAAGCCACTTATTATGGTTATTTTCCCAGATTTGTTCAAAGCAAATTTAGTCATAACACAAAATTGAATCATAATTTGTTGGAAGTTTTGCAACATTTTGATGTTTTAAAATAAATAAATCATACAATATAATGAAATCAAGCTATGTTTAACCTTATAATTAGAATATCAATACTGCCACATGACAAGACCGTGTGATCATATTGCTTTGGGTCACAACCGTGTAATCACATCCACACACGTTTATCACAGCTCAGACACACTTCTGGCACCTGGGCCAGCAGACTCCTCCTTCCCAGCTGAATTTCTCATGCATCGAACTCTTCCGTGGCTCAGTTCCTTCAAACACTCTGTTAATTTCAAGTCACTGGGGAGTACTTTGAGTGGCAAGACAGATGTGTTTACAATGGCCATTTCATTCTGTTCCAGAGACAGTCTGGGGGTGGGTGGCTTTTTGGGAAAGATCGGCTCTTAAGGAATGCACCAAAATCTGGTGAGTTCTCCCATGTGCACGAAACAGGATGTTAATAGTTTTACCAAACTATAAAGAACCAAAACACATGACAAATGACTGAGTGCGGAAATGAGTCTGATCTAGTTCTTGAGTTGCATTTACTGTCTCACTAAAGAGAAATACCAGTGAAAATGACTTGCATTTCCGTCCGTCCCTAATTAAAAGCCACCGAATGACTTCAGAAGACTTGGAATATAGTGCACAAGTCATATGTACTACTTTTATAATATTTTTATTGTGGTTTTCTATAAAGCTTGAAACATTATATTCACATATGCATAACATTGCATTTAAGCATGCATCTGGAAAGACATGTATAAGATTTTGTGCCACAAAAGAGTACTAACATTGCATTATTACAGTGTCACAAGCAGTCCGGCATGTAGAGCACAGAGTTCGAGTAGTTCTCTGCTCGTATGAGCTCACATCTTCTGGCAGCTCTGATGGGAGCCAGTCTGCGCTGTTGCTCTCATTAACCCAACCCTGTGACTTTGTTTCTTCTTCTTTGTTTTTCCCCTTTCTTTTATTTTTTGATTTGTGCATTTCTCAAACTATTCTCTCACGCATCTCTTTTTCTCCAACTCTTTCATATTGTTCCTTCAAGGATTAGCTCATCAAATAAATAAATACATACCTACATACATACATACTTTCTGTAATTATTTACTCAGCCTCATATTGTTCCAAACCCATATAATGTTATTTTATCTGTGCAACACAAAAGGAGACTGTCTAAAGAATCCTCATTTAGCTCTTTTATAAAAACGTTCAAAACAATTTACAACCTTATGTGACTCGTATATATTCTTCATAAAAAATACTTCGATTTAGGTGGAATGTGAATATTTGTGTCCGTCTAAACAGATTGATTGCTGATGTTTGTCGCAACAAATTTTCACGCTAAACATTCATCTTGTGTGAACAAGCCTTTACAGAGTGTCTTTGCAGCTTGAAAGATGTGGTCACTGAATTGTTGTTGTACAGTCTGGAAAAGAACTGCATGGAGATCCTCGAAATACTCAACATACAGATTTGGAATGACATGAAGGTGAGTAAATAAAAGGATTTTCATTTTTGGAGTCCTTTAACCCATAATGTCCATATGTGATGTCATACAACAGCTCTACTCTCAAGGAAAATTAAAGTAGGGTACTGGAAATTCAATTTTAATAAGGTGGCTTCTAAAATGCCTCATTGCAGCTAAGGCCTGTTTCATTTTGACCGCAGCAGTTGTTAAAAGAAAATAAACTTTTTCGCATGGATATATGCATATCATTCTCAGAGGAGAGCAGAACTGATTTCCCCAAAAGAGTGGAGAGTTGATCCAGATGCTGAACAATGTGCATATGTAGGCTGTTAAGATGGATTGCATTTGCTTTCGCTCTGCCAGATATGAGTGATCTGTGATAGGATGAAGAGTGACAAGATAGCAACCGCAGGCCCTCTACAAGATCTTCTGAAGTCGAAATTAAACACATCCATACATGGGGCTATCAGGAAGACGGCGAGACTGCCGTAGTGTGTCGATGCTTGACCACCATAGAAGTAATTTAAGAAACTTGTGTATTGGACTGACAGTGATATCTGTGACGTCCCAACACGCCTTGTTGAGCTACGCTGAAAATGGAAGGTAAAAAAATAACTCTGTAAAGCACAGGTGCTGTTCATCCACAAACCCATTCTAACAACATTTATGTCAGCATGCTGGAAGTTGAACCCAAATAAACCCTTAGGGTTTCCATTCACTTTACACAATAAACTGTTGTGTTGTCAGACTGGATAAAATACAGGGCTTAAAGCAGAGCTTTTTAAATGGGCATCAGATCCTGTAAACCCTCCAAACTGCTGCTTATTTAAGCATGAGCTCATTTATATATGCCTGTTGCACAAACTACTTCCAAGAAAATGCATACTCAGAACTGAGTCAGCATGTGAAGTGGTCAGGTTTACATTAGTTAGGTATATCATTAGTTTGGTCAGTGATAAAGAGTTTAGGATTTGAGTAATAACTCATGAGGACGAGAGGGAGATGATCAGTCCAAATTGACCCTGAGCCAGGTCCTATGCTAGGACTCTTCCAGAATATTAAGAATAGGGATTTATTTCCAATGCAAAATTATGTACAAGGTCCAAAGTCAACATTACTTTGCTTTACGTCAACTGAGAGGTCTGTGTATTTATGAATGTGGTCTTATAGCACCAGTGTTGCCTTCTTTTTCTATAATCCTTATGGAGTTGAGTCAACTAAACCCCGGGTATGAGAAAATCTCGCTCTCGACCTGTAATATAGAGAAATACGTCAGCTTCAAGCCTCTTGTCAGACAGCTGAATTTAGCTGTTAAAAAACTCCTTCACTTGCACCATGCAGAGACAAATTGTTTTCGATATTCTGTTTATATTTTAAACAAGTTAACCTGGCTGCCTCTCACAATGGAGTATTGTTTAAAAAGCAGTTGGGGGTTTCATTAGGAGGGAAAATTGTGCTTGTGCAGGATATCTCAAAGACCCAAAGCTACCAGCTGACAGACTTTCATTCATTACATTCCCCCAAGCTTCTCCAATAGGGTTCTTCATGAACGGAGAGAAAGAGGCGGTTTCTAGACCATTGAGGTTATGAGGTTGTTTGATATCTATTTGAGCAAAGACATTATAACCAGATTAATGATACTTCTCCCTTGTGGAAAAAGAAGTGTGCTTAATTGTAACGAATACAACATTTATGTCAGCATGCTGGAAGTTGAACCCAAATAAACTCTTAGGGTTTCCATTCACTTTACACAATAAACTGTTGTGTTGTCAGACTGGATAAAATACAGGGCTTAAAGCAGAGCTTTTTAAATGGGCATCAGATCCTGTAAACCCTGGATTTAATTCGGCGGTATGGGTGTCACGGTTTGGTGCATACAGTCAGAGGACGAATACAGTCAGTCACAGGTGATCCACACTCCAATTCAGAAGGATTGGAAGTCTCTGTAAGATTACTGTAAGGTATCTTAATATAGAATATGAAAAAGCTTGTAAAACCTTATTTTGGTGCTAGTTTCATTCAGAGCTGAGATGTTTGTAGAGATGAATCAGGACAGTTAGGGAGCACCCTATTTTTTTATTTATTTTTTTATTACCAAACTCCCTTCACAACAGTGCAACAGTGTCCATCGTATTTGTTGTTACTGGCAAGAACAATATGTTCTGTCATTGCTGTTGGGTTGAAAGGGTGGAGTATCCATTTTATTATATGTAGGCCACTGCTAATTGTACGACACTACAGTCCTGTCCCAGTATATTTTAAGTAAACTGGGAGAGACAGAGACATTGTGTTGCCTTGACTTCTTTATAGACATTTTCTCCCACAGTAAGGTTACCACTGGCAACACTAAGCTATAAGAATGACAGAAGTACTGATAACATATTTTATGCCTTTCATTAAAACAATTTCTGAAATTAAATCTACCGATGAAAGAATTGTGATCTACTATAATGTGGCATAATTTTGAGTTTTTATATATATATATATATAGTATATGAATAAGTATGGTCTTTGATGTTTGCAACAAGGATAGCTAGTGAATAATTCTAGAAAATCGTTACTTCAGTGAACCATCAGAGTAGATACTGAATAAACAATCAATTTCTAATTATTGAATATTTTAATATATTACAGTATATATACATACATTTAAAGTAATTAAACTTGGCCACGTTGTTAATTCTTTGAAAAAAAAGTAATGTATTTCAAACCTGATTCTCTGAACCAAATTCTTAAAGGCCTAAATCCATTGGCGAATAACTTACTCTTTCTGCAAAACCTTAAAGGGGTCGTATTATGCCCTTTTACGAAGTCTTGATTTTATTTTTGTGGTGTACTAGTACTTTGGAGTGTAATGTGTTACATTATTACAGCCCTTCTCTCCCCAGTCTGGCTCGAACACGCTGATTTTGATGAAGCACCTCCTTCCGAAATACGAAATGTGCTGTGATCGTTTAGTTGGCCCAGTGCGCTGTGATTGGCACCGCTTAGCACGTGTTTGGGAAATTTCCCACCCTTCCATACGTGCAAATTCTTCTCTAGTGTAAATATTAAGGTTATTTCAAACCAATTTAGACCCTGACAATGTTAACGAACAAGAGGATTGTCCAGAACGGATTTCACGCACAGACTTTGCAAGCATAGATTTCACAGGACGTTTCAGAGTGGTATATGTTTTTTGTAATTTTTTATACATTATAGATACAATGTTATCCACTGTAAGACTGGAAAAACTGGAAGAACTGGAAGAGAGGGCAACTCTCTGAGAAAACAAAGGAAATTAACATTTGAACTCTCTCTTGTGAAGTTAGCATCACCATTTGAGACGCAAGTCTCACCTCAGAATACATCTTCCCCCACTCCTTCTCTCTCATGCTGAGATCACCAAAATTCACCCAAAAATCTATATGGTTAAATGTGAATAATTATCATACAGTATTATACATGTTTGGTATCATATGAAATGTCTCAGTGCGACTGGTACAAATGTATCATTCCCAAATAAGTAAACCAAAAGGTAATAAAGTTCTAAAGAGTTTAGAGATAACCTTCACACTGTCACACACCTCAACAGCACTACACTTCCCAGCATCCCTCATCTTTCCCACCTGCACACTATCAGCCATCACCTGATCACCTGCATGTCATCAATCACCATGGACACTATCATCACAGCTGTCTGTCATTGTCTCGTTATCATCTGTGTATTTAGTTCCTGCTTGTCATCAGTTCAGTGTCTGAATGCACATATATGTCTGCGATCCGCCGTAAAAAAAATGAAGAAGAAGAAGAAGAAGAAGAAGAAGAAGAAGAAGAAGAAGAAGAAGAAGAAGAAGAAGAAGAAGAAGAAGAAGAAGAAGAAGAAGAAGAAGAAGAAGAAGAAGAAGAAGAAGAAGAAGAAGAAGAAGAAGAAGAAGAAGAAGAAGAAGTACTACTACAGTGTCTGGTATTGTATGGTGTTGGCTCTTTTTGTTAGTACTTGTTTAATAAACCTTGGAATCATCGTCATCGTTATCTGTGAATTTCAGTGTTACACACACCGAGGAGGGTGTGTCTTCCAGGCAAATGGCATTCTGCTCCCAAAAGGTGTAAACTCTAAATGCAAATTCCCATTGTTAGCAAATGTTTCCATGTGAAAGAAGTTTCTGTCTATATAAAGAAATGGAACAAGAGGCTCAGGGCGATTTGTAACTCAAATTAGCCTGTGATGCGGAGTGTATGCAGGCACTCTGCAATCATGTATTTTATAATGTCAGGTTCGCATCTTCTCTCTTTATTCCAGAGCATTTGATGTTTTATTATCTTTGAACTGATTATGAAATTGGCATGATACATTTACCTGACATAATAAATTGTTACATTTGATTTTATTCCGACTGACTCTGAAATTGTTTTCCCAAGTAGATTACACGGATTTGTATGTTACCGCAAGTTTGTGTCAGATTAGTGACGATTAATATTTGGCACGTGGTTCGCAAAGACAAGAAGTGACTTTCTGTTTAGAACCGCAAATGCTGCTTGACCAATCTAAATTTGGGTGTGTCTTACCTCTGTTTTAATTTAATGTTACTTTAGGTAAGTGTGGGAAACCACGGCATGGCCAATCCAAAGCTATTATAAGAAAAGTAATGTTGGTAAACTTAAATGGTGGCCATACCTCTGCCTGAAGTAAACGTTACTTTAATTTCAAGTGTATGCAATCACAGGGGTTATACCAAAATATTTTGTGTAAGCGTGAATGCAACCAATCTCAGGTATATAGCCAATTACCTCTGTTTAGTGACCAAGACAAGCTTGTGATTGCGAGACCCGCGTTAAGCAGAAGACGTGATGACGTCATAGCAACATAGCTTCCTAATATGAATGGGTAAAATATGAGTAAAGAGTTAAATAGAACAATCAAATGTATTGTTAAACTATTATATAATTGATCAATAACCAATTGGCAATCTAACCTAAATTCGAGGTTGTGATAAAATGGAGTCATATATAAAATGGAGTCAGATAAAAGCTTAAATGGAATTAAATTACTTTGCCATGCGGAAAAACAGTAACGCGCAGAGACCTTCACCTGTTCTATTGGATGCCGCCATTGGGCTGATCTTGATGGGCTTACACCACCATTTATTCGTTATTTGTTGGAAAACTAAGGTAATACTAACAGTAATCGATCCCTAAACCATGGTTAATTTCCCTAAGGAGTGGTGGACCGTTTTACAAAAGTGAGAACTTACAAAAGCAACAGAAAACAACCTCAGATAAACGTTCGGGTTCTAATGGTCAGGAACTGTGTTTAATATAAAATTTAACCACTCTAAATTCTCTTTGACATATCGACAACACTGTATTCTCTAATGCAGCTCAGCCAGGCCTTATCCCCTTTATTTGCGTATTCCGTGGGTGGAGATTATTTAAATGAGTAACATTATGATAGTCCAAACGAGTCGTTCGCAGTAGTTCTTGGAAAGTAGATTCTGTTAAATAAAATATCTCCCTTTGGAGTGGACTTTGAGCTTTGTAACCTTGCAGATCTTTTTTTGTGCTCAAACAGTAACATTACACACTAACCAAAGTTGAAAAAGTGGAAAAGCATAATAGGACCCCTTTAAACAAGAACAGGCAGCTAGACACCATTTGCAAATCTCATGCACTGTTTTCGCAACTCAAAACACATTCTCATTCACTAAAACACATTTCGCAATTTGATGCACTTGTGTTGCAAAACAGTAAACACAAGTGGCAAAAGTTAAACACTTCTACAACCCAGTTGTCATCGGCTCACAATTGTTCACACTTGTTTTTAATGATGTGATCAAACCAACTTTACAAAATGTAAGCCCAGGGCCGGTTCTAGACATTAGGAGGCCCTAGGCAAAATTCATGTTGGAGGCCCCCCCACCCCCAATAAAAAACACTTGAAACAAATATGATTCCTAACCTTTTTATTTTTAAATTTAGTATATTTTTACTTACACAGTACATAAGTTTGGACACATTACTATTTTTAATGTTTTTGAAAGAAATCTCTTATGCTCATCAAGCCTGGATTTATTTGATCAAAAATACAGAAAAATAATATATAGTGAAATATTATTAAAATTTAAAATAATGGTTTTCTATTTTACTATACTGTGATGCAAAGCTGAATTTAGTGTCACGTGATCCTTCAGAAAACTTTATAACATTCTGATTTATTATCAATTGTTAGAAATGGTGCTTAATATTTATTTTATAACCTGTGATACTTTTTTTTCTGTATTTTTGATCAAATAAATGCAGGCTTGTAGAGCATAATAAGAAACTTCTTTCAAAAACATTAAAAATAGTAATTGGTCCAGACTTTTTACCGGTAGCCTACTGTATGTACTGTACATATTAATCAAACTTTATCTAAGGTAATCTCTTTTTTGTTTAATTAAGATGTTATTGTTGTTATTTTGCTGTTTTATTCAATTTATTCACAGTTCCAGAATACCACTTCAGTAGATGAACATAAGTGCTTTTATCATTTTTTTTTTCATAGCTGCGGTATGGACAGGATTTTTCCCTCCCATTTAATCAATATTGACTGCAGATATTGTCATATTATTAATATCAGTAATATTATATTATGTAGGCTATTGCATTGTTACCTTAAATATGCTATACACAAATCAAGTGGAAGAGAAAGACATGATCGCTACTGAGCAGAAAAAAAAATTCTAAACTTATATTATTGGCGTAAGTAGGCTAGGCTATGATGTCAGGGTATAATCCAATCATCAGCAGAATTTAGAAGATAGACCCATAGATATGAGATCCTTTATTTGAAACATTTAAAAATGTTGTAGTGTGTTGGCTTTTTAACTTTGAATACAAACGTCTTGTCTTTTACTTTTGTAGCTTTTTTACTAGTCAGCTCCCGACGCGATGTTATTCATTGTACGCGCAAATTCAAAGCGTCGCGTCTGGGCACGTTAATGACGCTTGCGCTCTTTTAAACTAGATGGAATAGATGGAAACAATCTTAGAGGGAGAGGAGGAAGAGTGTGTAAGAAGTGGTGGACGAGGAGGAAAAGATTTTTCCCTTTGCTTGGCAAGAGTTGTCTGTGATGTGGACAAAGTCCTCAGGGCAGAACCAACACGAAGACATTATGCTGAGGCAGAATGAATCTCTCATTGACCTTGATTTTGCAGTTGCACAACTTGTTTGAATGTACTGTAACATGCTTTTTATTTAGAGTTTTCTTAGATTTTTTTGGGCTTTTGCATTTGGACTGTTTTTACATTTATGCAAGTGCTGAATATACAAACATTCAGTATTACACAATATTGAATACAATACTATACTTGCAGTACATACATTATACAGTATACATTATACAATATATATATGTATTATACAAACCTTACTAAGTTGTGATAACTTTTTTACGTAAAATTTGTTTACTGTGTACAATATACTTTTTTTCTGTAACTACATGCTCTGGATGCTGTGTTTTCATATATCCAGATACATTTCAGATATCCTGTGGTATCCAACTCTTGGATATGGCGAGGGATTAACTCCCTGAATGCCGCCAACTGTTTCTTAGCCTCCTGGTGTCTGTCGACGACAGCGTTAACCGCATCACTGAACAGGCCAGAAGGTGAGATTTGGGCATTCAGGAGGAAAGCCTTGTCTCTTTCCTTGATCCCTGTGAGGTTTAGCCACAGATGCCGAGGTAAGTAAAACTTTATTTATATAGTACATTTTAAAAACAGTTTACAAAGTGTTTTACAGAAGAGAACTACATATGTGCATTCACAGAGAAGAAAAAAACATACATACACACATAATAGGAATAACAGAAAATAAAATAAAACAATAAAATAAATCAAGGAAAGGCCCTAGTGAACAAATTTGTTTTGAGATCATTTTTAAAAGTACGTAGTGAGTCGATTGTTTGTATGTTGTCATGAAGAGAATTCCATAGCTTGGGACCAAAATGACCAAAGGCTGACTGCAATTTATAGCCATGTTTTTGGTACAACCAACACATAACTATTGGATGTTTGGAGCAATATTGCTGGAGTATATTTATTCAACAAATTAGAAAAGTATATTGGGCCAGTACCATGAAGACATTTAAAAATGAATAAGAGGATCTTGAATTCAATTCTGAAAGACACAGACAGCCAGTGAAGGGATCTGAGTGTTGGAATAAAATGTGATTTCTCATTTTAGAGTGAGTTATCATTTATCCAGCTCATTTTGAACTCTGTAATTGTTTAGAACTCTTAAACCCAGCAAAAACGGTATTGCAGTAGTCAGATGTCTAGTCTAGATATGACAAATGCATGAAGATGTTTCTCAGTGTCAGAAGGGGAGATAATATCATATACTTTGGAGATGTTTCTGAGGTGATAATATGCTGTTTTAGTAACAATGCCTGAAACGCGATTGATTTTAACCCATTGACGAGCACGTTCACACCAGTGCGATTAGAACGTTCAGTAGGCCTATGCCACTGCTAAATTCAAACGTGCAGTCGCGCTTTGGCTGCACTGAGCCAGAGAAGGACACGCTCAGTGCTTTTCATACATCCCAACTCTTCAGTGTTCTCAACCACATAATGTTTATTTGAGGTTTCAGAGATTTAAAAAGACATTTGAATGAAGTACTATATGAAAAAGACATTTATAGTTTGTTAAATTCAAATTCCATGATGTCTATGGAAGCTGCAATAATAATCCTTTCAATTATAATTTAACAAAGTGTTTTATTCATATCAGATACACATTGCGTATTAAAAAATTAAGTTTATTTTTCTCCCATGTTCACCGACCACTTTCTTTGATGTATTTGGGGGGAAATGGATGAATTTACGTGATGTAGTCTAAATTCGACAGATCTTATGAATTGCAAACTCATCACGCGTTATATCAGCTATCATTATAAAGGTGTTTAAACGACAAGACACATTCACTTCCACATATTTGACAATCGGAATATATCATATAATTCATGATATAGTTAACAAGTTAGTGAATATTTTGAATAAAAAAGGAAATAAACGCGATGCATATCTGTAGCTGCATGACACGCTAATAAAAAGTTATTAATTAAAGTTAGCAACTCTGGGTGCAGGGGTTTGACTCTCATTGAAGACAGCCAAGCTGGATCAGAGCTTGCGAAAATTGAATTTCTCACAATGAACGCAGTCAGCCCCCTGAAGAACTGACCTCACATGCTCCTCACCAATACAAATCACACATTTGTCACGAGTGTCCTCGCCCCTAATATATCACAGACACGGCATCACACATCTCCTATACTTTTTTCCTGACATGTTGGAAACTAACTCCTGTCTTTGTTTCAAACACACACACACAGGATCAGCCAACATACACTCACACATATGGCTTCTGAAGACAAAGAAGCTGGCAACACGCTGGTATGGCGTCTATTTATAGATTCAATTACGTACTAATGCACTTCAATCAAATCCTTCAATCATATCTGCATTGAAATTAGGATACTGCTAATGTGAAACAACCCGATTGGGTCACAATCATTTCTGTGTTTCTGGTTAGAGGAAGGTACATTTGATTAGATTATTTGCACAGTTAATGACTCCCAGCCCTGGGTTGCAGCAAACAGAGTCCACCATCTAAGCTAAGCATCTTCCAGTAAGACCCACATGGAGCAGTCCTGGGAAAGGTGGAAAAACTGACGAATGAGTGTCCCTTCTTTGGCCTTTCTGTCTCCATCTGTTACTATCACAACGTGACCCCCTGTCTTTGTTATACTGTTGCAGATAGAAACCACATTGCTTCACTTAGGGCAACAAGGGTGCCAGCTATCTTGGGGACACATGCTGGTAGACTTTACAAGGAGTCACAGGTGTTTCAAGTTCCCTTTTTTGTTTTTGTCTCGTTAAAGGTAAATCAGCAAAGAGGACTGTCCTTCATATGGGCACCATCTCTCCAACGTCCTGTTCGAAGCTAAACCAATAACTGCCACAGGATAGAGTTAGACTAAGCGAAGATTAAAATACACATGTGTCATTGTTTTGTGTTTTTTTTTTTAATGCTTTGTTGGCTTATGCAAGTCACTTATCTTTCACATCTTGGGATCTTTTGACAAGCAGTCATGGCTCATATGAAAATGTCCTTGTGTTGGTAAGCTTATTTTCTGTATCTGTCATGGTAATAGTTACGGTCTATCGAAGTTAAAATAATAATAATAATAATAATGAATAAATAATGGCAAAATAAAACTCTCTAAAGATTGTGTCCAAATACAAGCACAAATAAACTAACTGAACAAAATAACATTCCACACTTTGCTTTTGTTTCAGTTCATTAAAGGAGTAGGTCACTTTCAAATGAAAATTAGCCCATGATTTACTCACCTTCAAGCAATACTAGGTGTATGTGACTTTCTTCTTTCAGACGAATACAATCGGAGTTATATTAAAAAATATCCTGGCTCTTCCAATTTTTATAATGGCAGTTGATTGCAACCAACAGATTGAAACTCAAAAACGTGCATACATCCATCATAAACGAACTTCACACGGCTCGGGGTGGTTAATAAATGCCTTATGAAACAAAACGATGAGTTTGTGTAATAAAAATATTAATATTTAAAACTTACCATACCTATCTTCTCACTCCTTCGGGCTGAGCCCAGCCGGGCCCCATAGGGGGGAGGCCCGGCAACCAGGCGGTCGCATGCGAGCCCCAACCCAGGGCCTGGCTCCAGGGTGGGCCCCTGGCTGCACCATGCCGGGCGACGTCTCGGTCCTTGGTTGTATCTGCTTCATAATGGGCTTATGAACCACTCTTAGTCTGACCCGTCACCTAGGACTTGTTTGCCTTGGGAGACCCTACCAGGGGCATATAGCCCCGGACAACATTGCTCCTAGAATTGTTCGGGTACTCAAACCCCTCCACCATGATAAGGTGGCAGTTCAAGGAGGGGAAACTTTATTTATTTAAAACTTGCATATGTATGTAAATGGGAAGGAACCTATTGATTTCTGACTTTGGTATTGATACACATTTTAATTCAATTCAGATTAATTTTGCTTTCCTATGAAAGATATTCCCTGCTAATGCAGTATAATAGACAAGACTTTTATGAGCTAGTTCTTTTACTGATTTGTTCAAAGAGTGATTTGTTCATGAATCAGAATTCACTGGCCTTGCTGTATATTTTGATTCACTCAAATGAAATAGCCCAGCAGTTATTTGTTCATGAATCAAGCTACATGTGTTAAACTGTATGTTTTTGATTCAGTATGTTTCTTGCCATTATTTTGCAGTACACAGTCTTTTTATTATGTTGCCGCAAGAGAACCCGAGGACTGGGTTGACGGTGGTGAGACCGAGGCCAGAGGCAATGCTAAAGGGAGGAAAGAGCCGGCTGCAGCCGTAGGGGAGAAGGGACAGAGCATAGCGGATGGCCCGCATGTCCATGGCGTAAGCGACCACTGACCAAGGGGGAGCGGGTGGGACGAGGGAACCCGGTGGAGTCACTAGACAGAGGGTTCCTGGAAGAGCCAAGATGGAGTTCACAGGTTGAGATGGAACGAGGGAAACTGAGACCGGAGGCAGAACTGCAGGATCCTCTTGCTCAGGCGCTTCATGGTTGCACGACTTGCGGCTCAACATCCCAGCAGGGCATCTCCAGAGACGCCGTATTCAAGATGGCCACCGGATCAAGGACAATGTAGAGGATTTTCCTCAAACCTGGAACAATAACATCCTTTTTGGTGTGGTTTAGATGACTATCTCTACCAGCAAGTGTTGCAGGAAACACACGAAGATGAAGATGAAGATGAAGATGCAGTTCAAACAAAGCAGAATTTTAATAATCCACAGATAATACAAAATCAGGCAGAAGAAAACACCATACGCAAACATGACCAGACACTGACTGATTGTGGAGGGGGAACTTAAATAGTAGACAGAACAAGACTAAACAAGTTAATTAATCAAAACACAGCTGATAAGGATGAACTAATAATGATAACCAAGGAGACAGATGAGTGGCAGGAATCGAAAAAAGAAGACATCTGACACATGAAAACAAACTAAAAGTCCATGAAAACAAAACAAAACTGAACAGAATGGTGACAGAATGGTGCAAGAGGATCCTACAAAGAAAACCATCATATGTAGTCCACAATAACATAAATATAATGGAGCTGCTCCCCCGCAGTGTATGGCCTGGCAAAGGCTACTTCTTTCCACAGGAAATTAGCCAACCCTACCTCCGTCTCACACAGAGATCCCCAGGGATAACTGTACATCGCTTGCTACATAATCCTAAAATACCCAAGTGCAGATAAAGGAGGAGATAAGGTTCAAAGATTTCTTTAAACAGCAAATAAATTTGTGGGTTAAAATGTCTGGTAAAGACAGTATAGATCAAGGCACTGACATTTCATCATCTTATGGAAAGTAAAAATCCCTGTGTAGCTACATTGCAAGTACAGTGCTTACTGTACAAGAGTATGAGGCACTTCATCTAGTGGTTCAGTTTGGATAGGCCTGTCAGGTTTGTACAGCAGCATGTGTTTTCCATTATATGAAGTTTTGCCATTAATTTTATACTTTTTCTGAAGCTGGTTTCCTCCTTAGTTCTGATTTAGTCAATGATAGTCAGGTCACCTTTATTTATATAGCACTTCATACAATCCATGTTGTTTTAAAGCAGTTTCACACTGATAAACAGGAAAATAATGATCAATGATGATGACTTTATCTAGACTGCATGCCAGCCGAACTTAGCCCTGCCCACAACATTTGAGGTCGGGAAGTTCGGTCTGGACTTGTTCCATTGTGGAGCAACAATGCTCGAACCAGAGCTCTTTGGATCAATCAAATTGTCAGGGCGGGCTTTTTACGATGATGGACAGATGATCAACAGTAATGTAATCATCCACGTCACCAAAGAGCACTTGGGTTGAATTTGTTTACAACAAAGATGACTGCCGCTGGAGAATTGAGATGTGTAGATTCCGCCATCGCGTCTGTTATAGAAGATATCGACAGCGCATTCATTTTAAAAGAGGAACAGAGAACCGCGATCAAGGCATTTGTCGATCGGAAAGATGAATGAAGAACATAAGCCACTTACTCCGTTGCTCTGATTGGTTGTAGGTCTATCCACTTGAGTGCAGAGGCATTTTCTTTCCTGGTTCGGTTGAAACACGCCCCTTAATCTCAGCCCAATGGAGCAGTATCAGACTCATAAGGCTTGCTCGACTTCATGCAACTCTGTGCAGACCGATCGGCGGCTGACTTGAAGCAGTGCATGCCGGTTAGAAATTTTGTCCGACTTGATACAGCGCTGACGCCAAGTGACTGTGACGTATGCCATCAGAGCGGCTGCACTGGGCTGCACCAGAGAATGTCTAATAGGAAGAGAATTGGCACTCTCTGCTTGCTTCCGGTTTCTGGACTGGCTGCAGTAACACGTCTCTGTCCATGCGGGGGCGCTCGCAGGCGAGTGCAGAATGAATGGAGGTCTATGGCGAAATACCCAACAAAATCCACTTTTCTCAGGATATAATTTTTTGTCTAGTAATTTGAATGTTGTATTCGAAAGGAGATGCAAAGAAATGACACATTGCTGGGTGTTAGATTTTTTAGAGTCACTTATTTGCTTTAAAAAGTCATTTCTTTTAAAGTGTCAATGACGTCATACACATCGTACGACCAGAGATACTGCTTTACGACAATCCTTCAGTCGCTTTGGTGCTTTCGCGCTCTGCACTTTCTTTTCTCTCGAGGCATCGACAACACAGCTGACACAGGTAAATACACGTGCTAGAAGAGTTTTTGTTTTGTTTGTTTCTGGTCCCGCTTCGGATGCCACGATGCCATCAAGCGGTATCTCTGGTCGTAATCAGTCCTTCACTGACCAATCAGCGTTCATTAGCAGAATGCTAGCGTGCAGTGGTGTAGTCTACGTGATACGCAGGTATACGCCGTATACCCACTAGAAAAGGCCAAGGATTTCCGTATACCCACTTAAAAAATCGTCAGGATACGTAACAACTTCGTTTTGTGTCAGAACGTTCACACTTTCATTCATAAATTCACCCCGTCAGTGTTTGCGAAGCGACACCGAATCGCGGAATCCAGTCACAAATGGAGCTTGCTAAGCAGAACGTCATCACGGAATTTGGCTATTTTTGAATGAATAAATCAAAAGTAGGGATATGATATGGACTAGTGTCTGTGAATATTAAAGTTAAAAGAGACTGCAATTGTTCTACGCGTCTCTGGGAATGAGCGCTCAATGTGTGCTCCACTACGCACACACACACACTGAAGCACGCGTGACTCACGCTCGTGGTGTTTTCAGCGTTGCACTGTATTGAGACATGATGTAGGATAGGATACACATGTGCACACATGTTCATCGCAGAGCTGCTATGAGAGTCACTGCACGAGAATTTCACCATTTAATTTGACAAAACTATCGTCATTCATTCGTTTCATATAGCCTACACATAGAAACTGTAACGTCTTCAAAACAACCTGTCAAAATAAAAGTTCGGTATAACTTGAAGAAATTATAACAGAAATATATTACTATTGCACAGTAGAGTATACTTCAAATAGGCCTAATAATAATAATAATAATAATAGTTTATTAAAACACACAGAAACTCAAATGTCTACAACCCACCAAAATCTTGGTCTAACTCAAAGAAATTAGAAAGAAATTGCACAGTAAAATTAATAAAATTTTAAAATTAAAATACTCTAAATATTACAGTATACTCACTACAAAAAACTAGACTACACCACTGCTAGCGTGTTATGGGCAACAACAACTCAACCTGTAAGAAATCGAAAAGACATAAGTACTCGTTCATTCAACTTTCGACCTATACCCCATGTTGAACTTGCAAAACCTACAATAAAATCTGAGATTTCTCAACGGCAATCGGGTGAAAGAGACACATTTAGCCGTCTAGCCCCATACACTCCCATTCAGTCTGCACTCGCCCGTGATCACCTCCAGTGGAATTCTAATGGAACTGCAACCAAGATCGATACAATGGGGCTAATAAGTGCCAAGGCTCTCCGTAGACGGGCTCTGGCTGCACGAGCTCTAATGATGACTCAGCTGTTCCATGATTGGCCGGATTCACCGCATGACAACGATTACTTGTGTTCCGTGTTTATTCGAACACCTTTAGTTCCTCTAAAACTCACAAATCATTTTTTTTATAACAGTAAACACTCTTTTCATGTAGTTGCGATGTTATATTGTGTCATGTTTATCAAATTAAAACTGATTAAAAAACGTAGACTCCACTTCATTGATAGTAGCTTATGTTGAACTTTATTCTTGTTCAAACAGACGCTGTATGAAAGCAGTACATAAAGTATTGACTGAAAATGTCTCTGAAACATCTGTGTATTATTTGGCAAATATTGCATTTATTTCACTTCAGCTGTGGTAAAGTATGCAAACACCACGTGAGCGGTCACTACAGGAACCAGAAAGTGTCTGACTTCACATTTCCGTTTGCAGCTCCTCCCCGCCTGCACTCCTACTCTCGCCGATCGGTTATATCCAGCGGCAGCCGATGTCGAACACACCTATATTCTGACTAGAATTTGAGTATGACGACGTCAGGCTAGACTTTATCAAGAATGAAACAAATTGTAATTCTGCTGTAAAGCAGCTCTAAAAAAGCAATAGTGTCATTGTTGATTTATTTGAAGTCAGTTCAGTTCAATAACTGTGTGAAGTTCATCAATTCAGAGTTTAATTCAGCTAGAAGCAGCTCTACAGAAGACAATTGTCACGTCTCAGTGCTCGTTTGGACTTTAAGTTTGTGTTTTGATTTGTTCCTGTTTGCCTTTGTTCTTTTCCCGCCACTCCTTTGTTTCTATGGTAACCGTCATTATCATTCAGTTGTTTCACCTGTTTAGTCATCTTCGTCATCTGTCTCACCTGTGTTCTGTTAATCAGTGTAATCTGTGTTTGTATTTAAGTTCTGTCTGTTCTATCAGTCCTTGTCTGATCTCTGTCTTATTTAGTGTGTGTGTGTGTGTGTGTGTGTGTGTGTGTGTGTGTGTGTGTGTGTGTGTGTGTGTGTGTGTGTGTGTGTGTGTGTGTGTGTGTGTGTGTGTGTGTGTGTGTGTGTGTGTGTGTGTGTGTGTGTGTTGTTACCTGTTCTGTGTTTAATTACTAATAAACCTTCGTTGTGTAATTATAATCCTTGTTTCCGTCTGCCTTCCTGCAACCCATTGTGACAACAATAATGTTATGTATGTGAGTCGGTTCAGTGTTGATTCAATTAAGTTCAATAACAGTGTCAATGTTGTTAAATTCGTCATTTGTGACACAAAGTCGAAACAGATATCATAGAATAGAATGATAGATTGTTCTAAACACTGCTTCATCCTTTCTGGCACTGTGAATATTTATTTATTAGCCATCTAAAATAGAAAAAAAAAATAATAATTCACATTTTAGTTAAAGGAGGAGCACAATAAAATTTGTAATTATTATTGGTTTCTGCAGTTTTTGTGAATAAGAGTTGTTGATGGCTTTTTGAGATTCAATGACAGTTAAATTTCACAATAGACTACAAATTATTTCACTTTTGTTAAATGTCCCATCTAGATATAATTTACAAATACATTTTGGTCATCAGGATCTTTTTCATTTTTTTTTTATTGAAAAAGCTCTCAGAAACCCCACAGAATAGAATGAAAATCGTATTAAAAATCATGTTAAACATTTTTATTTAATCACATGCATTCCCACATCAATGTATTTACTTGACACATTTGTGTAGTTTATATGTTTTGGCAATATTGAAGGCTTATTAAGTCTATTGGTTCTGCATATGCCTCCATTAGTGCAGGACTAATTCTTGATATCACATGACCAGTTCCTGGTGCTGTTTCCTCAGCTGTCATGGCATGTGCTGTGTAATCTGCTTGAAACCAGGCACCATTAATTTGATGTCAAAAGATGCCAAATATCAGGGAAAGTCCGCACAATCATCAGAACTAATTACTCACTTTTGAATGCCACAATCAAACGTTTACAATAACGAGTGTTCAGTGGTGCAGAGTAAGCTTTTTAATGAGAGGGCCAGAGTCTATTTTACTTTAGTACATCTCATTGCTTTGGAAAAGTTTATTACAAATAAAAACCCAGTTGATACAAGTATGATACAAAGTTGTCTTGAATATTATGGAACATCATGAATCTGTAGACATTAAGATAATCTTTTAATGAAGACTCTTTTAATGAATCATTCATGCTAATCTTACAAGGGTTTCCAAAGATTTTTCACCAAAGAAAAAAAGCTATTTTATGTATTTTAACTAGAACAATCATACCTAATTCCATATAAAACATCTCTTATCTTTAATGGTCAGCTATATAATGAAGGCAGATTTTAACTGAAACATTGAACTCTGTTCTCAGGACAAGGACATTTCTTTTGTAAATTGAGATCAGATCTGGCAAAGTTGTCCTGTTTTTATTCTATGGTTTTTAATGTTTTATAATAATTGTACTGTTTAAATTAGGCTGTTTAATGGCAGGTTCAATTTTGACAAAACTGACCAAAACTGTAGAGTGACAAAATTTCTCTTTCCTTGTCACTGTAAGCTTCTTATGTGACGTGTCAGGTTTGTGGAGCTTAATAATCAACCCAATTATAATTAAAATGAAAATAAAGTGAAATTGTTTTTTGTGTGGTGTTACGACCAGCTCAAGCCATAACATAAAAGGGGATCAAACAGAAATGTTCATTCAAAAAAAAAAAAGATTTATTGAGTTAAACATATCACAAACAGTAACAATAATAATAATAAACAAAAGTCTAGGGTTAAGGGAAAACAACATATTGACAACATGTGTAAGCAAAACACAATGAGCCACTCATGAGGAGAGTATCCCCATGGAGTGCCTGCTCTAAACGAGACACAGCACTCTTTTATACACAACTGATTATCAATTAGGATGAGGAAGACCAATCAGGAACTCCCACGTCCAGGACCAATGGGATCAGGAGACTCAGGGACGTCACACCTCCCAATCCAAAAGGAGGTTCTCTAAAGAACCGACAAAAGAAAACAGAAATAACAAAAATAGAACTGATGCAAAATAATCATTTAAATGTGAATATCCAACATTTAATACTCATCTCAATAAATCTCACTCCATTTCGCTCCCGGAATCCTGGGCCCTAGGATATCAGAGAGAGATAAAGGAGAAAGAAAAGAGAGAGAAGAAAAGTACCAGACACTACTGGGACAGTCTACATACGCGAGAGAGCATCCGCAATTATGTTATCCTTGCCACGTATGTGCTTAATCTGTAAGTGGAAAGGTTGAAGAATAAGGCTCCATCTCATTATTCTCTGATTCTTACCGCGCATGCGATCTAAGAAAGTCAACGGGTTGTGGTCGGTGTATACTGTAATCGGACCACATACAGAGCTCAAATAGACCTCAAAATGTTGAACGGCTAAAATAAGGGCTAACGCTTCTTTTTCCACTGTAGAGTACACTTGTTGGTGACGATTGAACTTTTTTGAAAAGTAACTGACTGGATGTTCGATTGCGTTAGAATCCTCCTGTAGAAGAACAGCACCAGCACCATAAGCGCTTGCATCAACAGCAAGTAGAAAAGGGTTTTCAAAATTAGGAGTAGCCAACACCGGAGCATTTGCCAATAAGGATTTGGCGTTCTCAAAGGAACACTGACATTGCTCTGACCACTGAAATGGTCTCTTAGGGCTTAACAAATCAGTCAGAGGGGCAACTACACTTGCAAAATTATGACAAAACCCCCTGTAGTAACCCACCATCCCAAGGAATCGTCGTAACTCACGACGGGTAGTTGGTTTGGGAAAACTACAGATTGAATTCACTTTAGCGTGAATCGGCTTCACACAACCCCTGCCCACTACCTTTCCTAAGTACGTCACAGTAGCCTTTCCGAATTCGCACTTGGCAAGGTTGACAGTCAAGTTGGCTTTAGCTAGACGCACAAAAAGCTCTCTAATTTGATCAAGGTGTTCCGACCAAGAAGAACTGTATAAAACAACATCGTCTAGATAAGCTTCACAACCGGTCATCCCAGACAACACTCGATTTATTAACCGCTGAAATGTAGCGGGAGCGTTTCGAATGCCAAAAGGCATGACTGTGTACTGAAGAAACCTATCAGGTGTTACAAAAGCAGATAGTTCTTTAGCACGGGATGTTAATGGCACTTGCCAATAACCTTTCAGGAGGTCGAATTTACTCACAAATTGTGCAGAGCCAACGCAGTCATCAATTCTTGGTAGAGGGTAACAGTCTGGTTTTGTCAAAAAATTGAGCTTCCTGTAATCAGTACAAAAACGATATGAACTATCAGGTTTACTCACTAAGATACATGGGGAGCTCCAAGAGCTAAAACTGGGTTCCGCCAAGTTATGATCAAGCAAATAATCCACCTCTCTCTGAAGTAACTTCCTTTTGATAGGGTTGACACGGTATGCATGTTGTTTCACTGGCTGAGCCGTACCAACATCAATATCATGCTCAACGACAGAAGTTCGAGTCGGAATATCAGAAAAGAGAGAGTGAAACGAGCTTACCACCTCAATTATATCAGCCTTCTCTGACTCAGACAGATGAGACAAGTGGTGAGCCAAGTTAACAAGAATCTCAGAATTATTCAACCGGCCTTCTACTTCTCCTCGAGAGGGACCTTTCACCTCTTCTAGATGGTCTTCCGCCTCTATAGATGTTTCCGAAACACTTGTGTCTGCGGTCTCAGTAGCTGTCACAACATCAACAAAAAGAGAAGGAACAGGAGTCACATAAGATTTTAGTAAATTAACATGACACACCTGTATTTTCTTTCGACGATCGGGTGTATTTAATAAATAGTTGTTATTTGGAAAACACTTCGCGATCGTATACGGTCCAGCAAACCTAGCCTGAAAAGGAGTAGTCAACACAGGTAACAATGCCAGCACTTGGTCACCTACTTGAAACTGTCTGGATTTGACTTTACGATCGAACAACCTCTGCATCTTTCCCTGAGATTTGGCTAACTTCCGTAGAGCAATAGCTCTCGCTTCATACAGTCGGTAACGGAAACTACTTACATAGTCTAAGACATTCTCAGGAGAATCAAAATTCGTCCACTCATCTGCTAGGACAGCAATAGGGCCCCTAACAGTGTGTCCAAACACCAACTCATTAGGGCTAAAACCTATGCTCTCCTGCACCACCTCACGAATGGCGAGTAACATCCATGGTAGACCTTCCTCCCAGTCACAGTCAAGCTCAACGCAATACGACCTCAAAAGTGACTTAAGAGTCTGATGGAACCTCTCCAAACATCCTTGACTCTGCGGGTGATAGGCACTTGAGATATTATGCTTAACTTTAAGTTGTCGCATGACCTTAGAAAAGTTTCGGGACATGAAATTTGAACCCTGGTCAGACTGAATAGTTTCCGGAATGCCAAAAATTGACATGAAGCTCGTTAAAGCTTTTAATATAGCTTTGGAAGTAATGGATCTCAGAGGATAAGCTGCAGGGTAACGTGTAGTCTGACACATTACGGTAAGTAAATATGCATGTCCAGCCTTAGATCGCGGTAAAGGACCAACGCAATCAATAATCAAGTGTGCAAAAGGTGTTGTAACTGCAGCAATAGGTTGTAAAGGAGCTAATGGAACCTTTTGATTTGGCTTCCCTGTCATTTGACAAGTATGACATGCACGTATATAATTAATCACATCTCGCTTACACCTAGGCCAATAAAATTTTCGTAAAAGTCTATCATAAGTCTTTCGTACCCCCATATGTCCAGTCATGCCCTGATGTGATAGTTTTAAGAGGTCTTGACGGAAATCAAGTGGAACCACAATTTGGATCCTAGGATCGAGTGAAAAGTCAAAGCTCATAGGTTGTTGTCTATAAAGCAAACCATCTTGAAAAAAATAGAAGGGAGATGAAGTCTTGTCTTCTTGTTCACGAGCTAAAGAGAACAATTCTCGAAGAGTATCATCTGCCTGCTGTGCTTTGATAAGATCATCTCGAGTCACACTAAAGAGCGGAGATAAAGAACAAGATGTGTTAACAGGGTCATCACAGATAAATGGACATTCTGACAGAGGATCAGACTTATGGTCATCAACAGCATGTGGATCATGAATCACATCTTCCTCATCTGTGCACACAGTACTTAATTCTGGCTGAGAGGAATTTTCAGATACGATAAAAGTATCAAAGAGAATATTTTCAGTTTCATCTGGCAGATTTTTCTTAGCCATCGCTCGAGTTATTGCACATGCAGGGTATAAATTAGGACAGTCAGAAGATCCATCTAATTTATCAACAGCAGAAGCTACTATAGGTGGAACCCCAGTGTCTGACTTTTCCCAAACATTTCCCCCGGCTAAATCATTGCCAAGGATGAAAGTGACACCTGAGACAGGAAGCATAGCACGAACTCCAACTATCACCTCACCTGACACAAGTTTAGAATCAAGATATATGCGGTGTAGTGGAACTTCCATAAACGCCATCTCAAGTCCTCTAACCAGTACATGTGTTCCTGTATCAGTACGTTCAGACAAGGGCAAAAGTCCTTCCAACAAAAAGGATTGCCCCGCCCCAGTATCTCGTAGGATGCGTACAGGTACAGTCTCATCCGAATTGGGCAAAGCCACGGTCCCTTCGGTGATAAATGGTGCAAAATCAACGCTATGTTTAACACTCTCCATCTCAGTGATATCTACTTGTTTAATCTGTTTGTTAACTCGAGCAGGAGTATGATTCACATTCGATGTAGAAATTAAACCCACAGGTTTAACACCTTTCTCTTTCTTTTTGAGGAAGACCAATCAGGAACTCCCACGTCCAGGACCAATGGGATCAGGAGACTCAGGGACGTCACAGTGGTATTTACATGAATGAGCTGACATACATCTGGATGTCACTTTTTGTGAGCTCATCTAAGGTCCCTTAAGGCAGTGATGCAACAAACCGACGTCAAAGACGATAAAAACCGACTGTTTCGGCTGTGTCTGGGCCAAAAAACTGAGCTTGAACACACCACAAAGACTACAGGCAACTGTCAACTATGGGCATGCGCCCGCATGTAAAAATATAGCCTAAATATCTATATCAGCAGGAATCAAAAAGGGAAACCGAAACTAGGACTGCAGATATAAAAACTGTAAACAAAGCAGCACTTGCTTACCATTTTAAATATCAATCATGCTGATCACTTTCTTCATTCCAGGCGACTCATGTTGCAATGAAAATATCTGCATTTTGGAATGCTCAGGTAAGATGATGTAAAATGACAACAGCAGGGTTCTTAAGTTTTATCAAAAGCTTGGAGTGAGATCACATGTGGTTAGGGGAGGAGCCCTAATGGAGCCCCGCCCCCGCTCGTCCCCGCCCCCCAATTTTACCCATTGTTAATAACTAACCAGCACAAATTGAAATTATAACAATTGGTAAATCTGATAAATGACAGAGCAATTCATCACATCAAATATACACTTTAATGTTATATTTCAAAATTACAAATATACAAAAATTACAAAAATATAACAAATTGCTCCAAACAGTTTGGAAAAACAAATCTTTTTGCATTTTGAATGTGTCTAGTCAAAATGGTATAATGGTATAATGATTTATTGTGTGGTGGGACATTGTGAACAAATGACATATTAGAGTATTAAGTATTAACTATATATTCAACGTTCTAGCCTAAAAATGTTAGACAAGCTTTCTTCCAACTTACCTTCTCCATCATGACGTGTGTTCGCGCGATGTTGTTGGTTACCTAGTAACGAACGTACGGTGGCCGAGAATGTTCCGTCAACTTCCATGTGTTCGCGATCTATGTTGCCTAGTAACGAACGCAATCTGGCCGAGATACGTGCTGGCGGCAGGAAACTTCACTTTGTGTGCCTGCGCCTCGTATACAAAGTTATATATTGTCGTGCCGTTGATATGTATTAATGCACATGGAAACGCGGGTGGAATGAGCCACGACAAGGAGAGTCCTTTCACAAGTTTTACTAAAGTTCTTCGGACACAGATGTAAGTTACAGTTCACAGCACACTCACCAACAGTGTTACATTCATGAACACAGACTTATATCAGGTTGCTGCAGCTGATAAGCGCTCTTGCTTCGGCAGTTTTTCCGACGTGCGATGAGCATGCGAGCGAGAACAACAACTCCGTTACCAACGTAACTTCATACTCTATACTTAGGAGTGCGTATCTGAACATCCAATGAGCTACAAGAACACAGTAGGCAGTTAAGGGACTTAAAGGGCCAGGTTACAACAATATAAACTTGCAGGACAACTTGGTTGGCATTGCCTTTTCAGCGTGAGAAATACACGGTGTGGCGTGTGAGCGTGTGAACTGGTTGAATTGCGTGTGTCTCACGGTCAATGCGTGAGACTTGAGAACCCTGCAACAGCTTTCTGTGCCGTCTTGACTTCTTTGTTAACTTTAGCTTTTATTTTCATGCACACAGTCTAAACTGAACAGCCAAAAGCCTGGCAACGAATTGCTGAATTGGGCGAACTGCCACTGACTTGGAACACACCGCAAAACCTAGTCTGACAGATGCTCACAGGCCATGGACACCAAAGGCCAGATATTGGGTGCTTCTCAATGCTTAAATTGATGCTTCCTCGTGTCCCCACTCCTCCATCTCCAGCCTGTGACCTGGAAACCGATTGAACTCAGCCATCTTGAAGGGCATCTAAATTCTCTAATTGAACTGTGAGGATACAAGGAATGAGGAACGAAGAGTGAGGAGGCTTCCTGAGGAGTCATGAGCGAGGTGTATTCTTCCCTTGCATCCTAAGGGGATGGAGCTAAGACGCAAGGAAAGGAAGCGAGTATGTACAAATAAGAAATGAGAAGCACCCTTTGTGTCATTACTTTACTGAGAGCCAATGAGAGGTGTGCATGGGGGTTTAAGCCATAGAAACGCAACTGAAAATAGAGAGTTGTCGTCAACCAGGAAGATTTGAATCCATTATTCACTGACAGTGGTGCTTTTGAAGAAGGTACTTTTAAAAACTGCACGTCTTAGAAGAGGAAAATTGGCATAGAGATATGGTGCTTTCCTGGAACAGAGCATGAGAAAGCAGAATGGTCAGGAGACACATAACAACATGGAAACATTTCATTGTCTTAGTGAGTGATGGACAGAATTAACCATTTCATGACTCTCAGTATGTAGTATGGTAAACGTGTTGGGAAAAACTTGTTGGTTGTTGGTCATTTACTTCTACTAGTGCGCATTTTAGCTGGAAGCTGGAGTGACTGTTATGTATAGATACATTTTTGGTGGTTTGCAAACATGTAGGCACGTTTTTCCAACGAACCTTTGTTGACTCTATTGTATCACTGCACCTTTGGGAGGAAACAGAGCACTTTACAAATTTTTCCCAATGTGAAAAGAAAAAAAAAAACAGTAAAGAAAACAACATTCATGTTTAACCTATGATTAAATTAATGATTACACTGTTTACATGTCTCTCTAGGAGTAGAAGGTCAGAACTGCTCCATGAGGTGAACATGTATGATGTCAAGAGAGTTGTACATTTGAAACTAGACTATCTGAACTTGATCTCTGCAGACCACTGTATCACATGGATGCTTTGCAGTGAAAGGAAGAACAATGGATAAGAAAGACTAATTGCTGAAATAATGCGTGCAATCAAGTTTCTTGCAACCATAGGGATTAGAAATAGTCAAAATGGTCTGATTTGGATTATTTTGCCTCTGAATGTGACCTCTGTATTTAGCCAAGCTCACATGAGAATATAAAATGGTGTGTTTTGAATTGCAAGTTTTTTTTTTTTTTTGGAAAGCAAGAGAGGTTTTCCTCATAACTATTGGTGTAATTGTTTCATTGCAATTGTAACCCCTCCAGTCCTGCTCGCCCTGCTCTGAGCTGGACTCGAACCGACATCTCCAGCATGGGAGGCAGGCACGCTAACAAGGACGCTAAAGACCACACTCTCTAGCGTTAGTTGCTAGTGTTCCTCTTGAGATCAGGGAATTGAGGTTTACCTGCACAGCTCTCACTAGCTGGCCTCCGTTACACAATCAAAAGCCATGAAATATTTGCTGATTCATGTAGCCCTTTTTCAACATATCAACAGATCTGAAATTAGAATGATAAGAAGGATAAGAAATTAGACAATACCTGAAAGAATAACTAGAGAACTTCCATCAAAGGTATTTTTCTAATAGTAAAAAATCTGTAACCGGTAAGAATAGATTGAACAGTGACAGACCAGAGCAACACTGGATGAATTGCTTCCTCTAACTATGAAAGGTCTGAGGTCTGAGATTATACACTGTCTTTGCAGTTCAGCTTTTTATTTAGCAGATACTTAGCAATGGCTGCAGACAGAGCTTTACAGGTTTGACACGGTGTTGAAGCCTACAAAAAGGCAGGTTATGGAAAGTCCTGGATTACTAACGAAGGTTATAAAAGGTCTTAGGCTTACCTCCAGAAAAAGATACTGCACGTGGGCTGTAAATCTAACTCATAAACAGGACACCACCCACCACATAATTGCAAACAGTGCTTCCATGAACAAGCTCATTTCAATATTTTTCTCTTGCTTGATGTGTGTCAGTTTACTTGAACAACGCTATATGTTGAAGTTTACTTATTTTTAAAAGCATGAGATGTGAGGTCAATGTGAACATTGCCAAAATATATTACAGATAACAGTGCGCCCAATGTGACTTCCTTTAAAGATTTAGAGGTCTTTGAACCAGAACCACAAGTTCCTAAAAGACATATTTTACAAACCCTTAACCATGTGCCATTTATTGGGCAATACGAGAAAGGGAAACCAGTTCCTCTTTAGTTCTTTGAAAACTTGAAATAAATAAATATTTCCTTCAAATTCCAGGAAGCCATACTTGTTCTCAATAGGATGTAAGAAAATAAGAACACAGTGACTTTCCAAGTTTCCAAGTTTCTTTGGTTTTGAAACAAACTTTGTGGTCTTGGTTAGCCATTATTGCTGGATGGGGAGAAGAAATAATAAATAAAAAAATAAAAGATTTTTGAACAATTGCAAGGTATTTCTTCAACACCCATATTGTCTCATTAAGGTTCAAATATACAATTAAAGTAAAAAAAAATAAAAAAAATAAATAATAATAATAATAATATATAATTTAAATGTTATTTATTTAAAAAAATAAGTTCTTTTTAGAACTGTTCACTGAAAGTTTTTTTTGGGGACCCTAAAAATAGTTCTTCTATATGTCATCACTGAAGAAAAGAAAGAAAGAAAAAAAACTTTGGAACCTATATTTTTAAGAGTGTAGTTTTAAGGCAATCTCAATTTCTCTTTATACTGTCCATCTGAAACGGCTTTTTACATCCCTGCATGTTCACCAATTTCTTAAACAGAAAATAATCTCTTGTATTGTATGGCAAAGGTAGTGTTATTCTTTTACACTGAAACAGAATACAATTTTAGTCCAAAAAAAAAGAAAGAAAAAAAAGATGATTATGTAAATAAAATAATTTTTAAAGTAAAATTAAAATAACATCTCTTGCTCCATATTCCACTAAAATATCTTGAGTAAAAGATCATCTAATCCACATCCACAAATAACACACTTTCCACTAAATGGCCTGTTCTGTTCCATCTCGCCTAAACAAAGACAGATAATTGTGTGCAGTTCATTAAGGCGGTGTGAAACTGAATGCATTAATAGCTGGGACTCTATCTGTATTTTCTTTGCTATCTGTGTGAGCAGCCATTCCTGTCGCCCACGCCAGCAGATAACCGTCATGGGAACCTGACCGTACGTCTCCTGCAGTACGACTCCGTGTCCTTCAGCCACTGATAACAGCAGCTTTGATCCGCAGTATAGGAGTGAAAAATACAGCTTCATGATAACTTTTTTTTATGTTTTTGAAAGAAGTCTCTTATGCTCACCACGGTTGCATTTATTTGATCAAAAACACAGTCAAAATTGTGAAATAGTATTACAATTTTAAATAACGTCCATTTTAATATATTTAAAAATGCATTTTATTCCTGTGATGGCAAAGCTGAATTTTCAGCAGTCTCCAGTCCAGTCTCAAGATACTCCAGTCTCCAGAATCACTCGATCCTTCATAAATCATTCTAATTTGGTGCTCTAAAATCAATTACTTTCAACACTGAAAAAAATGATAGTTGAATTTACTAAAGTTTTTTATCGTAAGTGGTTGCACACAAGTGATTTTAGCTACATTTAAACAAATGCATTAAGTTGAACTTAATAAATTTTAGTTCAACTTAATGCATTTGTTTAAATGTAGCTAAAATCAATTGTGTGCAACCACTTACGATAATTTTTTTTAGTAAATTCAACGAATCATTTTTTTCAGTGAATGGTGAAAACTGTGTGGGTAGAACTGGGGCACCAGAAGACAGGCTCTGTGCCCCGGACAAACCCCCATGTGCAAAAAGGTGACGTCAATCTAGATTTCTTTAGATTCAAGGCAAGTTTACGCAACAACGTAAAAATGTTTTTCATGTATACAGAAGACAACGTTGTGATGCCCATGATCCTCGAATTATTCCCGTTCACACAGATTCGCGAAAAAAACTTAAAATGCTATATAATGCTGGCAGGCCAGTAGCTGGCGATGTCAATTATAAAAAACACTACGCGTCTATAGACTGAACACATGCGTAAGACGAAAACGGTATAGTTTTCACAAACTTGCACTTTGAAACTAGTTTTCAAAAGTTAGTATTTTAGGCCCTCAAAACACTGTTGTTGTGCAAATGAACTAAGTTTTGATCATGTGAGCTTTAATACAGCTCATGGATATACTAGGAGGCCATTTAAATGACACTGTTGTCTAAAAACTAGAAAACTAAAAAAAAAAGCTTTTTGGCCATTCACTGACACGGCAACAGCAAAAACTACAAAAACGTGAATTTGTGAAAACGGTGACGTTATGCACATGCGTATTACGTGTTACATACTACAGCGTAGGTTTTTTTTTTACAAAGTGACATCGCCAACTACTGGCTTGGCATGCATAGCACAGCAATTTTAATTGTTTTATTAAAAGCGATTTTTAACGCCAAACTTCCTTCACAAGACCTGTTCTTCTGAACAGCAGACATGATAAAACAAACATTTAAGGATGGTGATACAATTCACACAAAAAGTTCAACTGTTTTTACAGATCGCATTTTGAACGGTAGTGTATCAAATGCTATTATATTTAACTATAATATATTATTGTAAAGTAATATTTATTACTAATATATTATATGGTATTCAGTACGTTTCTGCGTGGTTTAAGCTTGTTGTTATGTTTCACATTCTTTTGGCAAGTGTCCCCTTTTGAATCCATTGCATCCAAATAACCTGTGGTTAACACTTGTTCTTTTCTTCTCTTATGTTGTTCTGTTCGATAGCGGCTGAAACCATAATTTAAAAATGCATCACAAAACCATCTGGAATGTGCCAGGACAGAATTTACACAAATCAAGAAGCACATTTTTTCAGTTTACTAGAGCAACAATTAAATATTGATCCAACTGCATAGTGCACACTGTCACCAACTAATCCAAACCACAGTGGCAGTGGAGCCAAACTCTTCACATATACCAAAATCTTTCAGTATTTTTGGATAATAGCTAAAGCTTAGCGACATCAGCTACTTTTTGTTAATACCAATTGCAGTAGCAGGTTACTGTCACAGAGAAAGTGTAAAGATTGACGTCACAACACATGAGGGCTTGTCTAGGACACAGAGCCTGTCGTCTGGCGCCCCAGTTCTACCCACACAGACACATACTGATAACAAGGCCAGAGCTTCTCAATCAACCTCTCATCCTGTTTACTTCAACCGCAAATCAGAAGCAACACCCAAAGAGAATGAGGAGGCGACCAATTTGAATAGGATTTATGTAGTATTTTCCAGACTCTGAGTTTAATTTATCATCATCAGTTCAGGAATACAGCCATATCGAGACACACAAATCACTTGCAATCTAATCTACCAAATTTTGAGCTGCCATTAGTATTTATTACTGACAGCTACTGAAAAGATAGATTTGATTTCATGGCTGTTCATACATATTCTTGTCATTTTTACTTTTCCAATTAAATATCTTAAAAACAATAAATACAATCTAAAACAATATATATTTAACTGAGAAGCTACACTGTGCAATACTCTTTTATTTGATTGTATCTTGAATAGATGTATGAATAGATACATTCTTGAATAGAATGTATTTTATGGAAGCTTGTTTTTGTGGAAGCTTGTTTTCACCACTGAATAAAAAAATAAAAAAAATATTTGTAATTGCGACTTTATATCTCACAATTCTGAGTTTTTCCCCTTGCAATTGCAAGTGTACATCTTGCAATTCTGATTTTTTCTAAGAATTGTGTAGTCAAAGTTTTAATGTCAAAATTTCACAATTGCAAGTTATAAAGTCAGAATTGTGAGATGACCTTTTTTCCCTCAGAATTGGACTTCATAATTCAGAGAAGTCAGAATTTCGGGATATAAACTCATGATTGTGAAAAAAAAAGAAAAAAAAAAAGAATTGTGAGATATAAACTCACAATAAAAAATTCAGAATTGCGAGTTTATATCCCACAATTCTGACTTTATAACTCGCAATTGCGAGATATAATTGTCAGAAAATTGCGAGAAATAATTATTTTTTATTCTGTGGTGGAAACAAGCTTCATAGTATTTTGTTTTACTGCACTGGCACATTCTTTTTTTTTGTTCAGTTGTTTTTAACTTGTTTAAAACAAGTAAAAAAAATCTGCTATGCAGTAATATGAAATACACTTGTACTAAAGATCCATGTGATTAAATATTTAAAATGTAGTGTTGCTTCATAAATAATTATGTTTGAAGAGTTGACAACTAAAAACATTAAAAACTGTAACAACTCATTGCGCAGTCTTGCTGTCTCTTAAAGGCTGTTACAGTTTTTTTTGTATTGTTTCCTCTCTCCAAACATGGCAGCAATTTCACCATACTGCCAATAACAAGTGATTGCCCTCATTTCACCCCAGTGTGAGTGTTCATCCCTCAGGGAATGATGCAAGATGTAGCAGAGGAGCCTCAGCTGCTGAGGGTACTGTCACATCTGGATCTGTTCTCACTTGCTCTACCTGTGATGGGACCCTTCACCGAAAGGAAATCTGGACCTTCCTCCCTTCCAACCATATTAAAATCTACCCAAGACAATGCTTTAGTTTGTAGACTGAACTTGTAGTAACTTGTTGGCTCTGGTTTAAATTAAAGGCATTCATTTCCCTTGGGAGGAGTTCAAAGTTCCTATAATGATTTCTCATACAAGAAACACATAATTAAATGTAAAGATAAGATGTACCTCCAGATTTTCGTTGATTAAATTTTGATCATGGATGAGTTCCATTGCATTTATGACTTTACAGTACTAATAATAAACCATTTGCAAAACAAGGCAACACTTTCAAAAGTTTTGTTAAGCATTTAATAGCTCTTTGTTTCTAATGCCAAACTTAGGACAAAGTCCTTAAGTCCTTCTTCTGAACAGCAGACAAACATTTAAGGATGGTGATACAATTCACACAAAAAGATAAGCGTTTTTTACAGATTGCATTTTGTTTGATTATGATGGGAAATCAAATCAATGCTTAAGTAAAAAAAAAAAAAAATTAACAAATCATATTTTAAACCTATGAAATGAATGCATCAGAGTGTTTGTTGCTGTGCTAGTTAATCAAATCAAGTTGACATTTTATCAAAATTGGTTTAACGCACAAACGTTTTTTTAAATCAATTATTAGTTTATTCTCTATTTAACAATTATGTTTTAAGAAGACCATTACAACCTGAAAATGCCAGATTTATTCAATCTCCAGGTCTGATGGATTTGGATCTGATGAAAAGTATGGACATGCTAACAGCATGCATCCATCCATCCATCCATCCATCCATCCATCCATCCACCCACCCATCCATAAACCCACCCATCCATCCATCCATCCATCCATCCATCCATCCATCCATCCATCCATCCATCCATCCATCCATCTATCTATCTATCTATCTATCTATCTATCTAAATAAATAAATAAATAACTTGAGCGACTACCCCTAACAAACCCTAAGCCTAACCTTAACCCTATAGTAAGTACAAATAGTTAATGAATATGACTCAGTACTTATTTGTGTAATTACACTGTAACAACATCACGTTAAAATAAAGAGTAACTATAAATACATTTGCATAAATGAGCAGATAACTCCATTCCTACCCTATACCTAATCACTTCTCACCAATATAAAAACATAATATGCTGATAAATGTACAGTGATATAGAAAGATATTTTAAGCATACACTGTACTTTTGAATAGACACTGAAACATACAATATCAGCATTGACAACATTTAAAACAAACCCTTTTATGAATTAACAACTGCAGAGACAACTCTAAAAATGAACCTTTAAAGTTCGTAGAATATCAATATATGGAATTGTTGTGAAAACATACTGTAAGTTTCAGTGTCTATATTGTAGGCTACACTTTATACAAATACCTAAATAAAAATGTGATCACCCTGAAAACCAGGATACATGTCAGATCTTGTTTTTTGATTAATGCACAGTATATCCCCGTATTTCTCTGAAACCTACTGGGAACCTCTAACTCTTTATTCCAGTAATCTTATTTTCTCTTTCCACTCCAGGCGTCATGGAGTACATATTGAGTAATGCTTGTAGCATTAATTCATAGTATATGTGCCAACCCTGGATACCACCTGCAGAGCATAAATGCTCTTTCCATTTCTATTGCTCTTTCTATCTTTTTGCCAAGACAAGAGCACGTCTCCAGGCACTGGTGCATTGACGAACCGCAAACAGTGACGAAAAACAAACTCTGTGCGTCCGAATATGTACAAAGACAACCAACCCGTGCACTGCATTATTCTGCTGGAGAGCTTTTTTACTCTTTGTGCAATGAAGTACAGATGGTCAATAAAACAGTGAGAACTGGGTGAAAGTTGACCGGAGCAGTTTTGCGATTTGACACACTGTGCACACATTAAAATTTAAATGCAATCCGTGTTAACTAAATTTACACTGATATATCTTCATGTATCAGCAAGCCCTATGCTCTTTTTGTCATGCTCTTTTAATTTAGACTTCTTTTCATGAAGTCATGCAATCCCCTTTGTTATACTACGCACTTCACACATTGTTATCTAAATCACAACAGTAGCCTTTTCCAGTGAGGCAGCCGCCATCTATCAGCAGAGGTGGGCTGAACATGACATCATTTAAACAGTATCATTGTTTTGGTTGTTCATGCATATTTCTATTTTGACTGACCATTTTCCATTTTAATGACACATATGCCACAATTTTTTATTTGTACTGAGTTTCAGTCTGCTTAAGCAAAAGTTGCAAATAAGGAATTCTGTGTTACAGTTTGTCTTCTGGCCCGGATTACTTTTGAGGTCTGGTACAAATATGACATACAAAAATACATAGGCTACAGGCCTAAATGTATGTATAATTAATTATCAAAAAAAATCTTGATCTTGATTCAAACACACACAGTCTTATTCCTAAATGACAATGATTCTGCTATGTCTATTAAACCTTTGAAATTACAATCACACCTGAATATTTAAATTTGCTTTCGTTCTGCTGCTGAGCCAGAGAGAGCAGCGGTCAAGTAACCAAATGTTTGAAACAGCTTCACAAGTATTGCTTTTTATGTGTTGCAAACATCATAATAACAAAAGTACTGAGATAAAATGACCTTTAAACTAATGTTACGCTTCATATCTATTACATTGTTATGCCAGTAGGTGGCGACCAGTGACTGTTAAAATGTATTTGAAGTATCATTGAATCATTCATTCAAGAGAAACCCTGGACGAAACAAGTCTTCATTCATTCATTTCAAATGTTTTTTACATTTTGAATTCATTTAAATTAATATTGTTTTATAGACTCATTTAAAGCACTTTATACATTTTTAAATAGACGTATTTATACACCCTCCTCCCTTCTTTTGGAAGGTTCCACAGTCCATGTGAAGTGTTATATCATCTGTATTAAACATGTCTCGCAAACCATTTCTTATCATACACAAAGCATCCTTCTTCATGAATATACACCTTCTTTTTATTACTTGTCTGAGCAACACAATGCAACATTCACAACAGTTTGTAGTATCATACTCAGTTACATTAATTGTGCAACAGTCACATTAATATTTGCTGAATGTCAAAGCATTTTTATCTGCAATTTGAAAGGGTGTTTTTTGATTTCTTAGATTCACTGATTTCTTAGATTCACCTATTAACTGGATACCAACAAAGACTACAGAATATAGGGACTTTCATACCAATTAATCAATTCACACTTCCAACCAACTCAGATCTTCCTATATTTGATTAGATTAGAGTAGATTACATTAGATTAGATTAGATTAGGTTAGATTGATTTGATTTGATTTGATTTGATTTGATTTGATTTGATTTGATTTGATTTGACTTGATGATATTGTTATACGACATGCCCAATTACAAGTAGAATTTTGATTGCATTTGTTTGCACATTAGGCCTCATATTCTCAGAGATTGATGTATAGGGGTCATAAGGTCACTTGATCATAAGGTTGATCATAAGGTCGTCGTTGTCTAAAAATCTCAATAAAATTATCCAATGTAAAAAATAGAAAAGAGCAAGAAAATCCCTAAATGTAAATGGGATTGCAACATGAGTAAGAAAAACTTCTCTATTGACAAAAATGGTCTTAGGCTGCATTTACATTAAATGGTTCGAGTGACCCAATTTCGGATATCACCCACGCAGGAAAAAAGCACATGGATTCCGATATTCTCAGATTGGTTTCAGGTCTCATTCATAAGTTGAAATAAATCTGATATGAATAGGATATGTGCATTTGTGTCTGCCATGTAAGCGGACAGATTGGATATTCCCCTGACAGCGCAAGTTGTATGTCGTTGAAAAAGCATTGTTGGAGAATGATGTCAAATCAGGTGGACACCAACCGCGATCACACGACTCTTTTCAATGGCGCAATGGAGGACGAAGGCTCAACCCAATGTTTTGCTGACCTTTAAAGATGGTGCGGAAAGCAAAAACTTGAGTTATCATTTTGTCTGCATCCATTGCAAATCACGCCGTTTTACTTTCTTTTCTGCCTTTCCAGGTCAGTACATCTATCTTGGGTTGTTTCGCCAATAGTGTAAATTCAGATATCGTATATGGGTCACTTTTTAAAGAAGATGTAAGCTGGTCGTCAAAAAAATCGGATATAGTTAAAAAATCGGAATTGGGCACCAATACCTGCAGTGTAAATGCAGCCTTAGTGTCTCTGAACACTAAGAGCATTATGTTTTCAACATGGTTATGTTTTCAACATAAAAACTGTCGTTTCAGATGCAAAAACAAATTTGAATTTGCTCATCCCTGGAGGAAATGAGTTCGTCTTTTGAAGGGCAAACAGATGAGATTCTATGATGAGCCTCCGCCAACTGCAAACGAGTAATCATCACCCAAGAAACGTGCTGACGAGTTGAATCTTTGTATGTGAGGGTGGTCAGGTTTGGAGACCAAGTGAATTAGTAGGAGCTCAACAATACTTCCATGACATCATGTATCTTTAGGGGTTTTATAACTATCTCTTAATCTTCTACAAGACTTTCACATGCAGTATGAGGTAACAGCCTGTTCGACCCTGGTGTTCCTCATTCAGAAACTAGTATAAAACTATTAGAAGAACATTTAACGCAGGAAGGATCTGCTAAATCTTCTAAATAAAATGGAGGAACTTCAAAGAAAGAGCACATCTTGTCCATTCCGCTTACTATCTGAGCTATAAACAAACTTCATAAAGGGATGTTCTTTCAGAGCTGTTCTATTTGATTTTGTCCAAGATCCTTAATTTTGGATGACAACACACTTGTAAGTGTTGTTGACAACAAAGCCATGGCAACCACAGCTTTCATCAGAACATTTAAAGGGACAGTTATCCATCATTAGTTTCACTCCAAACCTTTATGCCTCTTTCACCTCATTTTGATCACTTCCCTTTGAGTTCCATGAAAGAAAGTAAGTCATTCAGGTTACATGAGGAATACATGAGAGTGAGTAAATGACAGATTTTTTTTTTTGTGTGTGTGTGTGTGTGTGTGTGAACTGCCCCTTTAAGAAGTACCCTGACAACCAACAACATGGACTGAAAAGACTCTCTTTAATGTCAAAAAATGGAAAGGAAGCTTGCGAAGGCTGTTTTCACAAGTACTACATAAGAATGCATTGTGTCATCTCCAGTGATCAGCACTAGGGCAGCCTCTTCTTCACCTGGTGTGTCATCCTCTAACAGATGTGTGTGGATGGCCACCCAACAAAGAAACCCGATCATGACCATAGGGGAGTAACATGGGTGGGACGGTGTAGGGGTCTCCGTTCTGGATTGGTAATACAGCTGGATCTAACTGAGGTTTGGCTGAGAGAGTTTCTAAGTTCTGCTTCCACACACACATTCAGCACAGGAAGGATGCCTGCAGAAACATGGAAAATCAAATTTTCTCATTAATAGTCTTTTGTTCAAGAACTAAAGGTCACGGTATTACATTTGAAATAGAATATGACATGCATTTCCCCCCAGTATCTTAGCTGTTAGCAGGACAACTGGCTGGAATTATTTTTTTTCTATTTCAAGGATATTTTAGGGCAAAGAAAAAGGATGCAATTTCCAGGAATAGACTTCCTGTCTATTCATATATTTTATTACAGTTGTTTACTGTTTAGAAAATCAGATGGTGCCTCACTCAATATGAGAATATTAAGAATTATATTTGTACTTTGCTAATAATTTTTTTATTATTATTATTACTGTGGTCTTTTTCTTTTGATTTTGTAATTGAATTGTAATTTGTATCTGTACAGTCTTTAACGCAATTTTGGTTTAGAAAATGATTCTGTCAATACTTGCAAATGTTAATTGACAATTAGCATTTACAACAGCTATTTCACCTTGGATGGAACCTTGGCAAGTGTACGCCAAATGTTCTATAAGAAGTTCTATAAGTTCAGCTCAGAAGCCACTGTCTAATCATTCTTAATAAAGTATTGTAAAATTGTTGCTGTTATTTGGTTATTTAGTGAGTCAGCTCAGAAGACTTTGAGATACAGCCAATAGCAAGTGTTTTTATTTTATTTTTTTATATATAATTTGTTTTGTAATTTTAGTACTGCAAAGAACTTAACCTGCTGGATGACAGGAACAAGTACATGTTGAACTGATCCTGTTAAATTGTGTGCTAATAATGCCATTTTGTAGGCGTGCAGTGGTGTTTTGAAATGAGGAGGCAAAGTCCTTAGTTAAAAAAAAAAAAAAAAAAAAAAAAAAAATCTAATGTAAATTCAAGTCCCAGTTACACTTCAATTTGTCACATTTTCCTGGTTAAATAAACACTACATCAAAAAAAGAGAAACCAAATACAATTTTATTTTGCATTAACTATGTAATTAATGTTCTTTTTATTAGAACCAAGTATAAAATTTGTTACAATTTTTTTTTTTTTTTTTTTTTTTTTTTTACATTTATTCCAAAATAATAACTAAAGGCAGTAACAATTTAAACAATGTATTTTATTTGCAGCTGTTCTTTTTAAAAGTCAACTTATGTTTACCAAGCTTATTGCTCACTTAAGAAAAAAAAACCCCACAGTCATCAGGCCATTTTGATTTGATTTTGACGTCACATAAAGCTGTCACGGTTTCCCTGGTTCTCCCTGGCTCTGTCATATACTACAATTCCCAGAATCCTCTTTGGCGCACATGCACTCTCTCCAGATTACTAATCACCCGCACCTGTTCATCATCAATTACCTCATCAGCCAACTCATAAAACTCTCACTGTGATTACATTCTTTGTCAAGCCTCCAACAGGAGGACAACCATGATCTGTTGTCTCCTGAAACTCTGATGCTTCCAAGATGTAACGTATACTCACCTGTGAAACACTAACCTCTGTGTCATTGTTCTGCTGTCTCCAGGAATCCTGGTTGATTTCCTATTGCCTGTGATCCGTTGTTCTCCCGAACTTCCAGTGTTTCCTCTGAGCTTGTTTACTATTGACTGCATCTGAAAAAGAAAGACAAGTATTTATGAACTGTGACTGTTTGGTATCCACAAACCTGAAGTGAACATGCTTACCTGCTGTCTGCCCTGCACCGAGTGATCTTCACTGAATCTGCATTTGAACTCACTGAATACTCACCTTGCACTATTGTCAATTTGAGTAAAGCTGTGTTTGGATTCACTTACCTCTGTCTCCGTGCCTGTATCCTGACAAAAGCAGTGATATCTAAGTGGCTGAGTTGTTTACTTTTTAATTGGTCTTCTCATTAATGCCATTTTGTTCATTCAGACCGATTTGCAGATGTGCATGAAAACGAGGTGGGATTTATAGCACAAACCAATCATATCCAATGATCGCAGCGATGGAGGCATTGCCCCATTCATTCTCAATTACCCCCCCATCACTCCCACCTCATGCTTTAGGGAGTCTGTTAAAACTCAATGGGCTCAGGAGAGGATAGAGAGATGCGGACTCCTGCTGTAACTTTACCTGTGGGTGTTGCTGTTGGACAGTGTTACTTTAGAAAAATTAGTGATGTATAATTTTGTAATATTTACATTGTTTTATTTTTGATCTTTGGATTATTTTCTCATCCAATTTTTTGAGGAGGCACTGCCACTTTATTTCGATTGTCCACTTTAGACATTCGACTAACTATGAGTAACTTTGCAATTAAAAATCAACTAACTCTCAATCGAATATTAGTAGGCTGTTAGGTTAGGTGTAGGGTAAGGGTTTGTAGAATAAGCTGACATGTAGAACGTCTGTTGGGGGACCATGAAAATAAAATGTTATCAGATATTAAGCAGACAGTCTTCTAATACTAATAATGACTGTTAGTTGACATAGTTGCAAATTTATAATTAGTAGAATGTCTAAAGTGGACTATCAAAATAAAAAAGTGTTGCCGGAACCTGCAATAATAGACTGTGCTGTAATGTGTTAAACATTTTTTTTAAATGTAAAGTTTTTTTTTAAATGTGTACTTGTGCTAAAAAATTCTATAGTCATTTACATCTTACAATATTTAGCGTCACATAATTTTATCCCACTTTACAGCAGACAATAGGAAATTGTTCTAGAAACAGTTATAGACCACTAGAACTGTTTTGTCTGACAGGATGAAAAGCATCTCTAGTAGAGTGTGTTTGCACTTTCTGAAATATTTCCTTGTGGGTAGATGGCTGGGGATTACCCATCATGACCCAACTGTGGAGGAACTAGACAGGACGTTGGTCTGATTTGTCAAAGCCACGGCAAGAGGACTTCAAAGGCTCAGTCACATACTTCCGCCTCCCTGCTGGCCAACTACTGTACACGTTTCACTCAAAAATTGCCAAATGTTGCTGACTGTGTTCAGTACCTCAAACATTGGTCTTTAATTTCAGGTCATTACACAAAAATGATGTAATCAATCCTGGGACTTGCATTTGTTTCTGTAGAAGCATTACAAAAAAAGTGAAAATGTGAGGCACAAGGAAGAAATTTAAATTTTTCTACATATCTGTATGAGGCCATTTACCCACTCAAGCCGTAAGAATGAATTTCCTGCTGTTGCTATAAAATAGAGTGATTGAGCTACTCATGCTACATGCTGCGTCCCAGTAGTTTCACCTCTTCCTGTAGCTCAGCTGAGTTATAGCAGCCTGCAGTATCACAGTCTCCTTCTCTCTCGCTTACACAAACTCTGGGAAAATAAACAAAAAGGCCGACCTGAAAACAAACATTCTTTCATTCATGCGGTTTTTATTTACAAAAAGAAAAAGGGGGAAGTGGCAGAGGAAGTCGTATTATAAAGCATGCAAATGTGGATCATGGTTTAGTGTTGCTATTGACTTATCAACCGCTAGATCATTACTGTATCAGGCCATCAGTGCCAGAAGCACATTTAACTGGCTCCATATAAGCAGCACATAATGTGTCCTTAATTATTGTGCCAACTGCTGCAAAGTAAACTTTTCCTTGTGCTGGAGAAGATCCATGCAACAGAACACGTGGCTGGAGGGAGGTTGCGATTTGAACCTTGTGTCTTGTTTCACACTAAGCAAAAGATTTAGCACTGGACATCCCATTTTATAATTAACTGATGAATTATCCATCTTAATCTTTGTAATCTGAAATATTATATTTTAGATATTATATTAATATTTAGTACCCCTTTCACAAATTGTTATTATGTAATGTATATACGCTAATGGTACAAATAAGCCCTCAAATTCTGTGCTGAACACAAATCGCATCTTGTGTGATGGTTCTGAGTGCTAGTTTGTGGTGCAGCAGATTACTACGATCTGGAATATTTTTCTAAATCCAAAATTATTATTTTTTTTTTTGCTTATGCCCAATTATAATGCTCTTCTCCAACATTTGCTCATCGATGAAATCATTTTGCCATGATCATCAGAATATGTGCATTAACATCCCTTGTAAATGAATGTGACGTTGATTCCAACAGGCTAATAGCTCTGTTGTTTGTAAAAAAGGTGTCAAAGACTTAATGTTGAAGACTAAATTTAAAGGTACGCTACGGCACTTCGGCCGGTACTTAAAAATTTAAGTTACTTTTACGTCAGGTTTTTTTTCAGTAGTTTGAACTATACCTGCCTGCAGATCCACCAAGACTCACTGAGAGTAATGGTGGGTTCAGACTACACGATATCAGCCCGATTTTGGCACAATCTGTATGACGTAGAGTGTCATGGTGATTCGTAAAAGTCAATGGGCGTCGGGATCTCATATAGTGTGTCATAGTGGACGACAACTAACGGCGCGTGTGCAACGCTTCACGACATCCTGACAGAAAGACAAGCATGTTTCATTTTTTCGGTCCTCCATTATTGGTTCCGTCACATCTGTGACGTTGACCAATAGGAGCACAGAACTCTTCCGCTTTCAAAAATGGCGAAAAGAAAGTGGAATTATGCAATGGAGGAAAGTTTTGTGGAGCTATGGCAACAAAACTACTGCCTTCATGATGTTTCCTCAAGGGACTACCGCGACAGAGTGAAAAAAGATAAATGCTGGCAAACGATAGCGGAGGCGCTTTGCAACCTGGTGAGTACTGGAATTAGCATTAAGCTAACACGGCGCTTCGGTAGCCATTGTTTGTTTATGTTCTTGTTTATGGAAGTCAAACACATTGTTAAAGACGATAAGCGATGATTGGTCGATGATTGGTCGCTTCGGTAGCCATTGTTTGTTTATGTTCTTGTTTATGGACATCAAACACATTGTTAAAGACGATAAGCGATGATTGGTCGGGAAGCAATGTGCAGTCTAACATGTTTCTTGTCCACGACGCGACAATAATTTAGGAGTCAAAATCGTATAATCTGACACAGTGACTATTGTAACAGACAAAAATATTGTGTAGTCTGAACCCGGCATAAGAAAGTCCTACATAGTGTATAGCCACAACTTCTTTTGACACTGATGATTTCTCAATAATGGTATTTAGTTCATTTTCATTTCACATTAAATACACTTAGATCATTTGGCATCTGTTATTTTGTTCTTAAATACTGTGGCAAAAGTTGTGCTAAGTGTCTCCTCTTTTATGTGTACTTAACCATAAATCCATGAACACAATAAAGCAACATAAATAAATCTGTTCCAAAAGAGTGTTTACCAAATGTAGTAACACTTGGTGAGTATTGTTTAGGAAACAGCGAATTTCTCTCTGAAGTGTATTATTCAGGCTATTGTTCTATTTCAGATAAAGCCTCTAATGCTAATCAAAACAAAGTTGCATCAGGGCAAATTTCTCCATATATTTCAACATTTCCTGTATTAAAAGCTTCATCCAAACCTCAAACACAGACCAACATAGCGTCTCCATTGTGCCATATGAGCTGTGGATTTTAAAAGGAATTAAGCTATACACTATGATGAGTAGGCCAGGCCTACAGGTCAGAGCCTGGTGTAAAACTGATGACAAACAGTGAACAACTTTAATTACAGGTCTGTTGGCTGTACCCAGGTATGTGATGCATTCAGCATGTAATCTTCAGTGGTGCTGCTTTTCCCATGGGAGCTGTGAGTGTCAGGGCAAGCCTGGTTTAGACTACACATGTAAGACTAAACACAGGATATGAGAGGAACGTTCATCTCCCACTGCTCTCCAGTCTGATCTACAGTGACTCAGATATACAAGTGCTGCCCTAAAAACATTTTTGAAATCATTTTTGGAAGGCGTTCTATATGAAAATATGAAGGGAATGGCGTAAGGTAGACGACTGGTAAATGATTAGTCATGAAATACAACAGAAAAGCTACCAAACCATTTAATGACCAAACAAAAATTAGATTTTTCATAAATTATGTTCATGTTAATTATACATTATACGGACCAAGTATTGTATAAGTAATATAGATCATATTAATAATAAATAAGTATAATATATTACTATAAATTATATTCATAAATTACACACACACACACACACACACACACATCTGCATTTCTCCTCTTCTCTGGCTTGCTTCCTAATAGTGGTCAAATAAATCTGTATATTACGAATATTGTTGATTCCTTCATGAATTGCTTTGCTCTTCTTTTGTAAGTCGCGATGGATAAAAGCGTCTTCTAAATGCAAAAATGTAAATGCAACAGCTGGTTTTCAGAAGCCTGGGAACTGGCTCCATTGGTCCGGTCCATAATCCGTTCTTAAATACAGAAAATCCTACATTAAAGAGGATGAAATAGAAGGTAAAAAGCTTGGAACAGTTTCTTGAACACTGAACGTTTGTATAACTCAGAAATCCCAGAGAATTAAACTGTGTGCTCTGGTGGTCCAACCACAAGAACTAGAATACTGTAGCTTTTATAGAATGATTACACACCCAGACCTTGCATAAGTCAGTCAAAAGTAAGCCTTGCAATGAATTCGTTATCACACAGTCAGCCAGAGTGTAAAGGAGAATGATTTGACTTCCTTTAAAAATGATGGCAATGTTAGTCACTCACACTCCACCAGATGTTTCGCTCTAGTTTCAGTCAGGACACTGACTCTCAGTTGCCTCTGGATCTTCAAAAGACAAAAGGATAGTACACACGTCACAAACATGAAACCACATCTGTTGCTTCAGCAGGAGAAAGTATAGCAAACACTCATGATTTGGCACTGACAGAATCAAAGCCGTGAATGACACTGCTGAATTCTCTGGAATACAGATATTACAGAAGTACAAATATTTGAAGCGTAAAATAAACAAATGTGCTTACTGACGTTATTCCTAAATTCCCTGTCAACCCACATTAATTTTAAACTATAGTAAAAAAGAAAAAAACATAAACCTCAGTCACCTGCATGTCTTCAATTTATCCATTTTATGTTTGGAGTCTCACAGGGAAACTTCTCATGGGTTCAGAGGTTCACATAATAATAAAGATGAGGGGCTTTTCCTCAGAAGGGTCCGGGGCTACACCTGGGTATCTCCAGGGCTTGAGGGCCCTTCCATCTGTGCTCGGTTTTTACCACAGTTACTCACAGTAATAGCTCGGCAAGGCAATTACTGTGATTGCCTTTAATTTCAATGTAGGTTTATTCCACTTGTGAGCTTATGAGGATTTCTTATATAATTACAGAACTGTTGAATAACAGATAAATAACCCTTCTGCTCTGCCACAGGGCATGAACTTATGTCCTATAAGGAATCTCTTCTCGTTAATGTTTTTACATCCACACAATGTTTTGATCCACCTAAACATGTGTTTTATCTTTCAGGGTAATTGTGCATTTAGTCTTGTTATATTCCCAATGAAGAAACATTATGAACAATTTAATGAATGATTAACATTTGACCAAAAGAATCCCGTGACTATGTCATGGTCAGATTATCCAATCAGTACAGTTTAAGAATTTACCTATTTCTTATATTTTTTACTTTTATTGGCCATTTTAATTACGCATTAAAAAAATACAACAATAATATATGTTTTATTATATAATATATTTTATGTAATTATATTATTTAGGCCTATTATTATTTATAATTGGTTTATTATGAATAAAAATAAGTGTATTATTATAATGTATTGTCAAATATTATATTTATTATAATAATATATAAATATATTATAGATAAATTATTGTTATAATTTATAAATTTAATCATTTATTATTATTACTGTTAAATGATTAGTTCACCCAGAAAATAAATACCATAATTTAGCATAAAAATATAATTAAAGGGAGAAACAGATTATTCAGATTATTAGTGAATTGTTATTCACTGAAAATCTTCTCTACTATTGTAGATCTCAAATCAAACATGAAAATATTAGAAGATGTCAAATTTTCTGTTTCATGTAAAACAGGAGGTCATATTCAGGTTTCATTCAGGGATGCATCTTTTCAGTGTATGAGTCATACCTGTCAACTTGGGGGGGTTTCAGGGGGTTTCAGTTCAACCACATGCGGTTTCATGTCATCTATACATTACACACCCCATCGCCAAATCATAGAAAAATTCAGTTATGACAGTTGTATTCATCTTAACAATACACAACAAATCAATATAGGCTACAGAAAAACAGATTTCTAAAATAAGGCATAGGCCACAAATCTGTGAGTAGGCTACAGTTTGCAAAACTGAACAGGTGATGTTGTGTGATATTTAGTTACTGTAAGAAACTGTTCCATCGGGTGGAGTCTACTAGTACTGAATATTACACATCACCTGTGTATACTCCCATTAACTGGAACAGATTTTCACTGGAACTGAATATTACATCCAAATATTGTTATGTAGCCTAATCAATCAGCATATTGTTGTGTAACTGGAACAGTATTTCACAATTTTTCACAGGAACTGAATATTACAAACTATTGCGAAAGAACGATTTACAAAACAACGATTGCGAAAGCGTGCACGGATTATGCATTTTTTCACTGTTACCTTGTACGTACTTTTTTTTTTTTTTTTTTTTTTCTGTATAGTTTTATTTTGTTAATAAATTTTGCATTCTATTTTGGCTTTCTCGTGTGTCCCTATTTTTGTTGTGTCCCTTTTGAGCCATGGGGCGAAACGGGTAGCCTACGGACTGAAAAACCAAAGCAACTGTACGGTTTACAAATCTGAGCACAGCTGAGACTTTTTCTCTGGTACTTTTGGCATAGGATATTTATTTCCATCAAGGTCTACTAACTGTGCAGATATCGAGATATCGATATCGGGAGGGGGGCGGGAGATGGGTGTGAAATACGGGAGAATCCCGGGGAAAACGGGTGTGTTGACAGGTATGAGTATGAGTCAGCATAAAGCCAACGTTCAGGATTCTCACAGTACGGATGCTGGTTGGCAGTAGTTAAAGGTCTTAAAACTAGGAGCTTGAAGTCTTCCCTAACAAAAGCACTTCAGCACTTGGGTTCCTGACATTTCTGGCGTCTGTCTCAGCAGGGTGTACACAGAGCATGTGGTGCCATGACAGACGTGCAGGTACTCTGGTTCTCTGACTCTCCCCGTGACACGAGTGACCTGGAACTGCTTGCAGTCGAAATTCAAAACCCTGGAATCCAACTAAATTGCTACGGATCAGGGCAATGGAGGCCTTAGAGATCCATTCATTACATAAGGTGAAAGATAAAAGGTCCAAATTGCAAATTGAGAACTGCTTCACCATGGCCAAAACATTTTAATTGTGAAATTAAATAACCTGTTATGTTTGGTTTATTATGTTGATGCATATATTTATCATACAATTTGAGGGCCAAAAGAACATGATGGAGCTAAAAGAGGAGAAATCAGCTGCTTTGTTTAGCAAATCGACTGCCAACACATCTGTTCAGAGGTTACATAAAGCATTTATGATGAATGTACGATGCATAACATATACAAAACACTGAGGGTGTCACACGTATTATGTTTTGTTTGTTCTTAGTTTCTGTTTTCATGGACTTTTGGCTTGTTATTTTCAGTCACGTGTTTCTTTGTCTTAGTTTTAGTCTACAACTTATTGTAGTTTAAACTTTAAATTGAAACAGCCAATTAAGTCTGAAAACACTTTAATGAACCTGTATAAAACAACCATATGTATGTATTATTAAAATGTTCTCAGATGTTTACCTGCATGTTATTTACAATTAAATGAAAATGTTTTTTGCGTTTAATTTGTTATTGAGAGTAAAGCATACAGCACGTTTTTACATATTCATCTAAACATCACTCTCAGCAGTGTGGACAGCATTCAGATGTTCGTTAACAGTACGTTGCTGCATAGGTATTTCCAACTTAATTTACTTCTAAGCAAATAACGAAAAAGAACTTCAACGTGAGTATCGGGGGCCTTGAGTCACATTCAGTGTCTTGTACGTTACATGTGAACGAGTGAAAGTTGCTGGCTGTAGTTCACTTAATGACCACCTTTGTCGCTAATAACAAAGGTTTTTGAATTCTACATATAGCCCATTTAAAGGGATAGTTCACCCAAAAATGAAAGCCCATGATTTACTCACCCTGAAGCCATCCTAGGTGTATATGACGTTCTTCTTTTAGACGAATACAATTGGAGTTATATAAAAAAATGTCCTGGCTTACAAGCTTTATAATGGGAGTCAATGGGTACAATATATTTTTTTGGAAGTTCATCAAAGCACATCCATTCATGATAAAAGTGCTCGACACGGCTCCGGTGGGTTAATAAAGGCATCGTCAAGTGTTACTCTTTGGCATAAGTCGACTTGCGTACGGCCGTCTGCCAGAAGCTAGTTATTTTAGTAGATAGTAGTTTAGTAGTTTTAAATATGGATATTTTTCATACACAAACGCATCGCTTCACTTCAGATGACCTTTATTAACCCCCATGACTGGTGTCGAGCACTTTTAGCATGGATGGATGCGCTTTGATGGACTTCCAAAAAAATATGCCCATTAAAAAGCTTGGAAGAGCTATTTTTTTAATATAACTCCGATTGTATTCGTCTGAAAGAAGAATGTCATTTACACCTAGGATGGCTTCAGGGTGAGTAAATTATGGGCTAATTTTTGGGAGAACTATCCATTTAAAGGAACCGTATGTAAGAAATGTATTTCAATTAATCATAAAATGGCCCTGATATGTCACTAGACATTAAGAAATCATGTTCATTTCAAATACTTATATCACTGACAACAGTAGTCCGGCCAGGATATTGTCATTTAAAAGTGAAGTTGCAGCCCTCAACTGATGTTGATGTTGTCATGTTGTGTTTTGGCCTGAAGCGCCACCCTCCACCTCTCTACCAATCACGAAGTCAGTGTTTCGGCATCCGGGTTGCCAGCTCTGCTCTAGTTGAAAGCTCCTTGTAGCAGCCTACGTTCCTGCTGGATCCTGCAGCCTATCTGGCAACCTCGAGTCAGGGGGGAGGGGGAGGGGATACACCGCTCTACAGTAATTTGAAAGTGATTGCAGTACCAGTTTTGGCCACAATCTTACATACGGTTCCTTTAAGTGTCCTTTAATTTCATTAATATTATACCTGCAAGTGCAGTGGTTTTTTAACCCTTAAATGCTTGGATGTGCATTTTTACATATTCGGGTCTTTAGTGACCCGGCTCTATATCTAATACGGATGGATCTCTACCTGTCACGTTAATATAAAACTTTACTGATATTAGAATAACAATTACAGAAGAATAAAATAAAGCATATTTTGTTACCTTTTGGAGCTTGTAAGGGTTCAGTTTGAGAAGATGTTTTATACCATCATCACTGTCCTCATCAGAGCTCATTTCCCAGTACATTCATCATCTGGCTGATATTTGCGATCTTAAACATATTCTCAAAACTATCACTTTTAACATCTTCAAAATCAATATTTTTAATGCTGACAGCTTCTTCACCAGATCCACCATCAAGTGATAGCGACACTAATATTTGATTGCGTTCAGTATTTGCTCTGCAGTAAATCGCTGAGCCATTTCAAGTTTTGCTGATGATACTTCCTATTCTTTTGTTTTCTGCCTGCGGTAACTATGAGTGAAACGTCACTTCATCATTGTGTATCATGACATTGACACCTTGTGGAATCAGTTGCACTTATTCAGTCATCAAAGATTCAAATATTGTTGTGCAAAAAAATATATACTTACACCGTTACACATCTTGGGTCATTAGCGACACTATACAATGTTTACAAAAAAAATATGGGAAAACAGGCATTGTATTATAATTTTATAAAAAAAAAAAATGTTTTTGTTATATTATTTATAATAAATTAATTGATGAATACTAAGAAGATTGATGTCTAACTTTAAAAAATGTATGAGGAGTAGAGTAGTGAACGACGTCCTGGGTCACTAAAGACACTAAAGGGTTAATATACAATACAATTCAATACAATTAAGTGTACTTCTTTTTCACAATGTTAGTGCTTCACAAGTCTTCCTAAAGAACATCAATGTCCCCCAAAACCGGGGACAGCTTTGATTTATTTTATACATTTGTGGCTATATTGCCAACAGATGTGCTGTATTGTACCCCCACCCTGCCATTAATTGGTTCAGAATGGTCGGTGCATTGAATTCCCAAAGCAAAGCTCTGGCAAGGTAATGCTCTGCATTTACCAAATCATAAATCATGTTGGTTGAATGAAAATGAGCTAAATCATGAAAGGACATGTATTGTTCATGAGTCAGGATGTGTATGATCTGCGTATTCTTTGGAGAGGTCTGACGCAGACAGACTTTCAGAGGGAGTGTTTTAATCTCTGAGAATCAAACTTTCTGGTACTGCAGTGTAAAGCAATACTTTGTCATCACACTGAATATAAATTAGGCTGCCTTCTATAAGTGCATGAAACCATAAACGGTACATTTATGAGCATATTATATATCATGAACCTTGCAGCATCTCTTTGAAAAGGTGATGGCCACCAAATTATGAGGTTATTGTACTTAAAGAACTTTGTTTTTAGTATTTTAAAGTGGTATATTTTTCACGTTTTCAGACACAGATTTTTTTTACAACATAAACAATAAAACACCCTAATATACAAAAATGACAGCTTAATGAAAAGAGACACGACTATTAAAATTACATATGAACAGATATGTCACGCAGATAATTTTGAGAATTTCCTTTTTAACAATGTTTTAATGTACTGTATACTGTCTTCTTGATTATCGTGAAAAACTATAATTGATTTTACTGAATACATTTTACTGTAGAATACTTATGGTGAATTATAAACATCATAAATTACATTTTTATATTTTCAGTTTTCCTTTTAATTTTAGTTTGAGTTTTAGTAATTTTGTTATTCAATTTAAACATGTTTATTTCTTAATAACCAGCTTTATTTCAATTTAAATACAAAACAATTTTCATAGCTTCAGATTTAATTTCAGTAAACAACAACACTGCACTGGACTGTTATGTTAAGGTAACTAACAATTTAACAAGAACACCCCACCTCCATAAAAGGCTAGGTTTTGAATTTCCAGCACCCTTCTGTGGTCACTTTGTACCTTTGGTCATGGTGTCTCCACCATTAGGCCAGTCTGTTCTATGACTGCATGAGCTGCGTTCAGGCAGAGACAGTCAGTCTACTGCAGATAGGTGAGCTGCACATTGGGTGCAGAGTCACGCTTGTGTTACTATTAGCCAGAAACAGTGTGCCTTTCACCTCTCCTTAAGTTGACCTACATTCATACTGCCTGTATTGTTTGCCGCCTGGATAGATAAATGGTTCCAGATGTGAAAGCAGCTCTCTGTGGGTCCCCGTTGGTTGAGGGCTTTTAAGGCTATGTTGTATGAGGGTACTCTACTCATATGGAGTGCCAAAGAATATTATAGCAAAGAGAAGGTACCCCTTGGAGCAAAGTGGATGGATGGTTGGATGGTTACATGGATGGAGAGAGGGTAAACAGATACATAATGACATTAATATAAATAATTACATGCGAGTAATAAGTTAATCAGACACATGCAAGAAGTTAGAAACTAACCTGAGAATTTAGAGATACTGTCCCTTTTTGACAGTAGCACTTACTGGTCAATGTCACAACTTTTGCTTATCTGATCTTGCAAAATTACAAATGTGCAGAATATTAATGGGTTAATTCACCCAAAAAATTAAAATTCTGTCATTAATTACTCACCCTTTTGTCGTTCCAAACCCGCAAGACTTTTGTTCATCTTCAGAAAACAAACATCTTTTTAATGAAATCTGAGAGTACTATCTGAGAGTACTTTTTAATGAAATCTGAGAGTACTACGCAACTATCAGTTTCAAGCCCCAGAAAGGTAATATTAAAGTAATCCATGTAACCCAAGTGGTTTAACCTCAATTTTATGAAGCGACATGAGTGCTTTGTTTGCGAAAAACAAACAAACAACCCCCTATAACTGGAATGCCCCCTCAAGTCGGAGTTGCAACTGGGAAACTTAGAGGAACTGCAACAACCCCCGACTTCAGGAGTTTGTATTCTGAAAGAGCAAGCACAACATAGGTTTGCCTTGACTCATCCATCTTAGTTTCCGACCTGTGTACTGGAAAGTGGTCAACTCTGATTTGACATCATTTCCAGCTCATGCATCCCTCTTCCGAGGTAAATGGAATACAGCATAAAGTCTACCCTAAAGCTTTCATGTATGAGCGTAGTTTGTTTTTTTCTGTTCCATAAAACTTTCAGTTGAGGTATAAATTGGATTGTGAATTTTAGATTCAAGTCTCTGACTTTAGGACACAACAGGATGGATGGATGGATGGATGGATAGATGCTATCATTCTTAACTGAGATAATCATCAGGACTAAACATGGTGAGAAGATATACATGAGAGGGTTTTACTTCTAAAAAACATAATTTTACAGTAGGCTATTTAAAGTAAAAAAAAATATCTGCCCTTTATTTAACCAGATACAACTTTCTGAGATTAAAAATCTCTTTTACAGAAGTGACCTGGCCAAGATGAGCAGCACAACATTATCATAAATAAATAAATAAATAAATAAGAAGAAAGAAAATCACCATGACATTAACACATATCATCAAAACAATTACAAATATTTACAAATTGTTTCTTCCTTTAACAGCTCACTAAGCAAAGATCTAAAAAATATTCATTGACACCAGGGTCTGCAATTTCAGGTCATTTTGTAAATCATGGGTGCCGCATACCGAAAAGCTTGGTAAGTTTCCAAATTCAGTTTGAGCAAGTGGAACTGAGAGGGTATACAAAACCTGTGAGCGCAAAGAATAAACTCCAACAGGTTTGTGTTGGGTAAGAGAGCAAAGATATGGAGGCAATAGACCCAAAATTGATTTATAAATAAAGGTATGTTTACATCTGTGTATTGATAATGACGACCAACCAACTCTGTTGTACAGATCACAGTGGTGAGTACTGTAGTTACAATTTAGTATAAACCTAAGTGCACAGTGATACAACGAATCCAAAGAGCTTAAAAGTTTAGTAGTTGCCGATTTATACAAAATATCCCCATAATCAATGAGGACTAATTCACCGTGTATGGTTCATTTGTCAGCTTACAGTTAACAAATGTACAGAATAGATAATGGAGGTTTTAGCCAGGGCTAATGTGTGGGCTAGGATGGTGGGAATATGTAGAGGAGAGGGTGGAAGCATTTGTGTTGAAGTGGTGGGATTAATATAATAAGATCTTGAATCGCAAGACTCCAGTTGAAGCTACACTGTAAAAAATTTCTAACCCTCCCAAATCAAAAATTTCAAGTGACCGATAACATCTAAATTTTTCAATTGGCCCAAGTGAAATTCTGTAAATTTCAATTGGCCCAAGTGAAAATCTGTAAATTTAATTTTATAATTTACAGAATTTCACTTGGGCCAATTGAAAAATTTAGATGTTATCGGTCACTTGAAATTTTTGATGCCACAGTAACCCTGGAAAGCGTATTCAGCTGTTGCTATATGTATAAAAACAGCAGGACAATCTTATCATTTTGTAAGAACCAAAAAAAAGTTAATAGGAGAGGAGTAGTTAACTCTGATGTTCCTCTAATGTCTCTTTATCTTGGATGCGTGAGAACCAGAGTGGACAGTGAGACATCTCTCGAGATGCAGATCCACCCACTCGGTGCCTGGCCGAACACCCTCCATATCTGGAGGGGGGTTACACTGACAAATTCTACTGATAATTACTGATAGTTCAAGTGTGCAAACGTGAAAATAACCATAATAATATACCATATAGTATATAGAAATGAGGAAGACGTCATAGGGCAAAATGTGTTAATATTATAAGAGGAACGCTATGTAAATATACTAGTTTTACATCATTTGAAATGGGGAAGATGCATGGGCATTAATTTGTTAATTAGTTTAATTAATTAAATTAATTAGTTTTTGCGCCATCAGTCGCATGCGCACTCAAGCTCAGAGGATCACCCGTTCTTGTGAATTCAGTGAATTGTTAACTGGAGACTCACTTTGAGTCAGACTTGTGAATTCAGTGAATTGTTAACTGGAGACTCGCTCTGACTCATTTGTATCACAGTGTTGTTTCGAGAACAAATGCAATCGGATGAATCAAATTCTTGAACGAATCGTTCAGTGCGAAATGTTAACTGTTTGAACAGGTTATTTGAAAATAATGATCTCATTCATCTTTCTCAGTCCTCCTGATAAAAATGTAATTGTCTACAAAAAGGGAAGTGTCAGGATTCCCTTTCAAGGGAACTCACGTTGCGTCGATTGACGCTAAGGGAACGCTTTGCGTGATGATGTCTTGAAGCACATGTAAAATCAGTCCAATGGTGTGGCGGGACGTCAGAGGTGGGTGACGTCATGAACCAAGAAACTATAAAGCCTACCCAAACAAAGCAGTGCTAGCTTCTGTGTCTTCACAAGCGCTCTATGTGAAACTGTTTTTGTCTATTTGTTGTTGTCTGTTTTATATATTTTCAGTTATGGCAAGTAAGCAGCAGCAGTTCAGAATGTGTGTGCACCCCTGCCCGCGTTATTTAATGGGTGGGGACACACATTTTGTGTGTTGTTTGTTTGGGTGAGGAGCATGTACGGTCAGTGCTTGTGGGCGCTGGCTGTGAGCATCGATTAGATTAAGATTAAGCATCGATTGGCCGGCAGATAAGTAGGACGTTAGTTTTAGAAGCAAACTGGATGAAGGCTTCCTGCCCTCTCGTTCACAACCTCAACGGTGGGGCCTTCGTGGGAAAAACCAGTTTCATATAGAATTTATAGTACACAAACATCTCACCATTCCTCTATTACAAACTATAAATAGTGGCCGGACAGAGTTTGGTTTTCCAATCTAGTGTCTCTCCTCGACAGGGTCCACTCGAGCTTCCCATCAGGAGGGACTTTCTTTCCCAAGCAGAGGGCTCTATCTTTCACCCTCGACCCGAACTGTGGAACCTGTGGGCTTGGCCTCTGAAGGGGCCCAGTTCATAAGGGTCAGGTCTCTCAACCGAGGTTGTAGAGACCATTCTACAATCCAGAGCTCCCTCCACGAGGAAACCCTGAAGTGGAGAGTTTTCACTTCATGGTGTAGTGACCATCAGTTGGACCCAGTTAACTGCCCAGTTGGTACAGTGCTGGAGTTCCTGCAGGAGCGGTTCACTGCAGGTCTATCCCTGTCCACCTTCACCTATGGCTGTCCGGTCCCACTCAACTAGGACTATGTGGGCCTCTAAGGCCGAATTGTCAGGAGTGCCAGGGTCTCGGGTGCTTTTGTCCTAGTGCTCTTATGATTTCACATAGGACAGACACTTCTTGCTATGGTGACATTGGTATAGACATTCCCTTGGCGTCAATCGACGCAGCGCGAGTTCCCTTGAAAGGGAATGCCTCGGTTACGACTGTAACCTCGGTTCCCTGAAGAGGGAACGAGACGCTGCGTCACCTGCCATATCTCCTACGTACCTTTAAGCGACTTGCTCAGACCTTAAGAAGCTAGCACTGCTTTGTTTGGGCAGGCTTTGTAGTTTCATGGTTCATGATGTCACCCGCCTCTGACGTTCCGCCACACCATTGGACTGATTTTACATGTGCTTCAAGACATCATCACGCAAAGCGTTCCTCTTCAGGGAACGTCTCGGTTACGTATGTAACCCTCGTTCCCTGAGGAGGGAACGGAGAAAATACACATATGACCTGAGCGCGGGATGCATATGAAAAACTGGTGGAGACTTACCGTGGAAATACACATGTTGGGGTTGCCCAAGCGGGCCATGCACATGGAAGCACCTAGCCAATCACGATGGCTGACCGACCGGGCATGCACTCTGATGACGGCATCGACAGTGCAGGAGGAACTCAGGGTCTAAGAAAAACTCATCTGAGTGAAATAGCGCAAGTATCCAGTCTGGGGCTGTCGCGAGGAGCACCAGGTTGGAGAACCAAGTCTGGGTGGGCCAAAGCCAGTGCTGAAGCGGTCTCACATAAAGCAGTCTAAGCAGCGTGGCTGCCACTGCGGATGCCATATATCCCAGGAGCCTCTGAAATAACTTCAGTGGAACCACACTCTTGCCCTCGAAGTGACTCAGGTGCTCGTAAGCTGCACGTAAATAGCGAGTCGATTTCCATACCGAGAGAAGAGATCCTCTGCACGGGGGAGAGTTTGCTCTTTTCCCAGTTGACCCGAAGGCCCAGACAGGCGAGGTGCCGGAGCACCAGGTCCCTGTGTTCGCAAACCTGCTCTCGAGAGTGAGCTAGAATCAGCCAGTCGTCGAGATAGTTCAGGATGCGAACCCCGTGCTGCCGGAGTGGCACAAGGGCTGCCTCGACGACTTTCGTGAAGACACGAGGAGACAGGGCTAGCCCAAATGGAAGTACCGTTTACTGGTATGCCTGCCCCTCGAAAGAAAACCGAAGAAACGGTCTGTGTCAAGGAAGAATGGAGACATGAAAGTACGCGTCCTTCAGGTCTATCGCTGCAAACCAATCCAACGGATGAACACATTTGAAAATGCGTTTGGCTGTCAACATCTTGAATGGAAGCCTGTGAAGGGTTCGGTTCAAGATGCGCAGGTTCAGGATTGGCCGTAACCCACCGCTCTTCTTGGGTACAATGAAGTAGGGGCTGTAGAAGCCGGACTTCATTTCGGCTGGAGGGACAGAAATGGGGCAGATTGGGAAGCTGAAGCCAGGCTTCCAAAAACTGTACCAGCGGGGTCATGTGAACCACAGACGTACCCACAATGGGGCAGCGAGGCAGAACGACCGGCCCAGACATGGGAGGCATAGCATCCCGGTGTGGGGGCGTGGTCAAGTTCCGTGTCCTGACAGAGGAGGCCAGGGAAGGATGAGCGTTCTGCAGCGGCCTGCTCTGACAGGGGTCTGGTGACAGAGGGGGGCAAGAGTGGCGAGGTCGTAGCGTCACATACTGCCATCTGCGGCCTCTTGGGACTCGGAGGAAGGGGAGTCAGCTCTTTCTTTAACAAATTTAGGGTAAGGGGAAGGAGAACAAAAGATTCTCAAAAGAAGGGGGAAGGAGTGGTCCCGCTACCATCTCCTGATAAGAACTGTGCCCTTGCTCCGGGCTTTCCCGCCACCTCCTTGCTTTGGCCCAGGTGATGAAGGCTGCTGCTTGGGCCGAGCAGGAGGGGTGGTAGTCGCAGGAGGGCGGCCTCGGCGGGAAGCAGACTGAGGGGGCTGCACCGACGGCTGGGTGGAGGCAGCAGCTGGCCGTCGTGGCAGGATGTGCTTTATGGCTTCAGTCTGCTTCTGGGCGGCCGAGAACTGTTGGGTGAAGTCCTCGACCAGCCTGGGATATGGGGGAGTTGAGAAAACGAGTTCTCTCAGCCTCCCGCATATCGGCCAGGTTGAGCCACAAATGTCGCTCCTGGACCACACAGGTGGACATCACCTGACCCAGGGACCGCAGCTCTTGCTTGACCCCCAGGTCAGCTCTTCCCTCGTGTGTTCCTGAGCACCTTCACCTGATGGACTTGAAGGATGGCCATGGTATGCAAGGTTGGCTGCCGCTCCGTCGAGGGAAGAGAAGGCGGTGGACGCCACTGGGCCACGGAAAGTCAACGGGGACCTGGTGACCTCCTGATGCACTTCCGAGAAGAAAGGCACTGGGGGCGGATGGAAGCACGAGCCTCCCCCAGGAACCAATCATCCAGCCTTGAGTGCTCGGGGGAGGGCGGCGGGCACCACTCCCACCCGATGCTCTCAGCTGCCCGGGCAAGCATGGCCGTCAGCGCTGGATCCAACTTGGAGGAATCAAGCCCGCCTTGTGATGCTGTGAGCAACATAGCATCATCCACTGGAGCCCCGAATGAGACACTGGGTCCCTGGGAGGAGCCAGGCTCACCCGGAAGCTCCACGGCTTCCGATGTGCAGGGGGGTGTGGTCCAAGGAAGAATTGTCGGGTTGTTCCACACCGTAACCCTCAGATCTCCCTGGTCACCAGCCAAAGTATCCCCTCTCGAGGAGGAGATAAATTGGGGTGTGGCAGAGGGGACTCTCCCTCCAAGGAGGTCATTGAGTCTTGATCTGAACATCACAATGGGCATGTTCCCGCAATGAGAACATGACTCATCCACGAGCGCTGCCTGAGCGTGATTAAATCCCAAACACGCTAGGCAGCGCTCGTGACCATCAGGCGGATGGACCATGCGCCCACATCCAGAAACATACGGGCGAGACAGCTTTAAAAAGACGTGCCCGTGCAGCTCTTTTAGAAGAGAAAAGCTCTCTTAGCAGTGCCGAAGCGCCCAGGGGAGAACACGAACCGCGTCAGAGTCACTGCACAGACGAGCAGCAGGGCCGTGAACCCACTGAAATGTGCCGTTACACCAACACCGCTGAAGAGAGACGCTCGTTGCTTTTGAAGGCGAAGAGAAGCACATAACACTTCGGCTCCGAAGCAGAAACTTAATGCGAGATTGCACTCGCGGCTCCTTTTATACCCACGCGGTGGAGTATCGCAATGCAAATTCCACAGACCCATGGTATTTTCATATCATTGGCTCGTTTTCTAATAACTCGAAGGTGATAGGGCTCTCTAGCGAAACCTCCATTTCACCATTCACTGACATAACTCGTAGTGACTGAATGAAAGGGAACCGAGGTTACAGTCATAACCGAGGCGTTCACTTCATGAAGGAGAACTAAATCTCAACAGAGCAAGTTCAACAAGTAAAAACATCTGTTTGCTGGCAAGCCAGACAGATGTGGAGACGGGTTGAAGGAGATGAAGAAAGGAGAATCAGCGATGTGCAGGAGAATCCGTGATGTTCTCTGGCTAGCAGAAGTCATGGGTTATTGCTGCTCAATTCGGCCTAGTGCACTGTTTTTTTTTTGTCATATTACCATGATGTTCTTTGTGTAGTAGGTGACAGATGTTTGCTTAATTGACATCAACAAGTAATACTGAGAGATTTCAGGAAATGATTTATGATTAAATGTTGCAAAGACCATGGTGTGATCAGTCACTCAGTGGCCCTGTCAGGAAATCTGGTCATTAGAAATGTGTGAGCCATGCCAGCATGTTAGAGAAGAACATCCTCTTCTTCCTCTGCAGATGAGATTCCACATTTTACTTCTGGGACATTTTTCAGACAAGACCAAAACGGTGTCAACTTGATCATCAGTGCAGTGAAATTACACATCCTCCTCATAAATAACAAGAATATGACAGATAAAATTGCACTTTGTTGATTAAACAGATAGTACATGCAATTTGTTTGAAAACCTTCTGTTGGAACACAAAAGAATATATTTAGAAAAATATCTGTTTTTTTTTTTTTTTGTCATGAAAGAAAAGCCCTATATTGCTTTGAACCCCCTTGAATTTTATTAATTTCTAAACTCTAATTAATTTATGCTAATTTAGACTTTAGACGACATGCAACATATGTTAAAGTGGGTCTACGGTCATTTGGCAGTTAAAATTATTGCTCATTGACTGTGTGACCTGTGAATAATGGCTTGTGAATGGAATTTACCTTTCCTTGTGGTAAGGAAGAAAGGGAAAATTTGTGAAATTGTGTTCATTGCTATTAAAAGGGTCTGTGCCACTACCTATATGATTAGTCCCAAGAGATCTATAAAGCCAGTGAGTAAAAAGTCATCTTGATCAGAAGTTCCATTGTGGAGAAGTAGAACAGACTCATTCCTTTCAAGACTAAATGCGACACAGTAACAGAGGTATGTCACTGCTGTACTCTCCTTCCAACCTCTATTTTCAGCACTGTCCTGGGAGCCAACCAAAACAAATCTTTATCGTGTTTCTTCGTTTCCTGCTGTGCCGTTATCTTGCTACTTCAGAATTCAATCTCAGACAGCTTTAGTCATTGCGGGGAAAATGAATAAGCACAGTTCTGTTCAGGCAGATGTTAGTGAAATATAATCGAGAGATCAAGAGATTGTTTTCCCCGAAATACAAACAAAACTATGGCTAATAATGATGAGTATTATGACAAGAAATTGAAACTATATGGAAATTATTCAGTGTTTCTCCACTATCTGCATTGTTTTAATATAGAAAGTAGACTTCCAACTGTATTTCATGCAAAGTCTAAATTAGTCCGATGACCCGTTTACTGCATTATTTGAACAACTGTCAATAAGTCTTAAAACCAGCCAATTCATCCCAAAATCACTGTAAACCCTAATGCTCAAAATAAGTAATATATATTATAAGTAATATAATATAAAATAAGTGGGTTGAGTAGGGCAAACTCAAATTAAATTAGTTCAATCAAATTAACTTTTATGAGTATTTAGAACTTTCTTTTTCATTTGAGTTGATTAAACTGACATATTTTAAGTAATCTGAATTGTTTAATTGTTTTGAGTTTTATGAACTTGTTTCTTTTAATTTAGACAAAATTAAATTGAACTAAACCTGGTCTAGGATTTCTATTTCCCAGCATGCTTTGCCATGACACTCGAAAGGGAGAGTAAATACTAAAATTAAGTGTTATATAATTTTTTTTCATTTATTATTTTTTTATAAAAAATGTTTGTGCAAGATTTATGTTAAGTGGGAGATTTTGTAGTGTTTAATGTTTTGCTATGCTAATTTAGAAGAGTTTCTGTTATGTTGGGTTTTTGGGGGGTTACCATCATGGTGACAAGTGTACCATGAGATTGGTTTGAGAACAGATAAATGTTCTTTATTGCCGTATTATTTTAGCAATTGCTATGCTATGCTCATGTTATCAAAGCATTATGTTACCAATCAGCATTTACTGAATTAGCTAGATATGGCTAACTAAATTTCCTCTACTATTAAAAGTATTTAAATTGAGATTACGTGACAGTTTTAAGTTAAATGTATGAATTAACTTACTCAAAATTGTCATGTTGAGAGCAATTAAAATGTATGAGTATAAAATTTCTTAAACGTACAGTATGGGATTTTTTCTCCACTAGGGGTCGCTAACCTATTTACAATAACAAAGGCGTAGTTTGATGACGCAACATTTGCTAAGAATTATGGATGTTGTCGTCAACGTCAAGCCGACCGATCTAATGTTTATGGATAACTGAATACATCAATGTTTTTATCATGACTGTGATATGAAGCAGTTCGGGACTGCTAAGAGACAGCTATCAGCTCCACACGCGACGCGAGTCCCGCGGATATAAAAGGAATATGGACATTTCATTCTACCGAACTACACGCAGAATCACTACTCACAGGTCAGTTTATTAGACAAATTAAACTTGTGAGGTAACGCAGCGCTGTTTCACTTGGTCTAACATTACACTAGCACACTAAACCGCATTTGAATGTGTTGAAATGTAACTTATGTGTTAGTTTGTCTGTATGAGACTAACGTTAGCAGTAACGTTAAGCTAGATCAACATTAGAATAACATACAGATCATATTCTGACATTTTATCATTGTTGAACTATATAACATTGATTAGTTTTATGTAAATGTGCTCACCTGTTTAATAAAGTACATGTAGGAGCAGTCGAAGTCTCGGACGTGGAGCTCTCGTTTATATACTGTCTATGGGAGCTCTCGGCATCTCGAAAACACCGCGCTGATATTGATTCTCGTTTTAGTTCTCCTTTTTTATCCAAAGTCTGCTTGCCATGGTCCATAATGTTTGAACGAAACAACAACAGCGTGCAAATAGACATTGCGAACAGTGGTCCACGTCTGTCGTCTTGGTTACTATCAGAGGGCTCTGGTCAAAGAGTATAGAAGTACCAAGAGGCGAAACTCAATAGAACGTTCCATTGCAACAAACTCACCCATGCGCAGAGCTGCAGCTCCGCCATCTTGGACTGAACGCAACACAGCTGTCATAGAATTGAACGATACCGGTTCAAATTCAAAAGCGGTTAAATGAACTAAAAAGTAGTTTCTAGTTTTTAATATCTCTAGAGCAGACATCCCATGTCTCCCGGAAGATCCGGGAGTCTCCCGCATATTGATAGCGGCTCCCTGATGCCCACAAATTAGCTAAAATCACCCGGAATCTAGAGCGAGCGAGCAAGAGCGCGCAGCTCCAAACCGTGTAACGTTAGAGCACACGGCAGGAAGGGTGAGGGAGCGAAATATCAACATATCAACCTAAAATGTGGAACACAACTTGTTCAGATTTTTTGCTTTCATTTTCTTGCAGTTCTAGAGTAAAATATATTTTGTAATATATATATTTTATATAAAATATAAATAATTATATTTTAAATTTGTACATTTTAATAAACTCAAACTTATATAACTTTTTTCTGTTTCACTTTCATAATTTATTTCACTTCAACAATAATCTGACAAATTAAAACAAGACCAACCATAGGTCTAAATTCCAAAGCATTCCTGAATTACAACCATTAAGTTTGGATAGTGATTTTCATGTTTATGCGAAAAAAAGTTAAAGGGTTAATTTAGTGATAACAATGAATTAATAAAGCGGTCATTTGCCAGGTTAGGTGTTCATATATCTCTGAAAGTATGCGATTTAAAAAGCCAATTTCGAGTCTTGACAATTTCGACCAAATACATAACATTAGCAAACTGTTACTGCGGTTATGGGATAGCTTACATTAACGTTACAGCACCTGTTATCGTTGACGTTAGCTCACTTTAAAGTTAATAAAAACCTTTTCTACTTTACCTCTCTGGATCTTTGGGGAATCTATGAAATGCTAGTTGATTGGTTGTACACTGGTAGTTGATGGCAGAACACTGTTTTCTTTGTTTCCAATTATTTCCAGACATAATGTTAATGCTGTACAGTAGTTGTGCTAACGGTAAAGCCGTTGGTTCAGTCCAAAATGGCGGCCGCGCTACCGAAGCGCCACCTAGTGGCTGTTGTCAAAACTGCAACGGAGTTTCGCCTCTTGTTACTTCTATACTCTTTGCTCTGGTTCATAGCTCTGGTTACCATGGCAGCACGAGCGGAAACCAGGGACAACGCGGATATGACGCCATTGACTGCGACATAACGGAAATAAAGACACGGTCTGTGTCTTCGAATTAAAATATTAATTTCTCTGGATTTAGAAGTTAATTGGAACTGTCGGGATAATGTAAATACACAACTTTAAAAAATATATAACATAGATATAGTGATTTTTTATATTTTTAAAGCAAAAAAAAATACATATTGTGCCTTTAACTTAAAATATTTGAAAATAACTGATTCCCTCAATTTTTTTGAGTTTTGGCAACTTTAGAACTTGGTCATTCTAATCTTGTATCTTTATAGGATTTTCTAATATTCTCAGAATCAAAGTGGAGATATAAAGGGTTAATTCACCCACAAATGAAAATTCTGTGATAATTTGCTCACAGGCCGCATGTCGTTCCAAACCTGTATTCATTTCTGTCTTCTGTATTACACAAAATAATCTGTTTTGAAGAATGTCCCAAATGAGTCAAAGTCAAAGGGTGCAGTGTTTTACATACTTTTATTGTATGGACAAAAAAGTCATAAAGATTTAAAACAACATGATGGTTAGTAAATAATGACTGATTGTTTCCTTCTTGCAGTGCACAATTTAAGAGTGCAATGAAATCACGGTTTCACCATATATATAGACCTTATTAAGAGAAGCACTGTGACAGGTATGAAAGCAAGGCTATGAGGGATAGATTTGTCATGTTTTCAGTGGCATCTGCTGTAAAAAGCTGTATAATTCTCCTAGTATACCTTTTTTTCTATAACTCATGTTTTCTGGAGGTTTTTGTCTACTGACGTGGCTTGGAAAGGTATTTTTGCGGTGTTTCGTCAACAGAACAATTTAAAAACACATTAAATAACAGTATAGCCCACTAAAGAGATATGTATCGCTCACAGCCTCACTTTCATTCCCGATGGCGCTGCTGTGAATAAGGTCTAGAGCTTTAAACATGCCTGCTGAATGAAGCTTTCCCTGTGTAAACTTGTCCTTACTCAAGTTACATAACCCTATCACCCCAAATCCCCCTTTAGCAGGAGGGGGCCCGTTTTAGCGTCCTTAAAATAAGGTGATAAAATGGTTCATCTTTGCAGCTCTGTCACCTCTGACTTTGTTGACTTTGTCTTGGCAATCTGTTTAAAGCTAACACTAAAAAGAGCTTGCCACTAATTTACAATTCAAACGTTTTGTTTTGTGTATATTTTAAGCCTTATATTGAGGAGAGCTAAATTCTATTTAAATATCCTTTATATACACACACACACACATACGCGCGAGTATATATATATATATATATATATATATATATATATATACAGCATTATATATGTGTGTGTGCGTGTGTGTGTGTGTGTGTACATGTGTGTGTGTGCGTGTGTGTGGTTGTTTGTTTGTTCATCTCATTTTTCCTTTTATATTTATCTTCTGTCATAACATGATGTAACGCTTAACACCGATAATATTCTTCTACTGATATGTAAACTTGCAGGTTGTCCAATGAGGTAAAAGTTCAGTAAACAGTTTGAATCTCTTTGAATTGATTGAAAAACAAAGCACTTTTTAGTACTTGGCAATTTTAACCATGTATTATTTCACAATTCCTTAAAAAGACACAGGCCATTGGGACAGTAACTCGGTTTCATTTACTCTTCAAAGCCAATCTTTACACACATTTGGCACTTGGCTAATGTTAATGTTGGATCCTGGAGAGGGTTAAAGCAATCCAACAAATATTACATTATCAGCTACTGTGTCCCCCTCAGTCTCCCTTCATTTCCCTCAAAATTAGAGGAACTACATCAACAATCTGTTAAGATTTTGCAGGGGTTGTCAGTTTATCAAAGTAGATTTATAATATAATATGCTTTCAAATGAATCTAGCTGATGATTGTTGTTGCTATGGGTCATTTCCTCTATGTAAACCACTAAATATAAAGTAGCAATAATTCAGACTCACTGCATGTTTCTTCTATTTATTAAAAGCAGTAATTTTCTAACACACTGGGCTGCTTTTCTTCTGGTGTTACAGTGATAGGGGAGCGCGGGGCACAACGGGGCTAGTTGTAACACGCTTGTTTTAGAATGCTTCCGCAAATGCTTGGATGACGAAACTTTGTGTATTTACTAGTTGCCATATCAACACTATATAGAAAAAAAATTCCGCCAAAATTATTATTTTTTTTGGAAGATATCCATAGACATTTATTAAACCATAGCAAATTAAAAAAAAAAGAGAGTAAATTTCTTACTTGAGTTAATTTTTCATCTCTATTTTTTGTGTTTATTTAAAATAAGACAAATCTGATATTATTTTAATCTCCAAGATGTTATTTAACAGTTGAGATAGTTATTTAATGCTTCGCTAACTAGCAGAAGACACTAGCAGGGTTTAAATCCCAGTTGTGCAGGCGGGGGCATGTTGTAACACTGCGTTACAATGTGCCCCTATTAGAAATATGCTATTATATTCTATACTTTTATTAATTTTATTGAGAAAACGTGAGAAAAAGGTGAATAAAGACTGAGAGTCAATGTTCAGAAATGACTAATTATTTATTTGTTTTGAACTATGTTGTATAGCTGTGTTTTCCTGTGTTCGTAGTCAAAACTCAAAAATGAGTTTATATTTAATTATTAAAAATTGCCATTATTTTATATGAAAAAGTTTTTTAATTGTATTTTATTTAGAAAATATTTTAGTTTGTTTTGTATATTTTTTTTATTAGATCAGATAACATTTTAAGCTGTCATATGTTATGTTACAATGTGCCCCACACATGTTACAATGTACCCCGCCTATGGGGCATGTTGTCACATTTCACTTCCATTCTTTCGGGGTATATCAAGAAAAAATATATATACTGTATTAATAAAACAAAAACACATCATTGTACTAGACATGTGGGAAATTAATGTGGGAAAAAAATAAATACTCTGAACCATAAGTAGATTTACACAAACTGAGAAAGTCAAAAAGCGTTACTTTGTGCCCCGCTCTCCCCTACTTTCTTTCATAAAAACAGATCTTGGATTTCCAGGAAGCATAAAGATAGCTGGTTTAAAGAGTTCAGATGAACTCTTTTTTTTATTTATCTTATTCAAAAGTTAAATCTTGATGGTCCTTTTCAATCTGTTCCTCAGCATTTTGCAGACTAGAATAACTCGTACAGGAGGGAGAAAAGAAAACAATGGAATCACCAGGGATATTAGTCATGTTTCGTATTTGCAGTGATTTGGAAAAACTGCCATTTGTGCAAATTGTAAACACTTCTGTACACACTCTTATCCAGTCTGCTGGCAGTTGGTCATGAGATTCGCCGGGGTTCATGGAAAAGCAGACCCAGAGGTAATGTTGTTGAGAAGTGGCTCGATGGCGAGATTCTCAGAATCCTGTAGCCTTTCCCAGAGACTCGAACGATCTTTGTAACAGTGCATGTGCAAGAGACAATGCAAAATGAATGCGCAAACATGTTTTTCATTACAGGATGTTTGACTTGCCATAAAGGTAATTAAATAGATCTTGATGGAATGATTACAGGAATATGCGACTATACATCAACACTAATTATTTCCCATAAACATCCCGGTTTGTTGTCCTAATCTGAGATGTACGAGTAAACAATAGCAATCAATACAGAGCTCACTGCCAAAACATGCAGCATCTGAACGTCTCTTTGTATCAAGTCAGTTCCGCTTCTTTCTTCTCAATAGAGTGGATGTTACACTGAAATCCTATGAAAAAATGTATTGTTATGGTATGAAGAAAGATTGAAGTCAATACAGCGAGATCTATCCGTGAGGTTTGTTATTATTTCCTATAGAGGAAAATGTTCCTGGGTGATTATGATTGATATACAATAATAAAACATAATTTGACAAATCCCCCAAAAAAAAAAAAAAAAGTATTAGTCAACAATGACATGCTACATTTCGTATTTGATTAAATACAGTAAAGTTCAAGTATATTTTTAAAAAAACATAATGGTTACACTTTACTCTCGCAATCACCTTCCAGCCATTCGGGACCTGATGCTTTGGAATGAAGCTCTAGCTGTGTGCTGTGGGATATGAAAATCCTTGAGTTTTATATGATTATTATTCCATAAGGGGATTTATGTGAGTACATTTTATGCGGGTGGTTTGGCGAGATCAACCTTTTTGCCCAATTGACAACCCATTTACACACACATAGAGAAACCTTTAACCACAAAACTACAGGACATAAAAATGGATTTTAACTATCCTCTGAGAAAGCATGATGACATTATGATTTTGATTTCTGTATCTGTATGTCATTATCCTCTCTTTCTTTCTCTTTCCTCGAAAACAGATCACACTTCTGTTTTGCAGCTGGTTTTATTCCACTACTCATTCTTCATTTCTTAGATATCAAAACTGTAACTATGACCACACCTCAGCAACAAGTCAACATATCCATACAGCTGGTCTCAAATGTCCCACAATTACAGCCGTCTGCAGTGAATGAAGGTCACTGAATGAGCACACACATCAGTTAGCACTTATAACGTACATGATGCACGCTAATGTGAAAATTTGATGTTTGTGATGTTAATACATAAAATGAGTTCTTCAGAAGTGCTTCATGATACAAGTGATTTGAATAAGATGATGATTTAAGTTTGTGTTATTGTAAAGTACTGTTGAAATTAAAATGAGTTTTTGCATCCTAATTGGGCTCCAACAACAAAATCATGTTTTACTAAAAGGTGTTGAAAGGTGTCAAACATATGGGTGGTGGGTTTCAGCAGTGTCACTCTTATGCACTACATTATGGATAATTTGTTTTAAAAATCTAAAATCTATTAAATGAAGCTGGACAAAACTTAATGATTAGTAAATATATATTGCATGTTCACCCCAACAGCCAATAAGTAAATTTTACAAGAATATAGTATTTCAGTCTTTCTATTTAAATTTTCACATTTAACTTGCCATTTCTTTGTAATTCTTTGTGAAATTTAATAGCAATTTATGTGTGAAAATTGTGTCAAAGTAAATCCTACACCGTTTGATTTCAGTGCATAAATACTAATGTCTCGCTTTCTAAATCATAAACCATAAATTTGTAAAAGCATTTTGGAGCATAACATGGGCGACTTAATGAGGTGACACTGGGAAACAGAGGACATGATAAATCCCAATGATTGAAAGTACATTAGAGTAACAAGGAAAGGGGGTTAGGATTTAAGCACATAAACCATGGATGTCGGCACAGGTACAAAGCGCTGTCCAAGCATTCTATGCTTTCGGATTCAACCTTTAGATCAATGATCCCCAGTGGTCCATGTTAAAACATACGGTTACACTTTATTTTAAGGTGTCTGTGTTACAGTGTACTGATAAATTCAAGTACTGAGTAATAATAACTACAAGTACGTACTATAGGGCTGGGGTTAAGATGAGTGTTTGGTTTAGGGTTATTCCTACAGTTACTACATGTAACATGTAACAATGACACTGTTAAATAAAGTGTTACCAAACATACTTAGTTCTGACTGATGCTGTCGCACATACGCATGATGGAAGCGTTTCACATTGTTTACAGAGTGTCACATATGACATGTATTGTTGTCTGGGAGAAACATGCTTTTACTTTCGGTTTCTTTGACAGCTGATGGCATCTTAGCACGGCTATACAATTTCATGGGCCCAGCCCATTCGGGTCATATGGAGAGCTGGCCGAATGCCTGAGGGGTGAGATAAAACTCATTGCTTCATCACTTCCTAATACTAGAAATAAAGAAGGAAAATCATCTCCAAATTAAAGAAAAACATAGTTGAAAGTCACTGTCACAGAGTGTCCATACACATGAAGGAAAGCCTGATGATGACATCATTTCCCCCAGTGGGACGCTGATAGCAGCTTGTTTGCGGGTGAGCTGAACATTTGACTCGAGATAAGAGAGTAGGAAACGCAGATTGGAACAGCTGTTAGGAGGAGGGTCCAGCTGTAGCTGAAGGGCAAGACTGCATGAGGATCCCTGGGATCTGTCAGTATAAATAAACAGGAGGTTCCTTCATTTTCTTTGACATCATCCTTCGACATACTGATACTTAACCCCGTTACCGCAATGCACATGAGCATTGCCATCATAGAGGGAAATATGGGAGATATGGAGAGACAATACAACTTACTCCACAATATGCTCTGCTTGTGGTTATATACACTCTGCACCAATGAACTCCTATTAATTCTATTATGTTCTAACAGTAAAACTTAGCTAACAACAAAACTAAAAGACAGATTTTTGCAAGCAAGCAAGCAAATGAACTAACTAACTAACTAACTAACTGACTAACTAACTTTCAGTTATTACTAATACATGAACATTTCTTTAATTAATGTATCTGATGTATTTGTACACTTGGAACTAAAAAAAAAGAAAAAGAAAGAATAAATCATCGTTCCTAAAACCATAAAAATTATTCGGACCTTTCTCACTGTTGTCATTTAGAATGTGTTCTAAATGATGATGTGTTCCTTTTTGTCTGAAAATAATAAATACAAATTACAGAGTTATTTATGCATATATGTAATTTTATCATGGTAAACACTTCTGAATAAATGCATAAATGTAATAATATGCCACTGTCTATAAAAGAATCCAGATGCATTAGTGCAAATCCACAGCCATCATTTTCCATTGTGGTACAGTGTTATCAAATGGCATTGGTCACATTTTCTCGACTTTCTCAATGAGTTAACTACAACAACAACAACATCTAATTAGTCTATCAAAGATGCAGAAAATCGTGACATAGAAGAAATCTACTTTGAATTTGTAGAGCACTTCAACGGGGTTCCCAAACCATGTGGCTTAAAAACATCATATTATTGCTTAATTTAAAGGCTGTCCTTTCACTTCCAGCAATACATTATGTTGCAACTTTTTCTGAACAGATTATGTTGCCAAATGCTTACTTGATACCATTCAAAGACAATTGTAGGAGGAAGAAAAAACATAAAGGTTAGCCAGAACCCAAGGCTGCTGATATTTGGCCCATCCTCACAATGCAGTGTTTTACATGGTTGAAATACATAAATACTCCTGCTGGAATACGCCATATGATGTTAAAGATAAATAGTTATGGTTTGAGTGTGGTCTTTAGAGTGCATATACCATCATGCATTGGTATTGAGATCTCAGGTGCCATATTTATCGCTGAGTAATTGTACTTATAACAACATACTGATATACTCCATATATTTCCATGGAGCATTATGGAAATGGAGTGCATAGCCTGAATATTTTACAGGATATAGAAAACAAATCTAATAAAACAATAAAACGCTACAAGTAAACTACTCCACCGAATCGAAAGATTGTTGTAAATGGTCTGATAAAAAGTGAAGCAAAAACACAAGCTGTTTCATTTCCACTGACTGGCTATTTTTCACTCGCACACAGCGGTTAAGCTGCCATGCCAAGCTGATTAAGTTCATCATGGTCACCTCTGAGTTCCGCAGTCCAGCTGACTGCTAATGGAGAAGCAAACTGTGCAATGGGAAGTTCAGTTTCTCATGCACAGAATATTCCAGCAGGACACCAGATTTTCTCCAACAAATACAACTAAAAAAACTGGAAAGAGAGAGAGAGAGAGTTGTATGAAATCGCCAAACCCAAATTGTTGTGCATGAAATAATTATTCATGGATAATTGATTGATTGTTAAAAACTGGAAACATCCCAAAGCTATTATACTAAATATCAGCAATCTGGAAACAGTGCTTGGCCAATCAAATTAGAGTACTGCAAATGACTAATAAACAATATGGAATAACATGCAATATTCTACAACGGACATCAAAAGGATAACAACTGTAAATCCAAATAGAACTCAGAACAAGGAAACAATTGCAAATAGCAATTATGATCTACTGATTCTTCGCAAAACTTTAATGTTTTTTAAACTTTCAAATGATGGGCATCGTCCCGCTGTGACTTCAACAGTGATGTTGTACAATGTTGTAGCCTTAACTTTCACTATCAGTCATGCAAGTAGATGAGGCTGTGAGTTATAGAGCTCTTATCTTTGTGAACCCTTTGCTGACATGTAATATCTTCAAGCATCAAGATATGGGGCCATCAGGGCATCGTATGAACGCAGGACCTCTCAATCTGCTTAATAGAACATGAGTGGGGGAGTGTGTTATCAGTAATCAGTATCGCAGACGAGACAGCAGCTTTATATAGAAGTGTCAGTATCTTTAATTTATGAAGTGTTTGTGGTATATCATTTAGGCCTCTAGTGGCCAACACCAGCAGTAGAGCATTTGTAGACACAGGAGAGGCTATCAATCCACTTATTTCTTGGGCTAAAAAAAACTTTTTGATGAAGTTCAATATTGGGGTGCTACTTTTTAAAGCAATGCTTTACAACATTGTGTTACTCCCTAATAACTAATTGCGTAACTTAGTTACTTTTTTTAAAGTCACTTTTTCTCACCTGGGTTGGGCTTGCTTGTTTGTTTTTTAATAACAGATGCAAATGTAAAGGCCCTTACCCACCCAAAGTGAAATGAATAAACCTTAAAACCTTAAACCCTAAAGACTGAAAGAAATGCAAATTCAAAGCTGTACAGAGGGCGCAGCTCAAACAAACCTTTCAGCTGTATGCTGCCATTATGGATTACTGAAGAATAGGACGCTGGGAAAGAAAGTTCAACACTCTTACTTCAGCAAAAAAGAAAAAAGAAAACACATTTTCGTTTAGACATTGGTTAATAAAGTGAGATTACATAAAGTATTTGCATTTATTAACCTATTTAATTATTGCAGGTTTGCATAATATTCTGAGAATGCATTTTTATTTATTTTGACGAATACTGGATCTGTTTTTGTGCAAGTGAGATGAGTAAATTAATGCTCACATTTAGTCTAGAATTACAATAACCACTGTTTACACAGCGCACACAACACCTTATGCCCACTTTCTCTCAACATGAGGACAAGAGAGGTGTCAGTTAATAAATGTGAAAATAATGTGTTACTTATTTGAAAAAAGTAACTCCGATATTTTGTAAATTTAAAAGTAATGCGTTACTTTACTTGTGTAATGGATTTTTTCTAAACCTGACTATCTAGCGTCTGCAAATCGACACTTAATAACCTTTATACTCTAGCTCTCTGTGTCTTCCGTCGACAACTGGCCGAGTCTCTTACCCTAACTTCTTTGCTGCGCAGCATAAATAACAAAAAAGACAGACTTCAGTAAATGTCCCTCAGATGGTTTATTCAAACGGCCGGGAGTTCTCGAGCAATACTCAGAGAACCCCGACCCAACAGAAGAATACAACAGGCTTTATAGGATACACATCAAAATAGAATCATCATGACTAACATGTCACGCTCTATCAATATGATTGGTTAAATTGTTTAAAGCAATCGGTCTGTGAAATTATACAGACAAGTTCATATTTCACTGCATTGCCTATTCTTTTATGGCTCTGGCTCATCATGAACAAATACAGCCAAGAAGCAAAGGACCATGATACAGATCAGAGTTACATGATCAGAATCATTTGCCTTTTGTTTCTTTGACCTAGTTTTGTCAGCTTGATACACAGAGAGACTGTCCAGTCAAAAAACTGGGAGTAGAGAAAACGAATATTAGCTGCAACTCCAGACTCCATGATGTCTTCATCCATTTAATCTCTCTGATATACACTGTACAACTGTTTGCATTATTAGAGCAAAATGTTTTGCTCATGTTTAGAACTTGGATTTTAGAGGGACTAAATGAACACATTAGCAGAAAAACTGGTTATTTTATACATTCTGCTTTCATATACTGAGAATCAGAGTGTAAATGACTGCCGTCTAGACGAATCTTATTGCAACTACTGGTGTTTGCTATTTTATTACAAGGTTCTGCCATTTGCTCGCTGGTGTTTCTTTGGGATCTTGGCCAGTTGGCTTGTGGATACACCTGCGATTTACTTGGATGGCACCATTAAGTTGTCACTGGAGGTCTTACAGCAGTCCATAAAATGGAAAGCGCCAAAGATGGAAGCAACACGTGCAGTTCCCCAGCGCAAAGCCCTGCCAGAAGGAGTTAAGCAGCCAGTTTGCCTCTGTGTAGCATAGCGTGATGTAATGCATTTGCAAAATCTCTGCCGATTTGAGCTCTGGCAGTTAAAGGCAGTGAGCAAGCGAGAGTGAGTGTATCATGACCTCTGTAGCCAAATGGCATAAGGGTGTGTGAGTATTTTTCACCCACCAGGCAGTCGAGGCCAAAAGGCATGAAGGTTTCATGCTTGTTTGAAAAGACGGGGGTGAGAGGCAACAGTTTGTTTGTAGGCTGAAACAACAAGATCACCCACAAAGTTTCCTTCTTTGAGTTCTTGAAATCGACTGTGAATGGTAAAAACTCAACCTTTAAAATACCATTCTTTGGTTAAAATAACCACTGCATTTTGTCAGTTCAAATAAGTAGTTGTGACATGCTGTGAATCTGAGGCCAAGAGTGAGAATTGTGATGCAAGCATGTGGCAGTCTCAAAGCTTGTTTCATTCCAGCTGGAAATGTTAGAATTAACATGTCATAAATGATTAAATCCTGTTTAACCGTTTCACAGTCTTTACTTTTCAATGTGGAGTCTCTGTGTTTTTTCTTTCAGTTTTCCTTATAATGTTGGGATTTTACATTAAAGGTGTGGTTCTTTTATTTATTAATTTCTATGCCTTTATGAGGTTCTCACGGCTCTGCTACAAACATAGTGAGCCGCCTCGCTGCCTACAGCCATTAAAGACAGCTATCTTCTAGCTGATGTCATGCTTTTCACTGTCTCACGGACAGTTACTACTCCATTGACTATGGACGCAACCGCTCTACTGCTTTGTGATACTTTACCTGTAGAGGACACCATAGAGTTCCACCATCTCTACTCTTTCAAACTTGAGTTGTAAAAACTCGAGAACCTTCTGAAATATTTCAAATGTTTGGTGAGTGGTGGTATAAGGTTAATGCTCTCACGTAGCATTCCACCCTAACCACTAAACCCTACCCTAAACCTTTTGTTTGTAATTCACCAACAAACTGATGGTGTTGACAAAAGCAAAAGTGAGATAAAAATGCAATTCCTGAAGCAGCCATGCCATTTTAGCTAGCTTTGAGCTAGTTTTTCAAGGATCGCGACACGTGTTTCACGGGACACGTACCCGAGTGAGGTGAGCACCAGGCAATTGTCTATTGTATTAGCTTACAAATCATGCACTATGGTAAAAGTGATTTGAGATCATAAGACAGTAGGAACCACACAAAAATAAGTCTTTATTAATCAATACTCTGCCCATGTAATCATAATTTGAGTGAAAAGGAATACAAGTAGGTGTTTTACTGCCACTAAGCTGGAAACTGCAGTGAATTGTATGTATAGGAGTTTTGCAAAAATGTAGGTAAAGGCACATTTTTCCAATAAGCCCATGTTGAATAATCATTAAAATACACTGTATAAAGCCATTTTATTAATATTTTTGGTACTGAATAAAATCAAAGCATATATATGAACCTTTCTCTTGCTTTGTCAGCCACAATGCATTCTGGGATTGTCTACTCATGGAGTGCACATGGAATACTCTCTTATTTGGCTAAATGAGGTATCTAAGGAGTCGTCATTACACTGTCTACCTTTTGGAACAGCCTTCACATCGGGAGCACACAAATGATGCCTTAAATATTTAAGGCTGTTTCTCTGTACTCTGATTTCTTTTCTGTGTTGGCATCTAAATCCAAAATTTTAAGATTCATGCAGCTGAGTGTGTAGGAGTGAAAACAGATCTTATTTCCCTCTCTCCAGGAAAACCAAAATGGTCTCATTTAGAACGAAGTCCTGGGCATTTTTTTAATGATTTAATGACAGGAGAAGTCATAGCATGGACTCTGGTGCTGGTTTGGCACCCAGGCCATTAAAAACACAAAACCACACAACAGCTGGGAAAATTAGCTTTACAGAAGGAGACATTTTTTACACCCTAGGTCAACAATTACAAGGAAAACGCTCATTTGATTGCACTGACGATGTACAAATGTTTACAGCTCTGACAGCTCAGTTCAGTCATCATTGTGGCTATTTAGATGCAGCATTGTCGTTAACTAGTGTGTGGTCTTTCTTTTCACATTAAACATCAGTCGTTTTCAGGTGCTAAAATGGGCCGTATATATAATCTAGGGGCTTAATCAAGGTTAACGCTTGATCTTAAGATGGATTTATTTCAAAGAGCCTGACGTGTACTGTAGAAAGCTGCCCTTCCCCTAAAAGGGAAAAATGGTCAGAAATGTGTTACGGATTGTTTCAATCTCATTTCATGCATACGAAACAAAGAACAATTACCTTGGCTCACTTAGCAGACTCTATGCGTTATGTCAACCATATGTTGAGGAGCTATTTCAACTGTAATATTTCAAATGTTCACAAAGGGCATCATGAAACTCATACCCATAGTGAAAGTGATCTCCACACACTTGCAATTGTGATGTGAGAAAGGTGCTTGACTGTAATCCTCCAGATCTCTTACATTCACAGGCAGGACTCAAATGGATTATTCTCAAACATGACAGTTCAGAGAAAGTGTCCTGGCTTCAAAATCATAAGAAACTGTCACATTATCACTTATAAAAATGACCTGCATTGCAAGCCTATGCGTTCTGAAGTCATCAGAAAATATTTTATTCTGTACTGTACAGGAAAGGAAAGACATGAACAAGTTGCAACACATGTGCTCACTAGGATCTGCAATCAGTCTTGGAGTATATTGCGTCCCATATATCTGTTCATGCTTTCTTTTGGAGAGTGCAGCTTTTGTCCCATGTCAGGCCCTGGGAGGTAAAATATGGATGGCAATTATTTAGGGGAGCCTCAAGGTCCACTGTACACAATCATATATTGAGAACACTTCCAGTTAAAAATCATGAGAACAAAAAGTTCGATAAAATATACATTATCGAGTGTTATGACAAGTACTTTACAGAAGTCTTACTCAAGTGCTCCGCATTGCAAAGAACTGTAACGCCCAAAATGGACAGGAGTATACATAATTTGAAATAGACTGACAAACAGCTAATCTTCTTGAATCATCTGTTCAAGATGTTTGTATCGTAAATCTGCATGTACATGGTAAAATAATCATTTGACTTTTGGAAAGGCTGACATTGAGTAATTAGCCTGAATTTCATCAATAGTGTGTTTTATAAAATATGGGTGATATGTGAAATGAGGTGCAACTTTGGCAGTGAGTCAAAGTCTATGATAACAAAGCCCTAAATCTCTCTCAGCACGTGGCAACATACACAAAACATGAAATAGAGTAGCTTGTATGCACTGTAAATCATGAGCCATATTACTGTGACCTGCACATTAAAATTTCAGCCCCCCTAAAGAGCCTGAGGGCATGAATCATGAAGGATGAGGATAAATTTGGCTATTACATTCCCACTGGATACAAGATGTAAGTCTCTCACATCTTAGTGCTGTGAAGAGACTGAAACATGCCCACTACTAACCTGAAATATGACATTTTGAAGACCTGAAAGGCTCTTTTAAACTATGGCAGGATTTGGTGCTCCAGCATTTACACTGAGGAAGAGATTTTCAGCATAATGGAATGTCAAAGGAAAACATAAAACACAGGAATATCCAACTCAAACAGGGGAGGATACTGGGATCATTAGTTTAGCAATAGCCGTTGGTTAATCACACTAAAATTACATTTCTAAGGGGGAAATGAGGCTTCTGCTACATCTTTTTCTAGAATTTCCACAGGCACTCGAGAGGACACATGAGCTACTCTCTTAAACAAATTCCAACACCAGTGAGGTTGAAATACCACTGCATAATCTGATATTTTTCTTACTCAAACCTGATTACAACTTTGCTTGTTTTTAAATAAATCTAATAAAGCTAACTTTAGTAGTGCTGTTTCACTACTGTTGTTTCCAGATGGTCAAGTCATCTGGGTTGGAAAAGTGAAGCTTTTGGCTATGTGGTTAATAATGGATGTTTGTATTTACCTTAAGACAGACTCTTTCCTCCAGTTAGATGCAGTCGGAGAACACCTTCTCTCAAGGAGGAAGTAATCTTCTTACTTTAATAACAAATATTGCCACACAAGGTCTGCAAACCGAACCTCTGGAGACTTTGTGGGTGAATGGACATCTGGGACTGGGGTTTCACACGATCACATGGCTCACCATGAGGCAACCAGGTCAAATATACAGTTGAGAACCTCACATGGAGGTATTGGGCAAGCTTAGCCTTTAGCAGCAATAACACACTGAACATCTCACTGGTAGATTGATAGAAATGCAAACATCCTAAAAGCTCTGTATCTCTAACAAGGTTAAGATATTACAAAAACATTCTCATTGCAATTTGTAACTATTTTACATTTTGGTGAATTGAGAATTGACTGAGTCTTTAGGGGTGGAGTTTAATGCTTATTTTTCTAAAAATCATACTTTTTCATATCAATCACATTGTACAATTTCATTGGCATTAAATTTACAGTAGTCACACTCTCGACAAACCTGTCTGTCCTAAAATTTAATTTGGTTGAAGTAGCTTAATTATGCCATGGCATGTGTTATTTGTAGAGAAGGCAATGCCAGAATGTACGATTTGATCAAAGTATGTTTTAGTTAACATATGAAGAGTTCAGATGCAAAAGCCTAAGTGCCATCTGAAATTTTCTTCTGGAATGATCATTTTTATCAAGCTCGTATATTTAAGTTCAATAATTTCACTTAAATGGCAATGCAAATTACCTATTAATTGTCATTTAAGTGAAATTACTTAACTTAAATATACAAACTTTATAAAAATGATCATTCTAGAAGAAAATTTCAGATGGCACTTAGAGGCTTTTGCATCTGAACTCTTCACATGTACATTCGGCAGTTCACTTTAACCATATTTTAAACAATGGAATTATGAAATTATACATAAAGATATACTAAAGTCATACTTAGGTGGGTCAACAACAGAATTCTAAAGTTCATCTTACATGCAAAATACATTTAAATTATAATATATTATCATTGGATTTCAATTGACATGTAGTTATGTGCAGGAAAACATTACATTCAATTTGTATATTCTATTAGACACTTTGCAGAACACGAAAAGTATTTTGATTCCACACTATTTTTAATTGAAGTTAGTACCAGGCCAAGGTTGTACTTTTGCTTTTCACTGAAGCTCCGCTCCTCTACTCTCCCGAAGAGAATGAACATTGCCAGTGGGAATAAAATAAGAGTACGGTTCCCAAATCAAGTAATGTTTCGACAGACGACACATTGTGTGCTCTGACAATCTCTGTGAAATTCCTTTGAGAAATACAGCTGTTGGTGATCTCATGGGACCATAAAACAGTAATGACTGTGGTATAATGGAACACATTGACAGCCCGGCTCACGTTTGTGGGCAAAATTGAACTCTGCCGTACAAATTAAAACAGCTCCCACCCTCCCAACGTCCCAACGTGTAGGGATACTCTCTGTGTTTGCTCTGGCTAAATACTGATAAACCATTCCTAATCATTCTTCATTATGAAGAATTATCCATAACAGATCTAGAATAGCACAATCTAGACCAGGATCTCTCGGTTTTGAAAGTTCAGGGGCCACAAAGCAGTACACAAAACACTATAAGGGTTCAGCATCACACACAGATGAAACCTTCAAAAATCTGTATGAATTTCTTTCTTCTGCTGAACACAAAGGAAGACATTTTGAAGAATGTCGGTAACCAGACAGTTGATGGACCCCATTGACTTCCATAGTAGGAAAAAAAAAATACTATGGAAGTCAATGGGGTCCATCAACTGTTTGGTTACCAACATTCTTCAAAATATCTTCTTTTGAGGGTGAGTAAATGACAGAATTTTCATTTTGAAGTGAACTATTCCTTTAAGCTTTCGGGATGTTGTTACATCATTTCTTACATCTGTTTGCAGTTTCTTTCCCTCTCAAACGGTAAAGCAATTCAGTGAACATTGCACAGGTTCTGACGTTACCAACATTGTTCAATGATTTTGGCATTCCCAAAACCACAGTTCCAACAAAGATTAGCAAACAGCATTGCAAACTTACATGGCTGGCTCTCAAGCTGTGGTTAGAAGCATAATTTCTTGTTAAAATGAAATGTGGACTTAAATAGATCAGGCTCTTGAGCAAAATAAGCAAGCTAACATTCAGTACATTATATATATATATATATATATATATATATATACATTTTAATCTATATATCTTTGCCTGCAAACAATCAGTGCCCGTTTCTGATGAGTGTGCAATGCGCATACATAAATGCGCAAGGAAATGTATAAGGGAATCCGCAATGAATCAAACATCAAATAAAACAAAACGACGGGGAACAAACACAGTGAAATAGTCCTCAGATTGTTGCAGCAGCATTTCAGAGAAATGACCCAGACAGCAACATAGTGTCGGCCAAGATCGTCAATATGAGACGCAGATAGATATGGGCCAGAAGGCGCCTCCTAGCGGTCTAACCCTAACCCTACCCCAGACCTAAACCTACCCATAACCGAACAAAGCTCTGTGCATCTCATATTGACGCTAAAGGGTGTCATGTGTGTTCGATGTAGACGAAATGTCAAAAGCGTCAGTATATGACGCCCTAGGATGAGAATGTGTTGATTCCACACGTACCAGATGTGGGCCGGATCTGGGCCGACACTATGTTGCTGTATGGATACATTGTGGTGTAAGCTGCTGACTGAATGAACATATAATAATAATTGGCTTTTTTTGTCTGTGTAAATTAACTATAATAATATGACATTAATTATGATCTCGAATTGATTAATTAGCCGAAGTTGTTACTCCACCACTTGCACATGACATCATTAAAGACAGCGCTATACTGTTGAACCAGCTTGGTTCAAAATGATAGAGGTTGGACCGGTAACACTTTATTTCGATGGTAAACTTTAGACATTCTACTAACTATATGTAATTTTGCAACTACATGTCACCTAACTCTCAGAGTATTAGAGTAACATTAGAGTATTAGTAGACTGTCCAACCCGATCTCATGGCAATTCGTACAAATTTTACGAGGTGGCTAATTCGTACGAATTTATACAACCTCACTCGTATGAATTAGTACGATTTTTGCTAAATCGTGCATATTTTACGAGTTGGCCAATTCGTATGAATTCGTACGAGTGACCTACCCCTGACCCGCCCCTAAACCTACCCATCACTGAGGTTTAGACAAATCGTACGAATTCGTACAAGTGAGGTCATACAAATTCTTACAAATCAGCCACCTTTTACTCACTCATACGAATTTGTACGAATTGGTCGTGAGATAGCGTTGGACTGTCTGCTTAATATCAGCTAAGACTTTATGTTGGTGGTCATCCAACATACATTCTACTGACTATAAGTAACTTTACATGTCAATTTATTCTACTAACCCGAACCCTAACCGAACAGTCCAGACTACTACAGTCTACTGAGAGTTGTTGACATGTAGTTGCAAAGTTACTTAAAGTTAGTAGTGTCTAAAGTGGAATCAAGACACCTTGCGACCATAGTCGTGACTAACTAGTTTCTACAATGATGCATCATACAATAGTGGTTAAGCAGTGAGTTACGCCGTTGTGCAGGGAACACATCCCTTTTTAGTTATACTAAACTAGGCATTACTAAACAGCAGTTAACTCACAATTCAACCGCATTACCTATATTGAATCTATTGCTTCATAGTTGGTGATCATTTGTGCTGCAGTGAAGAGAAAATTGTAACAGGGAGTTCCCAGGACTCCAATTAGAATGTGGTGTGAGGTCATGTTTGGGTTCGGTGGCATCAGCAGACAGGTATCACCGGCAGCTGAAAGGGAAACCTCTTGAGACCAGCCCCTCGTGAACCCAGCGACCACCAGGGCTTTATGACATCAGCACCAGCTTGTGTCAGACGTGTTGTAATTTGTGAGCACCTCAGAACAGAACTCTGTCTGTTTGATGTCTGACTTTAACAAGAGGGGGAGCTCTCGAATGACGCATTATACAACGTCTCAACGGCACTTTTCCCTGGTCCCTTGCCAGCACTTCATGAACTACATTTCCCATAACCCATTGCCTGGACTCATCATGTTCTGATTACTACCACCTGTTTATCATTTATCATGTTTGCCTATTTAACCCCAGTGTGTTCATTCACTCATGGCGAAGTCTTGTTGGTGTTACACTGCATTTCTGAGCACTACTTCTGGTTTCTGTTTCATGGTCTTGATCTTCTGCCCGTCTCCCTGGATTTCCCTATTTGCATGTGCCTTGGACTTTTGTTGTTATCCGGATGGTTTGCTCTGTCGTTTTGACCTATTGCTTGTTTTATGGATTATGATTTTGGATTACTCCAATAAAAGTTGCGTTTGAATTCTCAAACACGTGTTTCAAAGCAGTTACATAACAAAAATAAAAATAAACATAAAAAAAATGCATTGAAAAACTTTGAAACTTTTTTAGTTGCCAAGGCAACATTTCTCATTTTCATTTAGTTTACCTTGTTAAACTAAAATAACTAAAACTGAAATAAAAAATAAAACTATAGACATATAAAAAAAAAATAGAATAAAAAGACAACCAGAATAAAAACACACTAAATTAATAAACCTTCAAAATTAAAATAAAAACTGAAAACTTAAGTTTTAAAAAAGTAAAATATTGTAAAAAAAATATATAATAGTATTGTAACAGTTATGTTCAGGTGTTCTGTTTTATTGTCATTGTGATTTTTGCACACGAACAACCAAAACGCATAAAATGTTTTATGTTTTTTGGTAAAAATGGTGTCGCGTAAACAGCCCCTTAGTTTCCATGGTTTCAAATTCAGTTCCTGTTAATTATATAGCCTGTGTATTTAAGCCCTTGGTTCTCCTTCTTTAGGGTCTTGTTTATGTTATATGTGGTTGTGTATTCTTAAGGTCCGAAATTCTAACGCTATCTCACGACCAATTCGTACTAATTCGTACAAGTGATAAAAAGGTGGCTAATTGCGAATTCGTACGATTTGTCTAAACCCACGTGATGGGTAGGTTTAGGGGCGGGGTCAGGGGTAGGTCATTCGTATGAATTCATACGAATTGGGCAATTCGTAAAATATGTACGATTTAGCAAAAATCTTACTAATTCGTACAAGTGAGGTCATACGAATTAGCCACCTCGTAGAATTCGTACGAATTGCCGTGAGATCAGGCTGGAAATTCTTGCACGTTAAAAAATAAATAAGACCTCACGTTGTGTCAATCACATTTGAAACTTTAGTCTGTCATAAAAAAAATCTGATCGGGTTTGATTTTCTGCGGTTTTTGCATCCGTAGCAAGCATTTTGAGAGGTGTTTTGACAATTTAGAGCCACTGAATGACGAATACGAAAAAATGCATATGAAAATTTCAGATACAGTGTGCAAGGACCTTTACTCCTGAGTTTTCCTGTTCCTGTTGGATTTATTTATTAAATACTGTTTCTTGGATTCTCTATCCTTGTGCGCTTCATTGCTGCCACTGACACGTGTCAAGTATCTTTAATAGTTTTTGTTTAATTTATGTAGGTTTTTTTTTAACTAAAATGATTATCTGTACAATAAAATGTATATATAATATATTTTTTGTTATTTATTATTATTTGTATTTACTTTTGTTATTATTATTATTATTAGTGGGTTTTTTTTTTAGCCAAAATAAGTACTCAATTAATCAAATTTGTTCCCATCATTGCATTTTGGGAAAGATTCTTTAAAAAGTAAAATTATATTATTATTATTGTTGTTGTTATTAAATTGTTGTGAAACAGCATCTCTGTGATGTTTAATCAGTTTTCATAATAAAATTAATCATTAAATAATAAACATTAAATAATGTTTAATCAGTTTTCAGCATAAAGAGTATCAGCATAGTTTTTTTCCATACAAAACTTATTTCCATACAATACGTTTATATTGTATTCTTGGGTAAATCCATGTGATGCAACTAAGCACAGACCACATGGGGTTTTTAGCATTTTCAGCAGAAGCATTAAGACTTTTCATCGAAAGGCTTTAAATTGGCCAACGCAACCCTATCTAAAGATTAGACCTCTGCTGCAGGATATGTTTGGTGGTATGGATCATAATAGCCTAGGAACAATGACTCCATTCTTGGTGCTACAGCGCGATAAGTGATTCAACCAGATGTTCCCAGTGTGTATAAGGACCACTCTGGTTCCAAAAACATGTTCTTCATTTCCACTTTAAGAAATGTCACACACAGACCCCCATCAGACTACGAGCATCTCTCAGCATGATGACCATCAACGTCATCTCTGCGCATCTTTTTGTCCACACACACAAAACACTACCACACACGAAGCCATTATTGTTGGAGTGACATCTAATATTCTCTATTGATGTGCATTTTTTCCTAGATATATACAAAGTAGATGTATGTTGCAATCTTCCCTGGAAATGCGTGTTGCTCTCTTCCCTCAAACTGTTTTTTATGGTTTTAGGATTACTCTCTTTCCTCAAAAACCTCAATTTAGTCCAAACAAGCGACTTGCAAGACTTTCAGTACACAAGGGTGTTGAATGTAATCTGGAAGAGTTTGTTAGCAACACTAAACAGTTCTTTCACAGTTTGAATCTGCTCTAAAAACCAGGCCATATCAGCAGGTAAACACTTCCAGCTGCACTGCAGTGGTACAGCTCTGGATGTGATGGCTTTATTCAGACCCCCAAAAAGCAACAACTTTTCTCAATAGAGGCAAAGTGTACCATTATCTTCTTTAGTAATCACATGAAGACAGCTGGATGAGCAAATTGTGAAAAATGAATCATGTAAACATGTAAACCTAATCTTTAAGATCGTAAATACACACGCACACACACACTATATATATAATAGAATAAATATAACATAACAATATTTCACACAGCATTGAATTATAAACACTTTTTTAAATGTGATGTTTTATTATTTAAACATCACTGTAAAAAATAAATGATCGATAAGTGATGACAATATATGTTTTTACATTGCTTTTTTTTACATAACAACTTTCTTTCTAAGTTATACAAGCTCATCAGCTCATTTTTTTTTATGTGAGTTTAATGTAATTTAAGTTGAAATGTCTTAAACATCCAAGTTGACTGTATTTAAAAATTTATGGCAGCAACATTTTTCTTACAGTGAATATATCCAAATATAGTCTGAACTGACTGCATTCATCAAAAGCTTTTTGTCTTTCATGTTGATAAATTAAAGGAGAAGTTCACTTTTAAAATGAAAATTCTGTAATCATATACTCACCCTCATTATGTTTCAAACCTGTATGAATTTCTTTCTTCTGATGAACAGAAAGGAAGATATTTAGAAGATTATCAGTAACCAGACAGTTTTTGGGTCCCAATGACTTCCATAGTAGGAAAAAAAATACTATGGAAGTCATTGGGACCCAAAAACTGTCTGGTTACTGATAATCTTCTAAATATCTTCCTTTCTGTTCATCAGAAGAAAGAAATTCATACAGGTTTGAAACATAATGAGGGTGAGTATATGATTACAGAATTTTCATTTTAAAAGTGAACTTCTCCTTTAACAAATAAAGTAATAGAAAGATTGTGAGCAATTTCTTTCTTCCCTGTGCTCCCTGTTATCCAGAAGCAGTAAGTGATTCAAAACCAGACGCGACTCAAATTAGACAAGGTCCCAAAGGCTCAGCTGTCGTAACATTACCATTACACAGGTAAAAGTCGTATTTCCCAATGTAAACTGTGAAATAGTTTTACATCCAACAGAAATAAATACTAGCTAGAAAATGATTTATTTTTCTGTAGTTAATTGGTTTATTTTGTTCCTAGATATTTGAAACTGGAGTGTCCCTTTGCACATCTTTGAACAAAACCAGAGCTGGACGGCTCTGTGAGAATGTGCGTGAGTTTAAAAAACAGACTCTTATGTTCTCTGTAATATTGCAACATCATATAATCAAACCGCAGATCCAGGGCGTTTGTGGTACAACAACTGGTTCTGTCTTGTAAACTCAATTATAAATTCACTTGAAATAAGAGAGTGATTCAAAACAAACCTTCATGTCATTGCTTGTAAGTTCTTGTAAGAAGGACAGATTCACAAAATGAGTAACAATCCTTAATGCTATTAATCAGACTGGCTGTTTTTGTCCCCTCTAGAGAGGACGGAAGTGGGTGGTGAACTGACGCCATGTTCTGACACTGCTGACCCACTCCATTCAGGGGTTCACAAAGCTGGGGGAGTGCGGAAGAGCCAAAGCTCATAAAAAGGCTTCACTTTCATAGTGGTCACTCACTTTTCCAGCTCAACAGGACTGTTATCACACTACATGAGCTCATAGAGGTGATAGGGCCAGCGTGACAGACAGAGGAGACCCCAAGAGGGCTGCAGATCATTGCTGAGGTGATAAGAACAAGCTTGGGTGTTGCTTAAAGTGTAAATCCTCAGAGTCCTTCTAATGCTCTGTTTAAGGTGGAGCTGTTTTGTCACAGCATGGATGTGTCATGAACAGAACAGGGAGGAAAACAGTGCTCTCAGAGCTGAAGTCAATGTCACATCAATGCCAAAGACTCGACAATTAAGTGAGAGATGTGCTTGACTAACAGACTTTCACTTTATGACCTAGGTGTGCTGTCCAACTCTCTGATCTCTGTGAAGTCCTTGTTAGGGTCTGACCTGGAGGTCAATAAAAATGCACTCAACATTGATCAGACTAACAAATGGGGATGTTTGTTTAGCACCTTTGGTCACATCCCTTGCTATTTAAAAACATGTATATGGCCCTGAATGGTGCCCCTTCCCAACCCTGAGAGTAGCTAAGCTAAGCTGAAATAAATCAAAACGGTTTCACTTTATTTTGATGGTCCCTTTAGCACATTCTGTTGACTATTAGTTATGTTGCACCTATATGTCTACTAGCTCTCATTGGAGTATTAGTAGAGTATTAGTAGACTGGCAGGGCTAGTGTTAGAATAAATTGACATGTAATTGCAAAGTTACTTATAGTCAGTAAAATGTCTGTTGGAGGACCATCACAATAAAGAGTTAGCAGATATTAAGCAGACAGTCTACTAATACTCTACTGAGAGTTAGTTGACACATAGGTGCAACGTTACTTATAAGCAACAGAATGTTCAAAAGGGACCATCAAAATAAAGTGTTACCCTTAAAAAATTAAATAAAATCAATTTAAGATAAAACAAAAACAGTGTTGGAATATAACAGCTTAATATTTTTTTAATTGTTAAATAATGTATACATATATGAAATTTCCCTACCATCTATAGAGCAAGCTTATAAGCAATCCAAGCTTGAAGTATTACTATTCGTGAGTCACCAAACCACATATCAGATTAGGCAAAGTCAGCATTGCGTTAACACAGCTGGATAAAGCACTGAAACTATGGGTGTGTTCTCGTTTGGTTAACTTGAATAAGTGTGAATGCCGCCATCCAAACCCATGGTGAGCACCAAATAAGTGAACCGAGACCCCTGAAAAGCTGGGTCTCAATCCGCTTCCAAACAAACTCTGGCGCTGTTAGACCGAAATGTGAACACAACACGGACCAAAGACATCTAAATGAACCAAATACAGGATTTGATGTCAGGATTTGATATATACTGTGAAAAACTGTAATAGCTGTAACATTTTACGTCAGTAAAATACTGTTAAATGTACGGATTTTGGAAGTACACTGTAAAAAAAAAAACCTTACCGTTGCATTTACCGTACCTTACCGTAAAAAATAAACAAAAAATTATGCTAAAAAAACTAGCAGCTGTGGTTGCCAGTACTTTACCGTAAAAATACAGTAGAAATATTTATGTTTTACGGCATTGAACTAAAGATTACGGTAAAAAACTGGCAGCTGTGGTTGCCAGTACTTTACCGTTAAAAATACTGTAGAAATATTTTAGTTTTTACAGCACTGATCTCAAGTTTACGGTAAAAAACTAGCAGCTGGTTGCAAGTGCTTTACCGTAAAAAAATACGGTAGTAATATTTTAGATTTTATGGCATTGAACTTCAGTTTATGGTAAAAAAAAAAAAAAACTGCCAGCTGTGGTTGCCTGTAATTTATTGTATTACAAACCAATTTGTCGTAAAAGTTATTATTGAGAATTACCAGAGGTTTAGACGTTGATGTTTTATTGAAAATAATAAAGTTTGAAGTCACCATTGTGGAGATCAGTGTTTGCTTTAGTTGGGCTCTTGACCCTTGACTTTCTAACGTTAGATTTTCTTTGGCTGCTTTAACTGTGTGTTTATAAAAATGTGATCAGGTGTTGCTGGCTATTTATTGATGATGACATAATCGTCATGTAGTGGCCTGGTTCACTGATCTCATAAAGAGTCTTATCTTTCATTGTATGAGGAATGTTTAATACTAATATATTTCAAGTTTTTGAGTATAATAGTTCTGTGACCCTACCGCTTGCAAACCAGCAGTGACATTTAATTTTATGGTTTTTTTTTATTTTATCTTCAGTTGATCTAAGGCTGTGGCTGAAGTCAGTTGTAGTTCTTGTGTTTCTGCTCATCTCTTCTCTTTTTCTGGTCTTGTTGTTTCTCTAAATTGACATTCCCAGAATTCCCTGCGTGACACTTCACATTTGTTGTTATTTCATTTAAATAAGTATTTCTTCTTAGTTTTTGTTATCAGTTATGTACATTAGGGGTTTATATTACATCATATATTGTTTAATGAATGTGTATGGCATTATTTGGAGCCATGTGTGTCACCATGATGGAGTTTTGTATTTGTGTGTATTACACTGTGCACCTTTTATATATTAATATGTGCCTCAGTTTGTGGAAAACTAATGGTGGTAAACTTTGAATCATCATGTGGTTTTCTTTTTTACCACCTGTGTTATTATGGTGGTTATTGCTATATTACAAAGGTATAAAGCAGATTTTAATACTTTAGTAAAATTGAATGATAACGTTTATCATTTAATGAAACATAAGGGTTTTCCCGTAAAAACTAAAAGGTTACTACTGTATTTTTATGGTAAAGTACTGGGAACCACAGCTGATGTTTTTTTACCACACATTTAAATCCTGCTGATGTTTTTTTTTTTTTACATTTTTACATTTTTACATTTTTACATTTTTTAACAGTGCGGCATCAGAACCGCTATTTCCTTACATCAGATCTTCATTTGTTTCTGTGACGGAGAAATTCCTAGTGCTGGTTTGACATTTTATGAGCTCTTTGTGAGTTATCAGCTGGTCAAATACAACCATATGAACACACATTCAACAAGTGTATTCAGCCCAATACACAGCATTGTTTTGGATGTTCGGTAAGTTCCATTGAACGTCATAAAATATGTTCAGGTTGTGAGCTTATCCTTAAGGGGGGGGGGGGGGGGTAATACACATAATAGTACTGATTATACTATACTGGCCAATGAAGATTCAAATAAGATAAAAAGGGCTGCCAGACCCCATAAAACTTTGCAGAGGTACCTCGGATAGTGTATTTAAGATGCTCAAGTTTAAGACACGACATCACCTCAGTAACCCAGCGTTTGTAAGATGGTGGCAATCCCTTTTTCCAGCTGAGAAGAATCAGGCGTCTAGCCAATAATGTGGAGAAAGCTATGAGCTCTATCTGATCCAATTCTCACTATTAACTAACTTGCCTCATCAAACTCCTAATTACTGCTTATAAGGTAGTTGTTAATTTTAGGTATTGAGTAGGATTAAGGGATGTAGAATATGGTCATGCAGAATAAGGCATTAATATGTGCTTTATATGTACTAATAATCAGACAATGTCCTAGTAATATGCATGCTAATAAGCAACTAGTTAATAGTGAAAATTGAACCCTAAAATAAAGTGTTACCATGTAATTACTACTTACTGAAGTTTATTTGATTAAAATGTAATTGAATAAACTACAATTAATATATATTGTTAAAAATGTGAAACGTACATGTTTTTTATTCATACATGTGCATTCCTACTCATCTAATCCATATTTCTCAGCCTATTAGTGCAGGAACAGAAGGGATTGGCTGTGTAATTGGATGATATGCTTCATCACAACCATTTACAGGAGTCATTGCACTATAACATCAATGGTGTTTGTTTGCTACAATCTTTCAGAGTGAAAATGAGCAGTGCTCTACGAGAAATAATGTAATTGTGTGGCAAAGGCCAGAGCCTTGAGTATTTAGCCTACAGGCTGGATACTCATGCAGTAAAATTGCTTTGAAGCCTAGAGAAGTGCTTCAATGTGGAAGTGAGACTATAAACAGAAGCACTCGCATTTCCTGTCGGCCCAAGCAGCTGTGGTTAACTTTCTGACCCCCTAAGCTCCATTAAATCCATAATGAACACAAAGAAACCAATCCACCTTCATTTACCCCTGTGAAACTTCAAATATCGACAGCTCCCTGGTTCCATCTAGTCCATGTTGTTTTGGTGTGTAATTTGGTATTTTGCCCATTAAAGGAAGCTATGTCATTTCACAGTAAATAAATAGTCTGTATTTTTTTAAGCCTAATCACCATCTCCATGTAGTGACAATGTACACAGCAACAACAGATGAAAAAAGTATAGTTACAATTAGGAATTTACAATGGAAGTGAATGGGGACAATCTGTTAACATTAAAATACTCACAATTTCAATAGTCACAAGACATAAACAATGTCATTTTTATGTAAAGATATATTCAGTTTTATAGTTTCTTTGTCATAACAACACAACACCTAAACCCCTAGAATGACCAAACAAATGATGAAAACAATGTTACAACTCAAATAAAACAAGTTTTAACAGAAGAATTAATGTAAGTGCTTCATAAAATTATAAACTCAACATTTCTGCTTTTAAAACCTCTAAAAACTGCCCTTATTCACTTATAAGTCGAAATGATTATTATTATTATTTTTTTTATTTTTTTGGCAATTAACTTTATACAACAAATGCTATTAATCATGCTTAACTTGTATTGGACTATCCCTTTAAGGGTGACCTAACCTCACATTCTGTCTCTAAAGCTTAGTGAAAAAAGGAGAATATTCAAATTGAATTCCTATAATGAAATCAGTTCGTCTTAATTCTGTTCGGTGCCATGCTAACATCACTCACCATGGAAACCACAAAACAGGCAGGATGGAGTATGTGGACCTGAGTTTAACTCTATTTCTCTCTCACACACACACATTACTCACATGTGCACCCCCACACGTACAGTGACACACTGAGGAAACACATGTTGGAGAGGCACACTCTGTGCTCAATGCCCTCTTTCTCAGAGCAGCTCTCCCACGTCTGATCGTCTGATGATAATCACCTCTCAGTGAAAGGGCCAGTTATTGACTACAGATGATAGCTGAGCCACCGGATGCACTTTGGAAAATGTGAGTAAGGTGCTTTGCTTTAAAGTTCAAAAGGCACTTCCCCTCATTACTCACAACAGTATTCACTGTCAATACGGAGCGCTTGCACACGAGAGCAGATGTCTCTATCTATCTATCTATCTATCTATCTATCTATCTATCTATCTATCTATCTATCTATCTATCTATCTAGATAGATAGATAGATAGATAGATAGATAGATAGATAGATAGATAGATAGATAGATAGATAGATAGATGGTTTTCATTCCAAAGAAAACTTTCTTTGGAATATTGTGAAAATGCCCTAATGACATCTATTCAATTAAATAAAACATTTTATTATTTTTTGCATTAGTTCACAATTATATTTCTTCACAATTATATATATTTCAGCTGAGAATTGTTTCGGTAGTGAGGAATTGAGCAATCATCTCAAAGGCGGTGAGGATCAACCTCCAAATGAAAATATTCAACTCTACCCGCTGTTAAATGGCATATTTGTTTAACATTTGTGGTTTTTGGTAAAGGAGCAGGACTATCTTAAATACAAATTAAGGCCAGACTAAAGGGGTCCTGAGGGGCGACAATTCATGAGCAGCAGATAAGCAGCAATCAGTCTTAATGACTGGGGCTTTGTTCATGCAAATTGAACTTTCTTTCCTGTCCCTAGATGTCGAAACATTGACTGTGAGAGAAAAAGGTTGTGTAGAGGATTTCTGGGCTGATGATGAGTAAGTGTAGAAGCAGATATTGGAAAGATGCCAAAGAGCAGATATGGCACCTAAAACCTTTCAACATTTGAATCTGCCAGCGGTGCTCATGTTCTAGAGCTAAACACACAGAGAACAATAACAATATCAGTGTCTTTGATCTAAACAAAATGCAAAAATGAGATGCACATGTCCTCTCAATGATACCATTGTTCCAAGTGAAATCAAGAAAGACCATGAACGTCTCTAAAACTAAAAAGTGAGCTATCTCAGATTTCTAGCCCCATACAAGTCCCCAGGAGATGTTTGGAGTGCCTGACAGGATAAGATCCATACGTATGGAACACAATGCTGTACTGTACTAGACACTAGTACTACGTTTTTTTTTTTTTTTTTTTAATGAGTCAGCAAAACATGTGGTTGCTCTTCATCAAAGTCAGTTTAGGGTCAAAGCAACCCCAACTGTGAAGCTGGGACTCATTAGCCTCCATCCTTCAGCACCTCTGCAGTCTGCTGGAGGAGTCCAGCGTTTTCTTGTTTGCCATGCTTTAGTGGAGGTTATCCTACAGAGGCATATACAATGGTTGCCGCCCTCTTTCCCACCCCGGATCAGTTATGTTCAAATAAACAGTAGCCCAAATTGACACATAAGAAACTTCCTTTGCACATGAATGGACAGAATGGGCAGAAAACCTCTTTTGAACTTTGTAGAGAACAATGAAAAGTGGACATAAACAAACAATGAACAGATGCATATTCGTATAGGTTAGGGTAGAAAGGGGCTAAGAAAGGCGCACCGGGGTAAAAGGCACCTTTGATCTTATTTTCCTCTAAACTACTAGATGGCACAAAAACTTGCCGTAGCACTTTCCAAAAGATGCACGTGGAAATTTGGCTCATCCTCGACGTGATCGCGGGCAGCAGCGCAAAGTTGATTCTGTGCTAATTTGATCTAATGTTTTCTGTTTCTTTTAAATGTTGTAGATTTAAGTAGCAAATGAGTATATATTTTAAAACAAAGGTCTTCTTAATAATTTCCAGTTTTGTTCAAGGTAATTAAAGCAACAGTTTTTCAATAATGAAAGAATATGTAAAAGTATGGTATTTGGGGTAAAAGTCTGGGTTAGGGGTTAACATAACATAACATTAACATGATAATCAAAAGCTGGCTGACTTTTCCAGTTGTTGACATGACATAGTTAGATTCAGATGGTAAATATATTAAGTTGGGTTTCCACCTTAAAGATAATCACTACATTTATAATGAAACCATCATATTCAAAAATATGATATTGACCATATCATATGATACAATATCATTTATTGACTGCAAATCTATATTAAATTATTATGGGATCTCCTTCAATGCTTTCAGAATCTTTACTTTTCTAAATACTTCTGTTTCTGTATTTTTAAAATATATTTTTGTATAAACATATTTTAATGGCAATATATTTATTGGGGGGAAAAAAGAATAATTTTATTTTATTTTATTTATTATTTATTTAAGTATTGTATCAATACTGTGTGCCTTTTACTCCGTGTGCGGGGAAAAAGGGCTCACCTTGCCCACTCATACATATATAACATTTTTTTAACAAAATAAACAACTTTTATGATTTATTTTCACACAAGATCTGTTGCTCCATCAATGTTCAATTCCAACACTTTTTTTTTTTTCTGCAATCATACACTATGGGAGTAGTGAAACTTTTTTTCTTAAAGTGATGTGCCTTCAGCCCCGTTGCACCCTACTTGTTAATTTTCTTTAAGAAACTGTGATGCTCTCAGTTGTGCTAGCGAAATATTGCTCAATATCGTGAAAGAAAGAAAGAAAGAAAGAAAGAAAGAAAGAAAGAAAGAAAGAAAGAAAGAAAGAAAGAAAGAAAAAGAAAGAAAGAAAGAAAGAAAGAAAGAAAGAAAGAAAGAAAGAAAGAAAGAAAGAAAGAAAGAAAGAAAGAAAGCTACACATTTTAAAAGAATAGTTGTACGTATATCAAAAACATTGTTACATTGCAAGATCTGCATCACTGACAGTCGGCCTGTTATAAACCAACTTTCACTGCTGTGAATGTGAACACATTTAGAATTGTGTGGCGCGCTCTAGTGGTAAATACGCTTCCTGCCCTCAAAATCACGAGCGCAACTGAGAATCTATGAACATTAAAAAGTTCTCAGGCGACTTTTATTTATGATATTCTGTCTGTACAATTGGCAAAATATCAAATGATTATTAAAGCATTCAGCTTAATAATACCTACAATTTTCTAAAATACATTTTTTTGTATCCCCTTGGTAAATGCATTAATGAATGCGTTTTATTTGTTGTAATTCTTTTATTTTATTTTATTGTTGAAATTAATTATTAATTAATTTTTATATATATTTTTTAAAAGGCTAAATTTATAACTTAGTTTTCTTTTTCTTTTTTAGCTGAAGACTGTTTGGCTAATTGCTTGATAAACTCATACCCACCCCCATTTCGGAAGTTTGAATGGGCAGCACTTTTTCCTCTTAGAAGTTCACTCCTCCTCGCCCCCGAACCAACCCCCTTATTAAAACAAGTCCAAAACCCTGCCCGGTTAAAATAGTCTCACAAATGTATGGCTTACAGGAAGCATAAACCTAACGCGTCTGAAAGAAATTAGACGCAGAAAAGGGCAGTTAACTAGGCTACTTAAAATCTGTACGCTTGGAAAAACTTGAATCAATTACATTTTGAGTCACCAACATTGACTACTGTTGGATAACTTTTTTTTTTTTTTTTTATAAGCTGACAAAGTCAGAATGAACTGCCAAGATGCTCAAACAGACCTCATCACAGCAGAATGATGCAAACTGTATGATGTATTGGAGGAGGCGTGAAACTTGAATGTTCATTCGTTATATGGAAAACGTGGATAGTGCACATCTTTGCAATTCGAAGCAAGGAGTTTTTAGATGCTCCATGTCGGTCTCCTCTGTTTTTTTGCCCAAAAACTTGTATGGGAAGTTTTGTGCAGTATCTGGAACGTTCAGAGACTCGTCGGACAGCATCCCTGTTAAACTAACGGGACATCTTCACATAGCTGCTCCAAGGTAAGATCATGAATTATTCAGAGTATAACTCTTTTTTTCTACTGGATCAATAGTTATATTTGCGTGAATTTTATGTTGCAATGGAATTTTAAACAATCATGAGGGGGGTGAATTTGAATGAATGGAGTTCAGCCATAAGTGTTCGCAATACCGACACGTGCCATTTATCTGTTGTCCAACAGGTTGTATTTAATATATCTCACCGTATTTCTTAGTAAGACTCAACTGTACAGCTGATAAAGAACAGAAGACATTTTCATAGCATTATTTATTTATCTTCACATGCAGTATTGATAAACCTGTGAAACCTGTGAAAAGCTGCTCTTTCTGCAGGTTTCATACAAGTTTTAGGCTTCTAGACAACATCGACTTAATACATTTAGAGGAGCAAAATTGTTTGTGTGTGTATTTGAAATTCTACAAGGGCTATAAGCTAATTAAACACCATCTGGACACTCTGACCTATAATTGAACAGAACAGATATTGCGCGCAGCAGCAGCTGTAAAACTGGTGTGACGCAGCCCGGGCCAGTGATGATGCGTAATAATGACGATTTTCAGTAGGCTCTCTCGGGAGTCACCATGTAGAAGTGAAATAATATAAACTAAACATTAACTTTTTATACAAATGTCATTTTCTGTCCGTACAATTTCAGGAGAAAAGTCTGTTTAGGTTCGAATAGTGCAACTGAACTTTGGCGTCCCTATTTCTAAAATACTTTTAAAACAAAACTTGTAGCCTATAAAAAATTGATAGCTATATTTATGAATATTTTTGGTTACACTATTTTTAGGTGTCGTAGTTACATTGTACTTACTTAAATAAGTACTGAGTAATATTAATTACATGTACTTATAGTAGGCCTACTATAGAGTTACGGTTAGGGTTTGGTTTAGGGTTTAGTTACTGCTAATTATGCATAATTTACTGTTACTACCATGGTAAGTGCATGTAGTAACGTGTAACTACGTCACCTTTAAAAATAATAATTGTTACAATATTTTTTAACTTAGCTTTCAAAACTGAAGCTAGTCCATCACGGTAACCTATCGTCACCTCTTCAAGAACACGACCTCTGTTCTAAAAGTTGTTTGAAAAGACTACTGAAACATACATACACTTGTATGTTTGAAGGATACATGCTTTTGTTTCGACTTTCTTTGGGGGTTCAAGCCTTAATTAGCAGGCTTGCTATTTCATTTGCACCCTGGTTTATGAATTCATCCTTAAAATGCTAGTTTCGCAGATGTTTCCCCAAACATTTACACACTGACATGTTCTATCATTATGTGTCTTTACAGTCATCTACAGATCTTCAAAGTTATCATATTATGAAGCACTGGTCATATTGGGCACAAAGCAGCTTAGAGGGATAGTTCACCAAATATGAAAATTCTGTCATCATTTACTCACCCTCAAGTTGTTCGAAACCTGTATGAATTTCTGTCTTCTGTTGAAGACAAAAGAAGATATTTTGAAGAATGTTGGTAACCAAACAGTTAGTAACCAGCCCCATTGACTTCTACAGTATTTTTTCCCCCATACTATGGAAGTCAATGGGCCCATCAACTGTTTAATTACCCATGTTCTTCAAAATATCTTCTTTTGCGTTCAGCAGAAGAAAGAAATTCATACAGGTTTGGAACAACAAACCCTCAAAAGACTATTTTGATCAATTTGATGCCAAACTTCCTCAGCATTTTGCAGATATTGCCTGTTGTAAATATGCAGGGTGTGTGGTTGTGTCATTGAAAATCAGGCTGCAGTTGGAGGTCATAAAGCTGTTCACCACACAGTCTAGCACAGACAAAAGAATCTGTGTCAAGTCCAGGGTACCAGTGGCCAAAGTTCATGCAATAACCTAATTGCAGTTAGCCTTCAAGGCACTTATAACAACTTGTGGAAATACCACATTATTTCTTCTGACCTGGTGGCAGCAGCCTGAACAATATGGCGACCATAAAGTCTGACAAAGCCACACCACAGAGTCATGGCAGAGTGATGGATGTGTCTCAGTGCTAGTGGTTGGATGTATCCTTTGGGAGGCAGCTGTGGCAGTTCCCCAAGTTCCTAGATTCCCCGCCACCTCAGAACCACCCACTTAGGAGAAGCAGAAGCTTCCTCCAATGCCTTGGAATACACTGGGGTATCTCAGAAGGGCAGTTCGAGCAACAAGGCAGTGTCTCTTTGTCTCTGTGCCAAAATTCCCACCAACACAATTTCAGTGAAACAACTTATTTGACGAGAAAACCCATTAGCTATAGAGTTTATGCTACTAGGAAGTTTGCACACATCTTTGAAAGCCATCTCTTTCAAGTACTCTAATTGTTTAATTTTAACATTTAAATGGATTCCATATTTTATATTGTATATTTTATTTGTTTTATTATGAATATTTTAGTTTATTTTTATTATTTAATATTTAAATATTTAAACCACATGATGGTTTATGAATACAGGATCAACAGATCACCAAAGTACTTTTGCTAATTTTAGAAGACAACTCTCACAGCATCCACTGTTGCTAAGTTCAAATTATCTCCTACCTTTCCTACCTTTTCTACCCAGTTCCTCAAAAGAAGTATTTAGCTATGAGCCATGGATTTCCTGCTGCATAACAACTGTTGTTGATGGCCATTCACGACTTTTGTGACTTCACGACGATTGTGTTTCAAATGAAGCTTTGTCTAAAGGAATCTCCTCCAAATCTGAGGATAAAGATGAACAAATCCTCTGTCTCCATTAAGTTAAACAGTCTACCTCCTCCTACATTCAGGCATAGTGTAAAAATCCTCTCTAGATGAATAACATTTGAATGCATAAGAGTCAAGCAAAGTGATCTTCTGTTGGTGCTCGGGAGGTGTTGCAGGCCTGGGTCCTTTTTGGCTAGTGCAAATGTATTTTTCTTGCACTGCAATATTTCATCTACCTTCAAAGCTAGAGTTATAGTTTTCCCCATTGAGGATGATTCAACTCTCAGTGATCCAAGACACTCTGTGTCTCCTCCCTGCTCTGTTGGATCATGGCCAAATGATATACACGACATAGTCAACTAGTAATGCAAACAAAAGCATTATATATGTAACTGCTATTTCAGAATGATAACAAACAAAGATAACTATAATGATAACTTTTCCATTCACATTAATGGACGATAACCTTCAGTTTACTATTAGTGTGTGCTCCTAAGTCTGATTGGCTGTCAATGTTTATATCGGTCATCAGCTGGAGGAGAAATGTTTTCAAAGTGATTCCAATGATATTGTTCCTCTGTGTTGATATCGTTATAGTGTGGCTATTCTCATTGAATTAGAGTGATTATTAAAACTGTATGGCTACAGTTACCGTCCTTGGTGTGAATGGGCCTTTACTGGAAATTACCATATTTCATTCAGTCAGACAAAATCTATTGATGGCAAATGTTTCACACAGGAGCACTTCATCAGAAGGATTATCTAATAGGACGCACATCCCCATTCACAACAAGACGAGTCAATCTGCACATGTAAACCCTGCACATTCATCCTTGGAGACACAAAGCCTGCACCAATTTTGTGTAAACATGAGAAATGAGTTCATTTACAAAGACAGCTATGCTTCTGATATCCCGTATGACCGTGATTAGCTTTAGTGGCCTTTTAGGTGTGGGCCACATTTTGTCTTGTCAGCAGTCTTAGAAGTTTCAAAGTAGCCTTTCGGGTTCATGTAGAGTTTGAACAAGAGATGAAAAGAGGTTTAGGGATACCCCAAGAGTAGTACAGGCGTTTGAGACATTAACACCACATGTGGCCCTTAATCCAACAGGTTTGCACGTGTCTGTTGGATAAGGTGGGGTTTTTGAGGGTCCAGAGGGCCTCGTAAACATGCAGGATGACGTTCAAGGTTGTGACACGTGCCAGCTAGATTCACACTGTGCTTTAGTCCATCATATCAGCCTCTCTCCCAGGCCAGAACCGCTGTAAAATCTAAACCAAGAGGGATAATATCAAAGGAAAAACGAGATTTGAGTGGTGAGAGTCGATAAAACAAGACACCATCAATAATACAATGGCCGTCTTTAGCAGTAATAAGACAGAGGGTCTTTAGTGTAGCCCTCTGAAATCTAAATTTCACTGTTCATGCGTTCCCACGGAGATATAAACAGATGATGTCAGAGGGTGGTGCTGCATAGTCACGTCTGCCAAGCAGATGGGGAACTGTATTAGTTAGGAAACTTGGAACAAATGGTCATAAAGACCACTCAGATTCAGAAGAGGAGGAAAGAGGAAGAAATATGATGCTGTCTGAAATATACTGCTACTTTTGCGGCAAGAACAGATGCATGTATTCTATGCTTGTATATGAGCAAAAAGCATGTCATTGCCACCGCAAAGCTGTCCACACGTCTGCTTTAATTTCATCTATGAGTGCTGCTCATAAAGGCAAGGTTCAGCCAAAAATTAAGATTTTGTCATTGTTTACTCACCCTTGTGTCGTTCCAAACCTGCATGAGTTTTGTTCTTATGCAAAGCACAAAAGAAGATGTTTTGAGGGACTGTTTTTTCTTCATACAATTAAAGTAAATGGGGTCCAAAACAACATTGAACATAAACACTGCAAGATTTTTCAAAATGTCTTCTTTTGTGTTCTGCAGAAGAACTTATTTGGTTCATTCAAAATCATGAATATTATTCACCCCTCAATATCCCATTGTTTTTTTTGTTTTTTTAGATGAGATGTGACAAAGCGATCAGCTACTTAAGGATTGTTGGGACGACACTGTTCGGCATTTCGCTGCTTGTGGGAATCTCTACTGCTTATATCATGGGGTATAAGCTCATAACGACTGCAGGCAACTATTTGTCCTTTGGTCTTTATGGAGCAATTCTAGTCGTTCACCTCATCATCCAGAGCTTTTTTGCTCTACTGGAACACAGGAACATGAAACGCTCCCTGGAAACACCGATCAAACTCAACAAGTCACTGGCCCTTTGCATTGCAGCCTATCAAGAAGACCCCAACTACCTGAGAAAGTGTTTAATATCTGTGAAGAGGCTCACCTACCCCGGGATAAAGGTCATTATGGTTATCGACGGGAACAATGATGATGACTGCTACATGATGGAGATCTTTCGGGAAATCATGGGCCGGGACAAGGCAGCCACTTACATTTGGAAAAGCAACTACCACCAGAAAGGACCGGATGAAACCGAAGAATTGTACGCCGAGAGCTTGCAGCACATTTCTCGCCTGGTTCTCAACAATAAATGTGTGTGCATCATGCAGAAGTGGGGCGGGAAGAGGGAGGTCATGTACACCGCCTTCAAAGCCCTGGGAAGAAGTGTCGACTACGTACAGGTGAGTCTATCTCTCTCAGGCGGCTCAAGCCAAGTACACAGGGGCAACACAGGCAAATTGTACAAAGAAGCTTTTGTGACTTCTTAAATGGATGCTATGCTGAAGCATGTAGTGCACTGAGAGTGAGGAAAGTACATTCCTGGTTAACACTGATGCTGTTCATTGAGGGACTTCTGTGGGAAATCGTTTGCATATTCCGGGGCTATTTCTGGCACTTCCAGAACAGATCGCTTGTATTTTCCATGTCATCTCAGAGCACATACTATTAGCTCATGACATTGAGTGGTTATTTAGCTCAATGTCACATAAATACATGTTACTAAATAAGTCACATAAATGCATTAAACCCCCAAGGACCCATTTATGGTGGTTTATTCTAAACATGTAATTCCCACTCCTGAATTTTTACGAGCTACAACCAAAAAAGACTAATTATTTTGAAGAATTTAATAATGGCACACAGTTGAGAACAGCTGTATACATGTGTTTTCACAATACAAAATAGACTCTCTGCGGCTTTGGTAGATACGTAAGGATATTTACTTTTGTTCAAACTATTTGCAACAAAATGTCTTTCTGGAGATTTATTGGCAAAACTAGTGATCAAATGTCCTCTTATGTAATCCAAACAATTGTGCCATCAGTAATGACGTAAGAAAGATTTAAGCTCTTAAAACCAAGAAGAACGTCTCAGGGAGCCATGGTTACAGGGGAACAAGACACTGCGTCCTCTAGTGGACATTATGAGGCGTTCCCCATAGTGTCCACTAGAGGATGCAGTGCGAGTTCCCATTTGAAAGGGAACGTCTCAGGTTACACATGTAACCATTGTTCCCTGAGAAGGACAACAAGACACTGCGTCCTCTAGTGGACACTATGGGTGGCAGGCGTCATAAGGGCAGCATGCTTATAATAAACAGAATGATAACGTCCATTGGTGTGGACCCTAATATACTTATCATTATAATTACCATTCTTGGTCTTTAAACTTTTTTTTATTAAGTAAGCATTTTATGTGAATGGCCTTTGCAAATGGTTAACCCATAGCTGTCATTCATTGATAGTCATGCAAGGGCTCCCTTATAGACTGAACAAAAAATGTTATTTTATCCACATGCCACCTGGTTCCAATGAGATCCCTGACCTTTGCTCTGAGTGTAGAGCCCTAATTGTGTTTAACTTATCACTGATCTTGCTACCCGTCTTGTGGTTAGTCTCAGTATGGGGTTTAGTTGTAAAAACAAAGTGGCATACGTGACTTTCTCTGGAGAAAACAAGAGAACATTTGGACAATGCTTGTTTTCAAAGTTTCAATGTTAGAACACTTAACCAAATCTCTATCGATATTTGAACAGTGTGTCCCCGTGATTGATGCGCCTACATTTTTGGCTCTATAACCGACTATGTAAGCCAGAACTTAATGATTAAGATGACCTCCAGGAGAGATTGATATACTCGTCCCAGCATGTTTAGCAGCACATTTGATTTATTGTGACCACTCAAACAAAGACAATCTGGTGTATATACAAGTGATTGAGGAAAATATTTGATTAGATAAATCTCTTCAAAGGAACACGTCATATTAGGCATTGTGTTCAAAAATGTGATGCCTCAGTACATGTGGTGCAAACACTGATTTTTACTTAATTATTCAGAGAACATTTTGTTCAGAAATATGTAAAATGTATCAATGAATGAATGTTCATATTTCAAAGGAAAAGGGTAGAGTTAAAAAAAAAAAAACCTTTACTAATAAGTGTGTATCTTTATTGATGTATCTATATTGTGCTGGATGCAGGTGTGTGATTCAGACACCATGTTGGACCCGGCCTCCTCAGTGGAGATGGTGAAGGTTCTGGAAGAAGATCCCATGGTTGGAGGAGTAGGCGGAGATGTGCAGGTATGTGTTCTCTTGCAGTTTTAACAACATTCTACTGTATCACTTTAACACATCAAACATTTAAATGATATACAGCATATGCTTTTTTTTTTTTTTTTCATTTCAAGTCTAAGTCTAAATGTTTGTCAAGCAAATAAATACATAGATAGTTAGACTGTTTATTTTTACTGAAAACTGAAAAATAGCTGCTTGTTTTTAGAAGCATCATTTGTTTGTAGATTCCACTTGGTTTAGATATTTTATCTAATGCTGTGACAAGTTTCCAAATTATTTTGGAGCAATTGTATAATATCCATAATGAGGAATTTGTTTCCTTTGATATTAAATGTCATTTCTTTTATAAAATGTTCTATTATACTTTGAGAGTTATTGTAAATGCACTGATTGTAGGTTACATACAGTGTAAAACTTTAGTATGGCTTCATGGACTGAAAAGAAAATCTCAGTAAAATCTGAATTCAGGGTTTTCCCCCACACATTCTTCAAATGGATAGTCAGGGGAGTTGTTGTTTTTTTGGGGTGGAGGAGGGTAAATAGATTGTTCATGGTACTTAAATATTCCCACACCAAACTTTGCTGTGTTCAGATGTCAACAGAAAAGCATATTACTGGACATCCTGTACAAAGAGCCTTTAGAACTTCTCAGGGTTCTTTAGTGTTTCACTCTACATTCAGATTTCTGATTCATTTTCAAACATAGTATATACATCAATGTGGCTGATGGCCAAGACATACAGGTACATGTGACATTGTATATGTTGAACTACAGGCCCTTTGATTTCAAATTCTCTTTGTTAATCTATCCCTCTAGATTCTGAACAAATATGAATCATGGGTCTCCTTCCTCAGCAGTGTGAGGTATTGGATGGCGTTTAACGTCGAAAGAGCTTGCCAGTCATATTTCGGGTGCGTTCAGTGTATCAGTGGGCCACTGGGGATGTACAGGAACTCCCTGCTTCATGAGTTTCTGGAGGACTGGTACAATCAGACATTCATGGGAAGCCACTGCAGTTTTGGCGATGACCGGCATCTGACCAATCGAGTCCTGAGCCTGGGATATGCTACAAAATACACCGCCCGCTCCAAGTGCTTGACCGAGACACCCATCACCTATTTGCGCTGGCTTAACCAGCAAACCCGCTGGAGTAAATCGTATTTCAGAGAGTGGCTTTACAACTCCATGTGGTTTCACAAGCACCACTTGTGGATGACCTACGAGGCCGTCATCACCGGCTTCTTCCCCTTCTTCCTCATCGCCACTGCGATCCAGCTCTTCTACCAGGGCAGGATCTGGAACATCCTTCTGTTCCTGCTGATCGTCCAGGTTGTGGCGCTCATCAAGGCTTCGTTTGCCAGTTGCCTCCGTGGAAACATCGTCATGGTCTTCATGTCCTTCTACTCAGTGTTATACATGTCAAGTCTGCTACCGGCAAAAATGTTCGCAATAGCCACCATAAACAAATCCGGTTGGGGAACGTCTGGAAGGAAGACCGTCGTGGTGAACTTTATTGGACTTATTCCGATCTCAGTTTGGTTCACCATTCTTTTTGTTGGCATTATTTATTCAATAATCCAAGAGACCCGAAAGCCCTTCCCAGAGTCCGAAAAAATTGTTTTGATTATTGGCGCAATCGTGTATGCCAGCTACTGGGTCGTGTTCTTGACTTTGTACGCTGTTCTCATAGTGAAGTGTGGCAAGAGAAAGAAAGGACAACAGTATGACATGGTTCTTGATGTATAGTATTTCCCAGTGTCCTTCATCCTTTTTACGTTTACATTAAAAACAATCTCAGACTGCTATCTGAAGGCGGGCTCTCCGCAGGTGACAGGAAGTGACGCCGAAAAGAGACATCATTGCTGCTGTGACTGTTAATAAGGACAATCCTTTGCAGTGATAAAGGAAACACATATCTGTTATATGTGAGCTTTGACACTCTTGATGTTTTAGTATTCTTTGCACTTTCACGTTCACTCCCAATATGCATAATGCTTGATCTAGAACTTTAAGGAACAAAATACCTCAATGGTTATGTTTGCATTGTGTGAGTGTTGGATTAGACTCAGTTTTTTCTTAAGTAATTTATGATTTTGACTTTAGTTTGTTTTATATATATATAAAATATATTATGTATACATTTTTAGACTGAAATCCAAAACAGAACTTCTGAGTATTTTTTGATTGTGCTGTACTTTGTATTTGCATAATGTATTTTATTGCCTTTTATATAGACTTGTTTATTATAATTTTTTGCTCTGCCACCAAAGATTCTCTATTTTCAATAAATAAGAGGAAATGTACTTCTTTAAGACTTGCCTGTCTGACCAAAATGTGAAATTAAGAAGCTGGATTTGTCTCTGTGATGACAGCAATAAAAGGCAAATCTAGGGATAAGTTATTCGTTGACCAGAAGGGTGATGAACCTGTGTTGTTATAATAAGTATTACATGGAGTTATGACCAGTCTATTTATACAACACCAAGATTTATGGTTTTCTAACATTATTTAAAAAAAAAAAAAAAAATGAATATGAAAGTATCGTTTGCTGGTTCAGTTGAATGTTTTGAATTGTCCCACTATACAATTTCAGCATGTGCCAAAATCACATTTCTTTGCAAATTCTCCAGAAATTGACACAGGAACATTTGCACAAAAATGAGGCACAGTTGCCTCTAGTGACTGTTATTATTTCACACAATCTTATGTCATCCATCAATGTCCAGAGCATTTGCAATACAGCTTTTCTAGTGGTGGCAAACCTTAATTTCCAAGTAATGCCATGCCTTAATTTCCTGGAGAAGCTCTGATTTTATTTACCAGCATTATTTTAATATTTACCAAATGTTTAAGATAATGATTTGAATCATTTATCAAAGTGCCAACATGTGATGATGAGTAATGTTATTTTGTGTTACAATAAACTATAGATTGTAATTGATGAGGGCTTTTACTAAGGCAGTATTGTCATAAAGCACTTTTGTGTTTGTGCCAAATAAAAGAAAATACTTTATAATGTGTATCCAACATGCTGTTTTCCTTTGTAAGCATCATGTCCTTGAAAAATAAATATATGACCTGATGAATCTGTTTTGGGTTTTTTTTCTCTCTATCTCTAACTCCGGCATCTGTTAGTACAGTGATTAGGGGAATTCCTGAGACTTCAGACTGTTCTTATGCACAAGGACCTTGCTTGGCCTTTGTTCTGCTATTTCATCAGCAGCTGATGAGGGATGAATAGAACAATTATTTTCATGCTGTATCAGGATGCAGGATTGCCATGGAGAAGCGTTTTGTTTATGACATATACAGTGTAAGCACAATGAAGTAGTGGAAGTCTAGACTGTGCACTTAAAAATGTCTGCAGCTTTGCAGTATAATCCCTCAGCGCATGCTGTCACATTACGCTGTAAATCAAAGATGATTTCATGGGTCAGGGTAGAGATGAAACTCACGGTTCTGTAAAAAGAGTTCATTATTCTGTTCGTAGCCGTAGCCTTGGCAGGAGATATCCATCTCAAACACTGCTGACAACTCTAATTTGTGCCCATGGCAAGTCTTGGGAAAACCTCGGACTGATGACCGCTTGAACCCAGAAGCCGTCTTCCCTGGCTGTCCAAAAAATTCCTCATCGCAGACAGTGTGCAGTCTTGGCAGCTACAGCTACTCTTCCACTCAGCCACAGGTGGAGAGGATTCTCTCTGTAAGCTCCAGTCATGTGTAGAATAGGACAATACTTTTACTAAGTGTTGCAGAATTCCTGGAAGTTCACTGCTACTTATGAGGGACACGTGTTCAATGGGACCTATCCCATGCGGCACAACTGTGCACAATGGTGCCAGTCAATTTTAAAGAGATATTTCACCTTAAAATAAAAAAATTCATCTTCATTATCTTAACCTCGTGTCATTCAAAAAAGGATAGCATGGTTATTGTCAGGGTCTATCTATCTATCTAAACTTCAAAACTTTCAAAATTAAATTTACTGCCAAGTCAAGCCAAACTTCAAATTGTTCTTTGATAAAGATTTCTTTGATATTCTAATTCAAAAGTAAACTTTCTTTTTTTTCTTTAATTTTCTATCATTTTAATTATACGTTAATATTGTATTATCCTTATTGTTTGCTTCATCAATTCAATCTCCAAATGGTGCATAACCTTAGTCACTGTATGGGGGGAAAAAGCAGCTTGGACATCCTGAATAAGTTTTTCTACAGGACTATTCCCTGAAATGGCAATGTGTTTAACTTATGTCATGTTCTCAAGCACTCCCTGGGCTTTGGGAAGATGTCCGCACAGAGGTAACAATACACTTGATGTGACTGCCAGGTGGAGGTGGAAAGACTGAATGGCGCGAATCACACCAAGGGCTTGTAAAATACTGTGTGCAGATGAGCTGCAGGCATTGTCTGTTTCTTATGCTGTGTATACATTTACAAATCTTTAAAATCATTTGAGCTACATCTCTCTATCTACACCTACCTATCTAGTCATTTTACCTATTGAGTTTTTATTTTTATTTTTTTTTACAATGGCTATTTCTTAATACTTAGGTCACCATGTTCTAGTCTGTGTATGTTTTAGTTGTGTTTCATTTTCATTCTGTTTCCGTCGTGCGCTTAGCTACAACCACCACCTGTTACAGAGCACGGAACCAAAAGATACGATTTTTTGCAGTGTTTTTTGAACTTACCAGAAGTCCGCCTGCTCGGAGCAGAAGGAGCAAAACCTCGAGGGCCACATGAGGGAATTTTGAAAACAATGACCTAAAAAACCACTAACAACTGGTATCATTATACAATGTTATCTTTTGTAAAATGTATTTACAAAACAAGCATAATATCTCTCTACTGTTTAGAATTCATTGTAGTATATGTTGCATGGTCCATGTAAAAAAATAATAATTCCGAAGTTGTCCGCTTTGTAGATGGCAAAGAAAATGAAAAACACGTTTAGACGTTCAGCTAAATGTTAGCTAATTGTTTTGATAGGATTTCATTGTTTTAAGATTTGGGAATATATTTCAATGGTATTACTGTAGAAATGAAGCAAATTTCTGCCTTATTTAGTTTTGTATTATGTTAAAGGTTGTATCAGCGATTTCAGGCCCAAAAAAGGCCCAAACATAAATGATCACATTCATCTAATCTTTCCTAATGATCCGCTAGCTGCCCGCCCCATAAGCAGGCCGTCAAAAAAACGCGTCTTATATTTATAACACAAATTATATTTGTGCGTGGCAGCTGCATGCAAAATTATATTAATATTTTAATAATAACAGTAATAATAATAATAATAAAAACGAGCTCAAATCACATTTTAAAGGGTTTATTGCATGAAAAACAGGCTTTTAATAAAAAAAAAACAAGTGATCAATGCATAGTTAACAAATGTGAAAAAAATCATACTTTGACATCTAAATTCCAACATTGTTTGTGAAAGTCCAACAAAGTTAAATGTGGCAAAATAAATATATAAATAAATACTCAAACCTGAAAAGTTGTGTGGCTCCCTGTTTTCATTTCATCATCGTTGTACACTTTTGTGTTTTTGAGGTTTGCGCAGAGATAATGGATAATCATTTGCACCTTCTAACCTATTTCAGGGAGTGCGTTCTCGAGCCACCAGGGCAGGTGTGGTGAATAATACGGTTACTTCGGTGTGAATAGTCCGGGCGCAGGACCCAAGCAATCCGATTGGTTCAAAGCACGTTTTATGGGTAATCGCTTTAGTGCCTGGTTACAAATCATACAAAATCACTTTACTATAGAAGACGTTTGTACTACGTTATAACGAGTCATTAATGTATTTTAAAGTATATGTTTCATATACTAGTATTTAAACGAAGCTATAGATTGTGAAATTAAACATTTCTCGTTGGTAGTGTGTTTTTTAGTTAGCTTAGATAATAGCATAGCATACAGCTAACGTTATCCGATGATCGTGCTTTGAGCTTATACTGCACTGATACTGCCTTACCATATTCACAGCAATTCGTAATGCAATTATAATTATGTCATTCTTTTTTACACTTTTATTTATTAAAAGATCCATAAAATAATGTTTATTTGTGTATATTACTATTTTTCTTATTAACAGTTTAGACATTTAAATAAATTACAGAATGCTAGCTATGTTTTGTGGGTATAAATATTAATTGGTTAAAATTATGGAATCACAATCTTAATGTAATTAATCAAACCCCTTAATTCATATAATAATCTTTTATTTGAAAGAAATAACATTTTTAAGTATGTTTTGTGGCAAAGTTATTTGTTATTAAGCAATAGGGCATAATATGCTTTTTTTATTACAAGCATGTCATTTGTGTACTAATGCATATGATTTATGTCATAATTAATTCTTAATACAGAACATTATACAACACAATAACATTTAATGTAATAAAATTAGAGAACCAAAACTTATATAAAAATTTAATTAAATTACACAATACATAATGAATTCAACTGAATTATGAGATGTAATATATTACATTTTTACTAACACAAAACTACAAGCAAAATGCACATCGTTTTAGGACATTTATAGAGCTTTTTAAAATACACAACAATACAAAGCAGCTTTAAACAAACATACTCTAGTATGTCTTAACTTTCCTAAACACTTTTGTGATAGTCCTCTGACTATACATTGTTAAGATTTAAAAACAATTAATGTTGAGTTAGCTGTGTTAAAATATTTAATGAACTGTAAGGTTAAAGTTTTTTGAGAGCTAATGCGTACTCCGCCTTTTGCTTCCCCTATGCTTTTTCAATGTGATCCCGCACCTTATGAAAATAATGTATAATAAACAGACTTAATAGAATACCTTAAATAATGTGAATTATTACTTAATTATAGTTCATACTACAGACAATTACATTTGCCTGTACTGCTGTCACCTCTACTATCTACGTAGATAAGTGTACAAACTATCTACGTGTACAAACTACGTCCTCTTTTAACTCTTCCGGATGCAGAGAAACTTGTTCATGCTTTTATTTCCACCAGGTTGGATTATTGCAATGGACTCTTCAATGGGATTTCTGCCAGAAACATGCAGAAGCTACAATACATCCAAAATAGCGCAGCCAGAGTCCTCATGAGAGTCCGAAAATATGATCACATAACTCCCATCTTACACTCACTCCACTGGCTCCCTATTTCATTCCGGATCGATTTCAAAATTCTGTTGTACACACACAAATGTATCACTGGACATGCACCACCTTATCTACAAGAACTCATCACCTTGAAATCCTCCTCCCGCACTCTCAGATCATCAGGCCACCTACTTCTTCAGGTCCCGTCCACCAGACTTCGTACTATGGGGGACCGAGCTTTCTGTTCAGCTGCACCACGGCTTTGGAACCACCTCCCGAGTGAGCTGAGAGAAGTACAGAGCTTGGACACCTTCCATGCAGAACTGAAGACTTTTTTTTATTTAGAAAGGCTTTTATGTGCTGATTGTTTTATTGTTTTTATGGTTTTTAGTATTCTGTAGTTATTATTGTTGTTCTATTGTGTAGCACTTTGAGATTCTTTGGAATGAAAAGTGCGTTATAAATAAAATCTATTATTATTATTATTATTATCTAACAAAAAAGATTGAAAGGTTAAAGGGGCTTGGTTGTGTTTTTGTTTTGTAAATCATATTCTTCTTTAATGCAAACACTATTTATTGCATTCTTCTTTTTCATCACTTTAAGGGCTTTTATATAAGACATAAACTCATTAAGAAGTTGTCTCTCATTTACAACTCTTCTCATTTATAACTCATTTATAAGTAAAGTAATATATTACAAGTAACATGCATTACATAATAAGATCACTTTTGATGTTACGAGTAAAGAAACGCATTACAATAACGTACATTACGAAATCAGATTACTTTTTGTTACGAGTTAAGGAATGCATTACAAGTCACATACATTATAATCACATTACATTCTAATAATACCAAATACATTTAATTACAGTAAAACAAAAAATTCACTGCAGATTAAGTATTTTCGAAAACAATATTCACAGTATGTATGAATTGTAGCTGAAATGTAGCCATTGATGCATGAGGTCCACTATAGTGGACAGATGATTAATCAGATTTCTCTCCCAATCTAAAATCAAAACTTTGAAAATGTAACTGGGTCATTATATGAAAATGTGCCATTTCCCACTTTTAATGTTTGATTTTCAAAGTAGGCCTACTGTTTTTAAAATATACTTACATAGGCTATATAAAATAAAATGACACAACCCTGTCTCTTTTTGTTAAATTTCAGTTTTATTGATCAATAATAGCAATTATGAAAGTATAAGTAGCCATACAAGTCAAGAAATAAAGTAATTAAACGATTCAGTCAAACATAAGTCAGCAGGCTACAATGTTAAAGATAAATAGCCTAAATAATTTAACGTTATATAAAGTTATAAAACTAAACTTTGCCCTCAGCCAAAACGATTTGCCAGGGAACAAATTATAGACTGAGATCAAAGATTGTCCGTTAGACATAGCCTACACAAGACGAATTATATCTCATGTTTAACCACTCTAGACTCAGCGGCAAACGTCTGCAGCACTAGCCGAGGTAAGGCTGTTCGAGGCGGGATACATGAGCGCTGAGCGCCCGGTGATCCCTTGGATCTCACAACTCCGAAAACGTCAGATCAAAATTTTAAATAGGCGCTATCTGTATAAACAAATAACATATTTGAGATTAAAACAACTACATTCTCGACTGAAAAACTCTTAAAACTACATTTCGTGACACAATAACAGTAGTATTTTTAAATTTACCTTGCTATATGCATTACCTTGCATATAGCAGCGGGATTTAGCATTCTACATAAAGCTACCACATAATAACACTAAAACAGCTCACGTTAGCTACAAGTTATCGTGAGAACAGATTTAGATCAGGCATACTACTGGCATACTAATGGGGTCCTACGCCCGGACTCAACACACCGAGTAACCGTATTATTCACCACACCGGCACTGTTTTGTGCGGATGGGCGGCCGGAGCGCGTTAAGGGTTTTCCTGTTAGAACGGTGTCGTGTAAGCGGCCCCTAAGTTAATAACTACTGATCTTCGCAACGGAAGTAAATCAATCAATCAAAACTAACTTTAGCTGGACAATAACTTTATCCTAGAGCTGTTGTAAAGCCTAAACAATCTGTTACAGTAATTTACTATTATCAATGTAAAGCTGCTTTGAAACAATCCATATTTTTAAAAGTGCTATATAAATGAAGGTGATTTGACTTGACTTGACACTTGGCGGCTTAGTTGTAACACTATGCTACAACTAAACCCCGCTGTGTAAAAAATATTTTAAGCCTAACTAACAGTTGCTAGGAGTTGCTGATTTGTTTCAAAATGGTGCTGTTTTAGCCAACAAGACAGTGATTAAGATAACCTAATATAAAGTTAGATTTGGTGACGTTATACACACCCAACTCAGAAACCTAAAAAAACATATGATGAAAAAATGTACTTGCATGGTGTCAAAACTCTTTGTCCAGTATCTTCACGAAATCTTATCAAAACTTTCCACAAATCCGCGGGAGACCGTCTTCTGGCAGCGAAAGAAAAAGAGCGGAAACACAACCTGCTTGACCCTGACTAACTATGTAAAAGGTCCGTGTTACGTTTAACCCCGCGTTAGGTTGTGCCCCACGCTCCCCTACAACTTCTTGAATCTGCTGCGACGAGTCTCAAACAGTTTTTTGCTTTCAAGTGACAAGTTTCGTGCGCTCTCCCTTTTGCACCATTGGTCTATGTGAAATGTGGAGCAAAAGTGAGTTGTGCATCTGTAGAGGCAGTGGGTGGAGCCAACATGAATATTCATGAGTTTCCCGGGCATGTGCGTGGAACTGATCATTTTTGTTCACACTCTTCATTTCTCAGCAGGTTTAATGGATTATTTCAAAAAAGGTAAATATACTTTCTGCGCGAACTTTAACTACAATTGTTTATCGTTTCATAAAGTTCATAATGTTTTTATTAGTTTGCACGTTTTCTGAATTCGTCAATAACTAAATGATTGCAGGCATTCTCTTCGTGTAGGCCTATATAAAGTACAGCAAACTTCAACTCGTTCATTTCCTTTAAAACTGTCTGAAGTACTATCAAACTATCATTTGTTGAATGTCACTGCCCGTAAACCTGTATAAATGTATCTGTAATATTTTTTGTAACACGATCCTCTTTAATATTTCCTAGAATTGGTGAAGATTTGGCTAAGGAATTGGGCAGCCCCATTTCCCCCCAAGAAGTCAAAGAAGCGATTAACTCAATGCAAAATAAGAAATCCCCAGGCCCCGATGGGTTTACAGTTGAATTCTACAAAGGCATATTCTACTTTATTAGTCCCAATTTTAGTGAGGATGTACAATAATTAATTTCAAGAAGGCCAACTCCCACCGACGCTGTATATGGCTTCTATATCCTTGCTTTTGAAGAAAGACAGGGATCCCACTTCCTGCGGTAACTACAGACCGATTTCTCTGTTAAATGTAGACTGCAAGATACAATATCTGATGATCCATATGATGTGTTTAACCCTGTTCTGAGCCAAACTATTCAAGCAAGCAAGGATGCATTCAATTGATCACAAATGACAGCAAAGACATTTATAATGTTACAAATAATTTTATTTCAAATAAATGTTCTTTTGAACTTGCTATTTATAAACAATCCTGAAAACATATGCTGCATAATGATTTCCACACTTCATTGAGCAGTGATAAGTATGACAGCATAACTGTGATAATAATCAGAAATGTTTCTTGAGCAGCAAATCAGCATTAGAATGATTTCTGAAGGGTGACACTGAAATCTGGAGTAATGAGCTCTGCCATCACAATACATTTAAACATCAAATAAATGTCTTAAACATAAATATAAAGAACCTTACTAATACCAAACTTTTGAACAGTAGTGTTATCATATCAAAACCAGCACAAGCACACTTTGCAATCAAAACATAAAAAAAAAAATTTGTTGCAAATGCGAATTACAAATGCACAAAACGTGCAAACTAAAAACATTATGAACTTTATGAAACAATAAACAATTCTAGTTTAAGTTCGCGCAGAAACTGTATTTACCTGTTTTGAAATAATCCATTAAACCTGCTGAGAAACGAGGAGCGTGAACAAAAATGATCAGTTCCATGCACATGCCCGGGAAACTCATGAATATTCATGTTGGCTCCGCCCACTGCCTCTACAGATGCACAACTCACTTTTCCTCCACATTTCACATAGATCAATGGTGCAAAAGGGAGAATGCGCGAAACTTGTCACTTAAAAGCGAAAAACAGTGTTTGAGACTTGTCGCAGCAGATTCAAGAAGTTGTAGTTACGTACTTGTGTTTGTCCTAGAAAAATATCCAAAACATTTGTGAGAAAATATTCTACAAGTGTCCAACTCTCATTGGATGAATTCACATAGCCTACTGATTTGCAGATGAGCAAAATGTCTCTGTGACTTCACATTTTTTGATGCAGGTTTATTATATACCCGTGCTGCGTGGCAGAGCAGGTGCTGTAAATGATTGCACGAATGTACATTGGCTCGTTTAGTTTCACTTGAAGTAGATTGGCCTCTCTAGCGAGGTTCCTATTCGTCAGTCCTCGACTTGGCGTCCTTCAGGGAACGAGGGTTACCATACGTAACCGAGACGTTTGTGGCCAACTGAAATCATTCCATGTGCAATTGAGTATGACAAATTTTAGTTTGTTGTGTTTAGAAATATGGTATAGGCTATAAATGTTTGTGATTTTTGTAAAATCAATAAAAAGAGCTACAAAAGTTTTTTCCTGATATATTAAAATTTCGGTTGGATGTGGGAACTGTTGTTAACACATTTGAGAATTTTGTACACAATGTTTTGAGAAAATTCTGCATATGATTTATGATTTGTATGAAATAGATGAAAACTTACAATCTGTTTAGGACAATTACAAAGTGTTCAGATCACCATGTTAATGAGATCAGTGATTTGAGTTAGAAGAAATATGTCAAATTGATTGAGAAAAACTGTAAGTTGTCGCAAATGTTCACCAATTTAGCCAATGAGTGACCTTTTTTAAACTACTTTAATTGCTCTTCATTGGCAAACATCATGTACATTCTCATAGCCATAAGATCTTTATTGAAATGGAGATTGCATGTGAAACAGCACAATCATTTGCTAAACTCACACAGACCATTCTTACGTTTTTTTGGGGAGTTTTAAAGATTAATATCCTGTAAAAACAAACTCTAAATTACAGTTATAAGATGTAGTAATGGCCGTTTTGTTTCCAACATGTAATCGGTAGACCAATCACAACAGGCTGGGCCGTCTGACAATTCAGAGCAGAGTAGGCTCTCGCAAAAGGAGGGATTTAGAGATTGAATCTTCGACCATTCCATTTTCAGACACTTTGAGAAATGAGGTGATGTGCAAAATTAATATTATGAGAAAATGAAAGTGTTTTTGACCCTGATTGCATATAAACCTGTTATAGGAGAGCTCCAAAACAAAATTAGGAACCTTCAAAATAGCATAATAGGGACTTTTTAAAGGAATAATGAACCACTAGTTCAGAGAACTTGGAGAGACAAGCCTCCTTTCCTTCTCTGGCCCACTCTTTGTTCCTCATGGAGCTTTATGACTTGAATTTATGTAACTCAGTCATTAAGGATATCAAAACCCACTACGGCTGTGAAAAGTTGTGTTTGAAGGTGAGAGGTGTTTCTGTTCACCCTATAAAGTTTTGCTCACACATCAACAAAATGAAGACAAAATGAGGTGTTTGTTTATGTTATTTTATCCCCATTTTTTATCTTTATGATTTAAGATAATGAATCCTGAGATGATCAAGTAAATGTTTTTGATAAGGTCAAGAGCGCTCCTCAGTACTTCATCCAGAGAATGGAACACAAGAAAGTGCTTTCCCAATTAGTAATTGGTAAAATTGGTGAAATTAAGTAATTGTGGTTAAATTTAGAGGGATGGAATGTGTGGGGAATTTGCTAAAAGTTGACTGATGTGACCACCTACCATAAAACCAGAGACATGCAACTCAGTCTCTTTCATTCAGGACATACCGGAGCCCATCGAGTCTTTAAACCCCAGACTGCCCATTCAACATGGTTATAAATCATCCTAAACTGAAAGTTTTGGCAGACAATTTACACTGTGATGAAGACAAATGGTCCCTCTGCAACATGCAAATGCCTAAAGGATATTCCACTGAGACAGCAGTCTTTATTGTAAAATGTCTCACATTGCCCTGTTCTGTTGGGTATTTCAGCAATCGGTGTGTTTGATCAAATTCAGGAATCAAATTTGAAATGTCAAGATGAGGTCATGGGTTTTGAGGGACAAGCCCAGTGTGGAGCTCTGTGGTGCTTGCATTGACCTATCTCATATACAGGAAGTATCGTAAGGAAATGTTATTTGAAACACTGCATTGGGAGAAATGTTCAGGTCAAAGGTTCACTAGGTCATACAACCTTTTTTGGTCACGTCTGCAAACCTGGTGCCTTAGAAATGCCCTGCGTTGTAAAGTGTGAGAATTTGTGTCCATATAATAAACATAGTTTGCACAACTTTACCTAAAATACACTTCAATTCAAGTGCTGTGAATCAGCAGTTTAAGACACAAGTGGAAATGTATCATAATAAAAGAAAAATCTACTGTATATTGTAGACGTGTGATGTTTGTAGAACATAAATGACTACAATAAAAAAAAAAACTACACTGTAAAGTGAACATTTGTTGCAGGATGTATTTACCTGATTCTACATACATATTCTAATTTTGTTGTTGTAACCTACTTTAATCAGTTTGATGCAACATAAAACAAGGGAAAGCTGTTTTAACTTAATTGAGTAACATTGACCCAACATACAATTTCCAATAAAGCTCAAGATGGACACATTCGACACATGCACACCTGCGAATTTTGCTTCAATGAGAAATTGTGATTTGGGGTTATTAAACACAATACATTTTTTTCAATTGCTAACAAGGATTGGTCAATACTGAAACCACATTTTCAAAACTCTTCATTCAGTCTGCACAGAGTTTGCCATCATTCTGATTTGAATGTGCTTTTGTCATTTTTGAAAGCAGTGTGTTAGAATTGAAAAAATGTGTTGCAAATATAGTGTTTTGCAGATGAAGTATGAATGACAAAGGTGTTCATGGAGTTTGGGAAATGTGGTTATTGAATGCACTTTGTGTGAAAGCACTGAAAAATGATTCACAGTTTGGTCCTTATAGACTTCTGTTTCGCAGAATGTGTGAAGAGTTTGAACGTGGCTTCAGTATTGACCGATGCTTGTTAGCAATTGAAAAAAACTGAAAGTTGCATACAAGTGAAAATGGCCATTTACAATGCAATTCTTTAGCACAAACCACAACATTTAATAACAGAAACGTCTTAATGTGCAACAAAACTGAACATTAAACATTAACATAAACTACCAACATCTTTCCCTTTACTGAAAAATCCCTAAATTTACTCTCCTAACGCAGTTCCTTGCAAAGCATGCTGGGAACTACAGATCCACTGCCCAGGGCTGCATTTCTCAAAAGCATTGTGAGCTAAGTTGATCATAGAGACCATTGGTGCCAAATGCTCGATCTACTTAGGCTTATGATGCTTTTGGGAAATGCAGCCCTGGGCAGTGGATCTGTAGTTCCCAGCATGCTATGCAAGGGTAAATGCAAGTCAATTTAGGGATTAAGTGTTATTATATGTGTTTTTCAGTAAAGGGAAAGATGTTGGTATAGTTTGTAAATTTTTGATGTTCTGTTATGTTGGACATTTAGACTCGTTTTTGTTTCTGAATTTTGTGGTTACCATTGTGCTTAGCATGTGGGCACTCAAAGTTTTATGCTCACTATTGATAACTGGCTTTACTTAGTGGTTCATTATATTCATTGTGTGTAATGATGAACAACACAGTTGACCCAACAAAACTGGTTTATTATGAATAAACTACAAGTTGTGTGTAAAAATGTTTTCAATTAACTTAAGGATAATGAGTTATTTTTGAGCGATATTTATATCAAGGTGGAAAACCAGTTATTATAGATGTTACCACATGAAGTAAATTTTCTAAGTTGAACTGACTAAACTTTTTTTCAGTGTACAAAATGGTAAGAAAACAAAAAACTACAAAAAAGCAAGAAGGCCTAAAGAAATTAACAAAATCTTTCTAATAACTACATCTTTTTTATTTGTTATCTGCTTAATCTAACAATATTTATTTTTGTACTCAGCACTCATGGTTCAAATGCAACCAGCACAGAAAATACTACACAGATGCGTTTTCTTGTTTCTTTTGTTTAGTTTTTTTTAGATTGAATCTGGCCAATGCGCTATCGTTTAGGTCGCTCTTGGCAGACGAAGTCGCCTTTGTTTCTTCATCCAATATAATATCTCGCGTATCAGAGCTAAAGAAGGGAGGTGCCCTAAAACACACTCAACAACCAATAATCACATTCACACAGCATACAGAAAAGTACCCAACACAGCAAATTGAACAGCAAACTCTCTTGTCCAAATGTTAGAGCCAGACAAGTGTATTACTTGGACCAAGATTTGTTTGAGGGGGAATTTCTCTACAAGAGTACGGATATAAAAACAGCAAAAAAGTAATGATTAAGTATGATTTTGCATGGAGTGAGTCTCTTGCCAGAAAAGCTTATCAAGTGCAACTTGATTCAAGAGTCTTTGAATCAGATCTTTTGCTTTGTGTTTATTAACCTCTAACAGCAGGGTCTGACAGCTTCATCCATCATACTCAACTTTCGCTGTGTGAATGAAAAGAGATTCTCTAAAACTCTAAAAATTACACTAGAAAAGAGATATACTGCCTTTCCGTTTGCATAAAACACACACAGATGTAATGAGTGAGCACTTCCTCGAAACTCAGTCCCAGAGGAACAATACAAATTTTCCATGGGGAGCAATGAATACATCTTTTGACTTTGGTACATAAAGTTAAGGAGCATTGTTGAAATCTTAATGTCCACTTTAGCTAGAATATATAATCTTTTTAAAAAACAATGCCAGATTTGTTGTGCAAATCAGGAGTACATCACTGTCTATATTTTGTTTAACCAGTTTTAACTGAAGTCTTTTAATATGGCTTAATTCCAGATGCCACAGATACAGTCCAAAGTTCAGAGCCAACAACAGAGCAGAAAAAGAGAGAGAAACCCAAACCAGTGTGTTTGTGAAGAAATCATGCCAGCTTGAATTCTCATAAATGCAGAAAACAAATGGTCCCTTTACAGCAGAGATTGCTGTTTGGTCTCCCCTGAGCCTGATGATTAAAATGAGCTGGCTTTTTCAAACATAAGATGACGAATATATGTGAATGAGATCCGTTAGGAGACTTCATGATCTGCAAGCCAACTCACGTCAAAGGTTGTGAATAAATAAGAGAGGAAAGAAGCAAAATTCCCAGCTCAGTATTGCACTAAAAATAAAGTCAGATTATGCAAAACAGTCTCACAGCCCTCTATAGTTCATATAGCAAATGCAGTTTTGACATATGGAAAATATTTTCATCTCATTCATCCTAAAGGGATACAATTTATGAGCTGGATGTGGGTCCAGGCAGACATTTTCAAATTTTCTAAGCAGTGTTCAGAAAGTGCTGATAAAATAGTCCAAAAGCACATGGGACATCTTTTAACGACCCTTTCTGCAGGTTATAACGTTACGCCAGTAGGTGGCGATAAGTGACTGTCTTTGTGTGTGATTCTATTGATTCGTTCATTGAACCTATTCATTTAAAAACACTATCTGAATCTGAAATCGCCCCCTAGACCCTCATTCACTAGTCCCCTAATACTGTTCACTTGAAGGACTGAATGAAAAGGAGTGAGCGAATTCGGACAGCCGTTGAGCGCATCGATTGTACACTCGTTATTGCGGACACCACTACAAATCTGTCCCCTCAAATAAAGCCCTATTTGAGGGTATAGGAGGCGATTTTGGATTCAGCAACTGATTCATTCAGGAACAAAATATTTAGGTGTGTTCGACTTGAAGCGCACTTTGCAGACCGATCGGTGTATGACATCAATGTACCACGAGACCGATTAGAGAGCAGACACCTCCGTTTGCTTTCGAATCGCTCTTGTGGTACTTTTTGCGGTCCACTTAATGACTGTCTTCATGAGAGTCCCTGAATCATTCACTCAACTGATTAATTAAAAAACTTGATTCATTGGAACATTATTACTGTGTCTTGCTTGGAGACACGAAATGGTTTTCATTTCATTTTCATTAGAGGAATCGTACATAAAATGTAATTTATTCAAGTATAACTTGTTTGTTGAACTGTTTAATAAAAGCAATATATATCACTTTATATTAGCAAAATATGTTATGAATAAACATATTTTTTGAATGATGGGTGTTGCAATTGTGTGATTGAAGATGCAACATGCAGTAAATTTATTTTGGATGTTTATATATTTGATTTTAATGCTATTTGGCACTTCGTTGTGTTCAAGATGCTACATAAACCAGGGAACAGCCTGCAACTGGAACAGTACATGACTATCCCTGCTGTGCTCACAAGATAGGAGCACTGTTCTGTTCGATCCCCTGGGACTGGGTGTGGGCTAGGTCTAGTTGTCAAATCCACGTGGCATTGTGCTTCATATTACAGAAATTATCTAGTCGTTTGTGCAACATCTGTTCAGGCACTTGAGTACGACAGAGCACACGCCACAATCTCCTTCACACGTTTGTGAGGAGCTTTTGAAATTCAAAACACGTGATTTAAGAGGCACTCCCAAGCTTTTTAGCATCACATCAAGGTTTTGTATGATGAGCCAAAGGGATTTCAGTAAGAAGGCACAGTTTCAAGATGTAGCAATGAGTATGAATAATTTACTACTTGATTAACTGCAGTGAAGAAGAGATCAACCACCATTTGCATGTGGAGGAAACTAAAGCTTCAAGACACTTTTTAAAAGATGAGAAAATACATTTTTAAATTTTATTTAAAACATTTTCAATGGTTACTTATCAAGTGTATATATATATATATATATATATATATATATATATATATACATATGTATACACTTGATATCACTTACATATGTAAATATCATAAATGTCATTGAAAATGTTTTAATTATAATTTAAAAATGCATTTTCTCATAATTTATTTTTTTTAAGAGTGTTGTCATTTAAGAGTTTAAGTATCACAGTTCCTCCATAAAAAAAGAAAAAAGAAAAAAAAATATATTACTTATTCTTTTCAACTGAGTTAACATAACTGTAGCAAGGTGTTCGATCAAGGTTATAACTGTGTTGCAAGGATTAAAAAAGTTTGCAAATTGACAAGAGATTTTGAAATAATTATTGGTTTAATCCCTGCATTGGAACACAAAGACTTGTTCAAACTTGACATTTCTCTGAACATCTAACAACAATCTGAATTTTGAGAAATGATTTATTGGCCGTTATTAATTATGTTTCAATTTCATTGTTCACTGAATACATCCTTCAAGTATTCTCTCTCCATAGCATAGGAAATAATACGTCAAATGCAGGCTAATTGCACTTTTGGCAAGTGGAAAATTCAAAACAGATGTCCTGAGAAAGCGCAGACAGAACATTGCTGTCAAGTAGACTGGAGATACACTGGAGATAGACTGGAGTGTCTGTGGTGGCCAGGGAGAGAAGACTCAGTAACGGGTTACTTTCTCGTAGTTTTTACATTTGTTCATGCTGGACCTAAAGCAATATATGTAATTAAGACTGATTACCAAGACCAGCAAAGATTTATATTACACAAAGCTAAATAAACACTCAAGTTCTGGAGAGAGAACACATAAGAATGGCACAATATGCCCGATTTCTTTATATCATTGCAGATAGAGTTAACTGTATTTCCTGAAATGGCATATAACTTTGAGTGTTTGATCACTGAATTTGAATTGGCATGTAAAATCTTAAAGCCTGATTTGTTGTAATTTAGGCTTGATTAATTGGCAGTTGTAACAAGAATTCCTTTACACATAATTAGAAGATAAATACTGTATAGTGAAGTTAATTTGAGGGAACATGTAAATTAAATTAGCAACATTTTATTTAAATTTCTCATTTTTAAAGTCAGTGTAAATTTCCATAGAGTGGGATTGTGGATTGTGTAAAGTGGCCGTTGTGTGAAGCAGAGGTGTTCAACCCTGACCCACTGTCCTGCAAAGTTTATTTCAACCTACTTCAGCACACCTGCCTGTGTGTTTTCAAGTGATCCTGAAGAGCTTGATAGTTGTTTAAGGTGTGTGATAAGCGTTCAAACTAAACTCTGCAGGTCAGTCGGTCACCTCGAGCAGGGTTGAAGACCTCTGGTGTAATGTGTAAAGTGGTGGAAATTATCAATAGACTACATCGGGGTTCCTCAAATCCTGTCCTGGAGGGCCACTGCCCTGCAGAGTTTAGTTCCAACCCTAAACACGCATGAACCGTAAAGGGCTGTATCCGAAATTGCTCCCTATACCCTTAAATAGGGCACTATTTGACGGGACAGCTGGTGTCTGAAACCATAGTGGACGTTATCGAGTGCACTCATTCAATCCCATAATGCACCGCACTGTGAGAGTCGCGCGCCAAATAAATTCTCAACCAGAAAATGGCGCCCGCTGCTGAATCCTCCATCCATCCATTTTCAAAACCGCTGGTCCAATGTGGCTACAGCGTTATATCATACAGGTATAAATTCCTATTTAATTGATTATTAAATAGTTTAATTAAGGTTTATACATGCTAGTTTTCATGACAGAGTTAAATTTAAATCTTTTTATCTTACAACTGGTATGGAGCTGCCAGTTTGCTAAGTTTCAAATAATTATTAAACAACAAGCACAAACTATGCAAAAGTCCTTCCGGTGCACCCAGTGTCCGAATTCACTCACTCGTTTTCATTCACTCCTTCAAGTGGACTATATTAGTGGAGTAATGTAGGGAATAGTGAATGAGGTTATAATAGGGGGTGATTTCAAACACAGCCAAGGTTATCAGAGTTACTAGAAAATTGCAGACAAGTGAGTTTGATCATGGTTTGAGCTAAACTCTGCAGGACTGAGGCCCACCAGGGCTGGATTTGGGGAACCCTGGACTACATGGAAGAAGTTACTTCAATACAAAGTCCTTTCCGAGGAAGAACAAGTAAACTTTAATTAAGCATTAACAAAGCCAAACTTTTTTCATTGGAATAATGTGCACCAATAAATAATTCAGAATGATGCCAAGGACATCAATTTTTAATTTAATTTAGACTTTTAGTGATATATTAGTGTTTTCCTTGAGGCCTTTATATTTATTTAGCCTCTTTTAAGTGTCAGTTTTCAGAGTTTTTTCCAAACGTTCAAATGTTCATCAAAGTTTTCCTTTGAAGTGATTTCATAATCATCAGAACATGAGGTACTTTTTCAGGCATGTCATTAGCAAAGGGTGAAGAAGGTCAGCAAATGAAGGAACCAAGATCCAATTATTTCTGCTGTTTACACATACACATGCATCTATGCTCACATGTTTGCATTAGCCGTTTTAAAGTGCAATCAGTCATATAGCCTTACTTACAACTGAAAACTCTCTCTGATTTATGTTCTGAATAACCAAACAAGTTGTTTAGGTGATCTTAGTTTCAAAAGTGAACAAAAGAGCACTTAATTCCACTTAATTCACCAATAGATCTGGAACTGTACTTTATTATTTGTTCTGTACTTTATTATCATTGCTTGCCATATTGTACAATTTACATTTGAATATAGCAGATGCTTTATTTTAGAGAGGAATATGGGCCTAATGAGCAAAACAAATTAAAAATAGATTATTAATTAAACATTATGTCAAAATGATGGGCTTTTTTGTGACATACAGAATCACTTCAAATCACTGTCACAGTCTCATTTCCTGTCTAGCTTCGGCTAGCTGAGCACGAGGGTCACACACGGCCTCTCTGTTTGTTGGAGAGAAGGAATGAGGGAGCTGGTGCTGCCAGAGAGCTTGTACATAAACTGTTACCTTTCCACCCACCTCTGGTCATCATATGTTGGTGTACAGAAGATGCATTGTTAGCAGAGGCTGGGGAGAATATACATCCTGTCCTCTCACAGAGCTTGTAAGGTAAAATCAAAACAAACAAATACACATAATGATCTTTTGTACAACTAACTGAAGTTTTATGGTCTATCTGCCTGAGCTATAAAAATATAGTCAATGATGTATAAAAGATCTTTAAAAAAATTCAAGTTCTCATTAGTCTGGCTATCACCAGACCAAGCTCAATCTTTTAAGATTGAACATTGGTCTGGGGAGTCTGCTATGTATTTTCTTCTGCACAAGAGGCGTGATCAACGGGCATAGTTCAAATTACTCTGTACGCAATTGGATAGTCCTTCAACCAATCAGACCAACGATCCAGGTGACGTACTTTGCAGAATTAATGACGCGAAAACTCCAGGTAGGAAATGTGTAACCAGACGTGTTGATCAGCGGCAGAAGCAGCTATGGAATTGAGCGATTTTTGCAGGTTGTGTAAAAAAACCATGAAAGTTAGTGGTATTTACACCCACTCGAGCGATTTGTTTGCTAAAAAAAAAAGCCATTTAGCATCGTCGAGAGGTTAAAAGGAATAGGATAGAGCCGTAACGGCTCTGGAATTGGATTGGATTAAACCTGGATTAAAGTTCTCATACTATTTGTGTTAGTTTAATTATAGTTAAAAAATAATAATAATAATTTTTGATTTTAATGAAAATGTCATGTGGTGTAACCATCAAGTAAAAAATAGTAACATATTTTCTTTACAACTTCAATAGACAATCAACATTTTCACAAAAACACACACACACACACACACATATATATATATATATATAATTATTATTATTATTATTATTAAAGGGGTCATGAACTGAGAATTAAAATTTTCCATGATTTTTTGACAGTTAAGAGTTCGTAATACTATAAAAATAGCCTGTAAGTTTCAAAACTTCCTTGTTATTCCATAAACTGCTTTTAAAGGTGAAATATGCAGGTTTTTTTAGCTTAATTTACAGCTTCTGAGTCATTGGAATGGTTATATGACTTTTTTCGGGTTGAATGGTGGTCTTCTCGCACCCCCCCCCAAGCGCCTGTGAGCGGAAAAACCACCCTTGCAACTTTGGGCCGACGGACCACTATCTAAACATTTATATGCTAGCCTTCTGTGTACCACATACATACCTCAGTGGACATGGCTCCGTGCGTTCGCCGGCTTCTTTGAAAACTAATGCACATGACCAGAAGGAGAAGATTGGGAGGGGGGAGAGTTGCCAACGAGTTTTGACGACAGTGTTGTCAAATATCTATTACGAAGCTGTAGGGGGAGCTCTATAGAGCAAAAAGCGAGAAAACAGCGAAGAAATTGCCAAAAGTGCATAGCCCCACTTAATGAAACCATGGCCAGAAAACTACAGGTTCTAAAAAGTGGAGACTTGTGACGTCACAGGGCAGCAAAAGACCGCCTTTGCAGAAGAATATCAACGCCTACGTCTACGTCACCCCGTCTTTGGCTTCGCCCACTGGCGCGTTAGTGAATAGTTACATGAGAACGAGAAAAGATCAACACAGGATCGATATCATAACCTTACAAACGATCCTAATGCTAGGAACGTTTTTTTTTGGTTTTTTCAACATTTTGAATGTCTCAGCAGTGCATTATTTGTTGTGTTCGGTGCATTTCACTGTGGATTATTTGGTAATTCAGTCCTAGTTTCGACGCAGGCTTTGCAAACAGACTTTTACAATATGGATCTGCCAGCAACACCGAAAACATGTAAGTAACCATGTTTATTCCAATGCCTGATATGTGATCAGTGATTTCTGATGTCAAGTTCAGACAGATAATCTTTCTCTCAAAATCGTTCAATACTGTTTATGCATCAGTTAATCAAGCCAGTGACTAAAATATCAACTTCACATCGTGTCTTTTAGTAGGATGGAAATAATCTTATTTAAACTGTGATATACAGAAAAGCGATCAAAGAACGCTCCCTTTCCAATCGCCCAAGCTGTCAATCAAATGCCCGAGTTTATTTGGACATTTGCCAAAACTCGTTATGAAATCACGATGCTGTTACACTGCACAACGAAGCTCTTACTGTATTTACATCTCATAATTACGGTAATGACATGGTGTGAACGCAGAATAAGCTCATCGTTTTGGTTCAGGAAGAACCGTAAAAGGTGACTGCTGTTTGTTTGTGGCGCTCGGTGACTGATGTCTGCCTACAACTCTGCATAGCCTCATGAAACACACTGATGATGTGTGATGGATGTGTGATGTTTGCGTGAGCAGGTGCGCGGAGGTATGCAAATACATATGTTGAAAGGCAGGTAGGACATTGTATCATGCATTCGGACTGAATGAAATGATTGGATGGCTATTTTTTGGTCCTGAGACTTTCACAGAATATATACTATGTAGCCTACTTTAAAAAATAATAATAATAATTTAGACTTTTATTATTGATTGCTATCCGGATGTGAAGAGTTTCAACCAGTAGGGTTTAACAAAAAGTTTTTATAAAAACAAATTGCCTACCCTATCTTTAAGACTTATTGACCTTGACACAGTCATTTTTTTGCAGGAGTTTGCAGGGGTCCTCTCTATGATGTAATTTCCTGTTTTATGTTTTGTTTTAAACATGTTTTAGCATGTTGGTTGGACCACATGACTTTGATTTTGCTGACAAAATTCTTTCAAGCGCATCAAGCGTATTGACAATATTATATGAGGACTATTGTATCACCCTGACATTATTATTATTATTATTTTACTTTATGCCCCCGAAATAAAATAAAATAAAAATTAAAAACAAAAAGAAAGAAAAGAAAACATCATCACTGAAGTTTTTTTTTTTGTGTGTGTGTGTGTGTGTGTGTGTGTGTGTGTGTGTGTGTATAAACCATTGTGCAAGACAGGGACTGAGGTTGTATTTGTAATCTATCTATAAATTACAGAAACGTCTGTCTGTCTGTCTGTCTGCTAACCGCATATCTCTCGAACCGTTAGTCCGATGGATTTCAAACTTGACAGGTGTCTCGCTACGGGCACGAGTAAGTGCAGTGCCAAGTTTGACATTGTTTGGATGAGAAATGCTAAAGATATGGTTAAATATATCATTTTTAAAAGGTTGTGGTTTAAAAATAAACATTCTGACATTAGAGGGTTGTATCATTCAAAGAAGCCCCAAGAAGGTTGTGGTTTAAAAATAAACATTCTGACATAAACACTCAGTCAGCTACACTGTTTACTTCTGAATATTATAGTTTGGTTCCAGAACGTGATAAATCCATTTTGATTAATTTGAGTAAAAATGTGTTTTCTTTACCAAGAAAGTGGCAAGATGAAAACCACTATTTTCTGTTTCAAACTTTCACATAGCATCTTTAGGTTATAATAACATAAAAAATTCAAATCCAGATTTGGATTTTCAAAGATCTATTATAAAAACAGATTATTTTTCCCCAAAAATGCAATAAATTCATGACACTTTTTTTTTCAAAATGCAATTAATCCATTTAATCAATATAAAAGTTATTTTTTTATCATATTGAAACTGTTGAAATCAGCCATCGCTAAGAAATATCTCCTGAACTTTTTTGACGGCGATCAGCTCACAAAAACTGATTTTGCACGGGCACTTTGCACTGCTCCCTGAATCGACGCGCTTATTCATTTGTGGATGTTAACTGAATCTGTAAGTCAGCTATGCTGTTTACTTCTGAATATTATATTTCATTCTGGTGCACTTAACGTTATCGCTACTGTGTAATAGTAGCCTATGCTATTCACCAACTAAACATATCCTATTCAATGCGTTCACAGTCTCTTTCACGGGCATCATTTGTAGTTGCCTATTCACAAACTGTTTGCTCAAGCATAGCGTTTTCTCGGAGTTCACTGTGTGCTTTCTACCATGCACAAATAAAAATGTCACTGACCTTTTGCTGTGTAATTGTACCAGTGAGCACTCAAACACACCAAACCAACAATGGTGCACGGGCATTTTGCACTAGTTTACTGTAAATTAGATTAAAAAAAATCTTCTACCTAGTAACTATTTTTTTTTAAATATACAGGACCATGCAGAAGGAAAGGGTAGTGATGTCACCAATAGAGGAGCCAGGAGCAGCAAAGCAATATCTCAACATGTGTGATATATTATTATGTAGAGTTCATAAAAAGCATTTGAGCACAATTATTTGATTAGATGCTTTAATTAATGGTCTTGCATCATGGGAAACATTATGAGCAGAGTATTGATCTGCCCAGGGGAAGCCAGGTGCCTGTTTTGCATTAGAGATGAGAGAGGGTAAGAGAGAGAGTGATACACAAGAAATGAGAAACACCCTACTATTCAATTCAGACAGGGACATATGTGCACATGTGCTGAAGTTTAACGAGGGCCATAAGACACAAATTTGAGGGAGACAGAAAGAAATGAAAGAAAGGGCCAGTGAATGACAGAGTGAAACGCTGGGGCCAGGAGCTGATGCAATAACATCAATATTATCACTGCAAGTCCTTGGTTGTGATCTTTATTTGGCCTGCAGGCGATCCTCTTACAACTGCACAGACTTGATGTACTTTTATATTTATCACTGTTTGTCTTGATATTTCTTATGTAATTGAAGCTATTTAAGTAGGCAATATCTTTTTGCAACACATTCTCACTCCTAACTCGTCGCATATTGGCGCTTGGTCAGGACCCCTCGGCATCACTTTTTAACGCACAGAGTAACCCTTTAGTGTCATTTTTCGATGGCATGGGAATGTTACTGTCATGATGAAGATATTAGGTTATAATTTTGCCATTATGACATGTTGGGGTGTGATTCTCAATTTAATCAGCCAGCATAATTTTATTTACATTTATTATTATTTATTTACACTATTCAGACACATTTGAACATGTAACCCAACCCCACCCCTAAACCTACCCATTAGTATATTATATTATATAAAACACAGGATATAACAGGCAGATACGACTAGTCATAATTTAATCAAAAAGTACAAATATTCCAAGTGTTCTGAGGCCAAGCAATTGATTTGTGTGAAGAAAAGACCCAAAATGGATCACCGTCTCCATCGGGCGTAGATCCTATGCACATATTCAAGAATTGCTGCCTGAAGAAGCATTATGTCAGCTTTGATAGTGAAAAGGACACTGATGGGACTTTATAGAACACTGGAGCTGTCCAAAAAAAAAAAAAAACTTTTCACTACAATCAAACTGGGCTTCCCAGTGCTGAATGTATGGGATTCTGTGTTGATTATTTATGCTTTTATTGATGTGATTGATACATCGCTACTTGTAAAAAATTCTGCTACTGGAGCTGCTAACTTACTGGAAAAAATATGATTATGTACAGTATGAGACAGAGATTACCTTGGGTTACTTGCAAATGCAAGGCTAAATCTGTGGCCTCTTGTGGAGCTGCAGCAAATCACTCACAGGTGAGCTGTGTGAGTCGAAAAAAAATACTGAACTGACAAAAAAAAAGAAAGAAAAAGAAAATAAGTAACTATATAAATCAACTCCAAAGCTTTTGTGTCTCAAGAAAGAAATTAAATATCAGATGGTGTGCTATCAAACATCTCAGACTGAACTGGGAAACAGATTTTGGAACGACAGAGATCCATGGCGATCTGCCTTACTTTTGGCATTGACTGTGTAGCACAGTGAAAAGTGATTGCATACAACGCCTCCTGAAATTACAGCTGATATTGATAGTAATCAAAGCACCGGTCTTGGGTACAATAAATCATAAAAGAAGCTCTTCTGAAATCAGTCTTCAGGGAGGATATTTAACAAGGGCCTCAAGCGCACACACACGTTGTTTACGAGGAAGAAGTTACTGCATTTTTATTAAGATAAATCCAAACAATTTTCTTTAATCATTAATCTGATTTTAATTGCAACTGAACTTGACAGCCAGTGATCAATGATCACCAAACATTAGTTACAAGCGACATGAGGATGAGTTTGTATTACAATGTTTTTTTTCTCCCCCTCCTTTTATCCTCTTTAAATTTCTGCTAAACTACTTTGGATCAATGCTTTGCATTTGTAAAAAGCTCTGCTCTATACAAATGATTAGAACTGAAAAACTGAATGACACCTCGGAACGGAAGTTATACTGATATAAAATAAGGGGGTTATAAAGGAGATCCTGCTAATTCTTTGCTATCATGCTGGATCAGTGATACCAGATCATCTTTACTTTTTTTTTTTTTTTTTGACATTCCCAAAAGGCTAAAAAAAGAAAATAAAATAAATTATAATCTATTAATATATATATATATATATATATATATATATATATATATTCTAACAAGATGGATATGATGTTATGAGTGGGTACACAAAAAAGGGAAGCAAAGAGAATGGTTAACTGGTTTTATTTGCAGCAGAGGAGCAGTGACACAACAGGTAAGCAGAAATGACGATATTGCAAGTTTGACAGGTTGATTGAGTGAAATAACAGTGTCCTTTATCTTTGCAGGTTGTGATGGGAGATTGTGACTAATGTCCATGAATGGTGGAGTGCACACACCTCAGTTGCTGATGGTAAGGGGTTTCCAGATGATTATGGGAGTGAAGCGTGATGGAGACAGGAGACGATGAGGAAGGAATCTTCAGAGAAGCACAGAAGAGGATCACGAGTAGAAATGGAGATGTTGGCAGGAAGGAATGCAGATAATTCTTTAGCAGGTAGGAAGTCCATAGTCCACATTGAGACCTGGGCTGCGTTCAGCCCCGACAAAACGTTGCACAACGTTTTTTAAACAGAAACGGTGATGCGTTGAACACACTGTTCTGATGACGCAAGAGTTGCAACTATGGCAGCTGAGAAGGCCATTCTTTGTGTTCTTTGTGAAGAATTTTCGGAGCCTGATGAAGTCGGTATATGTGTTTAATACTACAAAATATGCCTGATGTTACTGCACTTGCCGCCCAGAACAAAAGAGAACATCCCAATCGAGTGAAGGGATTGCTGAAACTGAAATGGAAGCACACACCTAATTCAGACTAAAACACATCTATTTAGCCTCACATACTGACTTTATTTGTAGTTCATACTGTTTTAATACCCTGTATTTTCTTTCTCATTTTTAGGAAAAACACTTAATTACCATTGTTTATTTCTATACTTGCAATGAAGCTAAAAATATAAACAACTACATCATTATGTTGATATCCTATATTTTTTACAATAAAACTTTAGACAAACATGTCTTCTAATATCCTCAGTTGTTGTGTATACCGAGCTGCAAACAAATTTGTAAATTACTTTCCTTGAACCCATTTTGCGAGTTCACTTTAATACCACGTGCTTTATATACATGTTGCTGCTGATTGGACTTTAGTTCTGACACACCCACCAAACAAGAGAAAACGTATCTCAAACCCCGTTGCACACCGGTGCACGCCGTTTCCAGGAAACATGACGTTCAACCCGGAAACCGTAGCAAAACGTTGCGCACCGTTTTGAACTTGAACATGCCCCAGACAATGAGTGTCTTCTTCTTCTTGTTGTTGCTATTTTACGGCGGTTGGCATCCAGCTTATTGGTGCATTTCCGCCACCTTCTGCTCCGGAGTGTGAACCAGAAAATAGGTTTGACAATGAGTGTGACTGAGGTGTGTGCTCATATACTGTGGTGATTGGCATAATGATGAGTGGCAGGTGCTGGTGATTAGCATTCTGGAGCCTGGGGCACATTCAAGCTCAAGCGCAACGTTTTGCTACGGTTTCCGGGTTGAATGACATTTCCTGGAAGCGGTGTGCAATGGGGTTTGAGATACGTTTTCTCTTGTTTTGTGGGTGTGTCAAAAATGTCAGCCCAATCAGCAACAATTATGTATATAAACCACGCGGTATTAAAGAGACAGTTCGCTCAATGGGTCCAAGTAAAGCCGTTCACAAATGTGTCCGCTGCTGCTTGGTATACGCAACAATTGAAGATATTAGAAGACATGTTTGTCGTAAGAGTTTTATAGTAAAAATATAGCATATCAACAGTGATCAGCAATAATGATAAGCCTAATACTCACAATAAAAATAATAAGCTTGTGACACTGTCACATAAGAAACATGTTTTACCACACTATTTAATACTATGATTTTATGTATAATAGTGTTAATGGTTTTACATGTTTTTAGTGCATTTTATTTCTCTTGCAATTATAAGTGTGTGTATGTCTTTAAGCAATGCATGGTTGGCCTTTCATGTCACATGACAGAAAGCAGGAAATGCATCTTTATAAGAGAGCAACATGGCAACCAAAAGGGGGGAATTCACAAACAGTCACAACTTATCTTGATTGTGGAGTTTACAAACTGTGGACTTACCTGGATTACACTATTCTTGGATTGTATATACACTGGTGGACACTCAAATTGGGACTTATCAACACACTAGGATTCTTGAACTGTTTTAGGGTATGGTACTTTGTACTGTGTGCTTTTAACAGACTGAGTTTTTCTGGTTTAATTGTGTTGTTTTAAAGTCACATCTGAACATTGTAAATACATCATTCTTATTTAATCTTATCTCTGTCTCATATTTTTAACCATTAAACGATCTCACACAGTAAAGTCTGACCCCATTTGAACATATTTGTAACCCTACCGATTTGGCTGAACGTTACAAGGACATATAGATCAGTGGTTCCCAAACTTTTTGAAAGCATGAGACCCCTTTGCAGTGTTTTTTTTCCCCACGACACCCTAACCCAGCTAAACTAAACATACATGTGTACATGTATACAATTAAATCTAGATGAGCAAATAACAAATTAAGTATAAACAGCAGCATGAATTTATTATGAATGCATCGCAACAGACACCGTCTGTTACACCGTCCTAACCATAGTAGCCTTATGGATTAGACACCCAGTCTTTTTAATTTTTGGAGTTTTACATTGCTTGATCAATTTAGATCTAAGCCTGTACCAACTCCCATTCTACACCTAACCATAGTAGCCCTATGGATTAGACACCCAGTCTTTTTAATTTTGGGGTTTGACATTGCTTGATCAATTTAGATCTAAGCCTGTACCAACTCCCACTCTAAAGCTAACCATAGTAGCACTATGGATTAGACACCCAATCTTTCTAGCCCATGGGTTTTTAGATTGGCGATTTCTTTAGATCAATCATGATCTAATCTATACTCATCATAAACCTACCCGCATTAGCCCTACAAATAATTTTTTAATAAAAAGGCCCAATGCCCATATGGGTGGATCTCCTAGTCAGGAGGCTGGTACAGTCTAACATGCGTCAGCCCGTGCCCTTCCCTCAGTCTCCCTATCCCAAACCTTCCAAGTGCTAGGTAGGCGGGAGCTGTTGTAATTTTCAACACCTAACCTTGGCCAAAGCCATCGGACCAGACATACCAGAAAACTTATCCGAGTGTATACAAAGGGCCTCTTATTCTGTATACAATTTTTGGATGTAAGCAATTTTTATAATAACAAGATTTCTTGGGGGAATGCAATGCTGGGCCAGGATTATCTGGTGGTGACCTTCGGGTTGCAGTCAGGTTCGCTGGTCTAGAGCAAGTTCAGTGAAGAACTTCGCATTTCTGGATCAAGTGGGATGCGCTGAAAAATTACGCATAAAACAAAAATCATTGTTTCTAAACAAGATTTCTTGGGGGGATGCGATGCTGGGCCAGGATTATCCAACTGCGACCTTTGGGTTGTGGTCGGGTTCGCTGGTCTGCAGGTTCAGTCAAGAACCTCACATTTCTGGATCCAGTTTGATTACAGCAAGGATATATTCTTTGGGGTTAGGTTACAAGAGGCTCCCTCCGGCATCTTTATCGGCTTATGGCTGGGGGAGAGGCGGGATGGGAGTGCGAAAACGAGCCCAGACAGGCTCTTTGGGAGATGTGTGGCCCAGACAGGTCTAGCATCTCCTGGTTCGCCTCTGAGAGATTTATTTAAATAAATGTCTTATTTTTACTAGTATTATTAGTTTTATTAGTATTGGGGATATTTATTGTTGTTATCATTAGTGTATTCTGTCCCAGTATTTGACAGCAACTCTCGTTGTCTTCTTAGGCTCCATTGTCATGATGGCAACAGATCAGGAGTTCCGAAAGTCTATTAGAAGCATGTACCGCTTCTTAAAAGCTTTTCATCATACCCATACACTTCAAGCCTCTGCCAGCCAAAATCGACAGTCAGCCCGTTTGGTGCCAATGGCCAATCAGATTGCCACGGGGATCCGACCAGCACTTCCCAGTCTGAATACAGAATGGCTGATTTATGGGAATGCCCGAAATTGGTTATACACAGGGGTGGATATCTTGAGAGATCATTATGAAGGAGCTTTGCAGATGGCCAGGAGAGAGCTGCTGGAAACTTCACGGGCTTCACAGGTTCGTTGGGAAGAGATGTGGCAAGTGGCGATTAGATGGGCACATAGAAATTTAAAAACCATCCAGGAAACACCTATCAAGTTAGCAACCGCTGCGGTCACACGGCTGATGACAGGGGAACCCCAGAGGGAGGAAGAGGTACTGGTCAATCCCCAGCCAGTAGAAGCAGTCAGTCAGTCATTGGACCTCCTTCCTTGGTAACCAAAAAAATCCAGGTTAGGCAAGGGGAAGGGACGCAGGGAGTTGCAGTTGCTGTTCCGGATCCCTCAGTGGTTCCAGTGATTTGAAGAAAGACCCCGACCCGAACCAGGATAGTATCCCAAAGCCTGTAGTTGGTCAGGAAATGCCCCAGATGGTTGAGCAGGGTGAGCTCAATTGTCCCCAGTCTTGTTATGGGAAGAGGAAGAGGGAGAAAATAAGATGGAGAATAAGGCTGGCCTTATTGAAATGAAAAAAAACACTAGTATTTCCCGACAGGCCCCCAAACCAGTGTCTGCGGCTGGGCATACTCGTCCCACAGTTTCCAGGGAACCCGTCACTGGCCTTCAGAAAGAGGTACAGACGGTAGCTCAAAGCCTACACGTAAGACACAAGCATCATGATGACAAATATAAGAACTGGGATCTGGAACCAGCTAGGCCAATTCTATTCTTTGGGGATTCGAACCTGGGCCATCTGCCACCAATAAACAATGATAAGGTAGAGGTGGATTGTTATCTGGGGGCAAACTTGATCCAGGTGTACCACATAATAAAACACAAGACTGTTGTGTCATTGGAAACCCAGCATGTGGTCCTGGCATTTGGGTTGAATAACAGAGAACAGGGGAACCCAGTGCTGTTGAGCAAAACTATAGAGCGTCTGCAGGGAGCCGCTTTTCAGACCTTCCCAAATGCAGTGGTCCATTTATCTCTAATCAATTACGACACGGCTTTGGTGGGGCGATTAGTGGAAAACATCAAATTGCTTAATGAAGTAATTCAGAGGACAGGCCCTAGCATTCCACTTCTACCATGGTAATCGTTTAGAACGGAGGCAACAACATCCATTGGACCCCAGTCACAGCCGAGGCCATGTTCAAACATTGGATGCAGCATTCAAACTTAAAATGAAAGGGACCACAGTACCAGGCCCCCTGTTAAACAGATCAGTCATTAATCTGTCACAAATTATTTAACTGTCCCCGGCATAGTTCCAGCTTTTGGATAAAGGATTATCATTTATTCCATCTTCCTCAGTTAAACCATTTGATAAGGGGTCCATTTTTGCAGATTAAGGTTGATTCCATTTGAAAATACAGAGAGCAATTTATTTTGGGCCATGTTCTGATGTGTCACGGGCCCGGCCATTTTGTGCCAAATCGGATTGGGTTCCTCCACCCAGGGAGTTGCCGGGAGGAAATAGTCCCTCGAGCACAGGCCCCATCTAGCACCAGAAGAAGTAGTGGCTTTGAAAGAATTGTCTCATAGGCAGGACATTATGATCAAGCCAGCAGATAAGGGAAGTGCTGTGGTCATTATGGACCGACCACAATATTTGCAGGAGGGTCTACGACAGTTGGGGGATGAGAGTTTTTATTCCAAACAAAGCCATTTTATTTTGTTTTGTGCATTCATTAATTCAAGAGAGTCTCATTTGTCAATGACAAGCAAATTATTTAGTGGGGGAACCAAATCTGAGACCGAGGTGATTTTATCTGCTCCCAAAAGTGCATAAACCCCGGGATAAATGGCCTACTACTTTCATGCCCCCAGCTCACCCCATAGTGTCTGACTGTGGGAGCGAGAGTTGTAGGGTGGCAGAGTTTATCGATTTTTATTTAAACCCTTTATCTACCAAACATTTAAGTAACGTTAAGGATACTTGTGATTTTTTTAGAGAGAGCCAAACGTCTTAAAGTACCATCCGGGGCTTTTTTGTTTTCCTTAGATGTAGACAGCCTTTATACAAATATTGAGATATACCCAGAATATACCCAGATGTCTCCAGGCCGGATGAGGCTATCTTGGAGCTCCTTGAGTTAAGTCTCACAAAAAATGATTTTGAATTCTAAGGAATTTTTTATTTACAAATTAAAGGAACAGCCATGGGGAATAGGTTTGCGCCGGCTTATGCCAACATTTACATGGCACAGTGGGAAGAGACCATTCTCCCCAAATGCCCCAGAATTCCTTTCTGTTACCTCCGATACCTGGATGATGTGTGGGGCGTGTGGCATCATAGTCACCAGAACTTCCAAAACTTCCCACCATGCTTCCATCAAAGTTAAATCGGTTATCAGCAGCCAAGCCATTGACTTTTAGACACCACAATATATAAGGGGCCGGATTTCCCAACCACAGGACAATTAGATTTCAAGATGTTCTTCAAGGAAACAGACACGCATGCACTGCTGCAACATCAAAGTTACCACCCCGTCACACATTTTGGGGGATTATCCTGCCACAATTATTGCGATTTGGGAGAATTTGCTCTCAGAAAGAAAGTTTTGAGGAGGCCAAACAGGTTTTTTTTAAAGCACTTCATACAAGGGGGTATTCGAGGTCATGGCTACGGGCTATATTTAAAGAAGCCGTCACAAGTCCAGTAACTCCACCCCCCCCAGGCTGAAGCCATCTTTACTTTTTCATCAGCTTCGGTTGGCCTCACGAAAGCAATCAGGAACAATTTCGTCCAAACACTGGCAGACACCCCGGCAGGGGGAAACGTGTCAATCTTGGCCGCTTATAAACGAAATACTAACTTGCGGGACCTTTTGGTCCATAGCCGCCTCCCCAGGGCCAGAGAACAGTTACAGTTGACCAGAAAACCTCGTGTGGTCAGGGCCTGGGGTCGACAGGAGGCATTTTTCCTGCCAAACATCTCTTTGAATGCAGTGATTTGTGTCTACATGATCAGATGCTCCAAGTGTGGCAGGCAGTACGTTGGCCAAACAAAAAATTCAATCAGGACACGGCTGTACCAGCATCGGTACGTGATCTGTTCCAATCGGCCATCGGACAGGTCAAGGCGGTCCTTGGTGGAACATTTCCGAAGACATGGAGTTGAGTGTTTGCAAATACAGGGGTTGAAAAACAATTCTAGGTGGACAACAAGGCAAAGACTGTAATACCAGAGTTCCTCATGGTTTGAATGAACATATTTAAAATTAAGGTGTGTGACTAAGTTTTGTTTTTAAAATAATATATCATAAGTTGGAATTATCAAATTGTTTATTCAAGAAATGCCATTTAATTTGTTGTAATAAAATGCATTAAAAAAACAAGAAAAAATATATTTAATACAAAAATATATTTCATAAAAAGATTTTAATAATAAAAAAAGATGATGATCAGGAGAATAAGGGGAATGTCCAAATTCATTCTCTGATTCTGAATGCTCCTTTTAAGAAAAATAAATTCTCGAATTGGGCGAGATTTGGATTATAATATTTACACACATTTATTTTCTCAAGCGCATTTTTATAGACTCAGTTCATTGTGTACACGCCATCACCCTTTTCACAGATCCATGGTTCTGAAGTCTACATAGAGGCAATCACGTTTTTTGGCCTGGTTTTTGAAAATCGTAATCACAGAGAAAATGAGATTTCATTATAAGGATGCAAGTTTTTTAGAAAATCAAAAAGCTAAATACATAGAGCCAATATCGTTTTTTTGACCTGGTTTTCGAAAATCTTTTTCGCAGAGAAAGTCGAGATTTCATTATAAGGCTGTAAAGTCTTTCAGAAAAGCTAAATGTAGGTGCACACATTTATTTTTTTTTAAGCTCATTTCGGTAGACTCATGTGCACAGTGTACATTGTGTGCACACATTCACCCTTTTCACAAATCCACGGTTTTGAAGTCTACATGAAGCCCTAAAGCCTGGAACACACCAAGCCCAAGCCGACGAACTAGCACTGATGAAAGCTGACTGTGTTCACCTGTGTTTCCTGTCGTAGATTTTTCCCTAAACCTAACTAAGTCCTATCTCATCTGACCTAAGTCTACCGGGGACATCTCCAATCGACGCTCTCCCTGGACCGTCTCCAATCGACGCATAATATATAGTCTACCTAACTAACTTGCTTCCCTAACTAGCTTTCTTCCTGCGCAGGAATAATCAACAAACAGACCTTAGCAAATGTCCTTTGCTTTAATCACGGCTGGAGGATCTCTCGAGCAGTTCTCAGAGAATCTCCCCCAAGAAGAAGCAAGGCCGGAATCCCACCACATTCCTCTCTGGCAGCAGCTTTCTTTGAAATTTTGAAATCGTGGAGCTTTCCCTCAGTTGTTAAGGGGTTATTTTGTCGCTGCTAAAATAACAGAACATTTATCAATATTTATTTACTGTGAAAGATCAAAATGCCTTTTAACTAGTTTCAGACATTTTTTGCGCTCCGTGTAAGTGACGTCATAGATTAACAGCACATACATGTTTGTTAAATCAATTAGCCAACTTCCAATCACCCATTCAACTGACAGCAAAACCTTTACAAAACTAACAAAAAATCTCGTCTACACATAAAGACGTAATTAAATAAAAGCCATATCATTAAATAAAAGCCAGGGTTCGTACACCTTTTCCATGGTCAAATTCAAGCACTTTTCAAGCACTTTCAAGGTCCATTTTCAAGCTTTTTCCAGCACCTTACACCACCGTAAATTACATACCAATACAGTCAAAATTATTATTTAGTGTTTTTATCACATTAAAATAGATAATGCTATAAACGTAATAGCAGAAGGATCAGATATTTAAGCAAATCACAAGTTTTATTTTTCAAAATGTATCACTGTCTAAGTAGATAATGCCTATGAATAATACTTTTCATTATATTAATGTCCAAATATTGCTTCCCAGATAATGTGATTTTCAGGCTGTAAAACTGAAGTAATTTCAAGGGCTGAAAATATGAAGACATATGATTTGAACATAAATATTTTACAGGCCTTGGTTTTGGGACACATTCTTGATATAGACAAGGTTTGAACGAAATCTGAGACATTGCAACAACAACCTGTAATTCCATTTTAATGGTCGTTGTGACAGAAGTGAATCAATCAAAACTAACTTTAGCTGGACAATAACTTGAGCTGCTGTAAAGCCAAAACAATCTCTGTTACTTTAATGACCTATTATCACTGTAAAGCTGCTTTGAAACAATCTATATTGTTAAAAGTGCTATATAAATTAAGGTGACTTGACTTTACTCATTTGCAATAAGCCTAAGTGTTTTAGCTGTATAATGTGTTGGACTATACCCTTGGTCATTGTTTATGAAGCATTATAATTTTACAGATTTACTGTAAATTTTTACAGATTTTTAAATCATTAAAAACTTGTCAGTGTCTCTTACTTTGTTTCAATTTTGAGTGTTGGAAAGAAAAATTATACTGAGGATGGTTTTTATGGTAATCCTGAAAAATATTGCAGAATGTCCTTCCGTCTAGCAGTATGTCATTCCGGCTAACAATGACACCGGCAATTAATTTAACCCATATTTGTGTGTTAGATTACACAATTCTGTTTTTTGTTGAGTTAATGCAACAACAAGTCTTATATACTTTATTGGAAATCATTTTTAAACATTTTCCAGCTTTTTGTTTTTTTTATTTGGCTCTGAATTTTGAGTTATCAGCAGCTAAAAATGAGCCCATGTCTATATGAAATCCCAAATTGATTATATTAATTGTGATTAAAATGTAGTTTTCGGGCACTAATTGTTTGTTGAGCTCCAATTATGGATATCAGTACATTTGTATATGCCAACAATGTTAGAAATGTAATTAATTTAAAAATTCATTACGTTACCCAGGAATGACATTTTTCATGGGGAAAAAGATCTGATTCACCAAAAAAATGGTTAATTACATTCTTGAAATGTGTACGTCATTGCATTACATACACAACACTCTAATAAGTATAGAAAGTCTTAAAATTAGAATTTTTTGCCAGTTTTATTTATCTGTCATTCACCCAAATATTACATAAGGCCATCCTCAAACTTACAGTAGGCTACTTACAGTGCAATGCATAAGTGAATACACCCATGCTAAAGTTGACTAAAAAGAGGAATAAAAAATCATATTTTGGAAATTGAACTTAATGCCTTAATTTAAAAAATTAGGAAAAATCCAACCTTTAAGGACACCAATTTTCTTTGTGAATGAATAATGTATCGTAAATAAATAAATGTTCTTCCTTAAAATACATGGTGCATAAGTGAGTACACACCTATATTAAATTCCCATAGAGGCAGGCAGATTTTTATTTTTAAGTATTTTTTTTATATATTTTTTTAGGATACTATGCATCCTGATAAAGTTCCCTTGGCCTTTGGAATTAAAATAGCCCCACATCATCACATAGCCTTCACCATACCTAGAGATTGGCATGATTTTATTTCAGTTAGCCTAAAAGCTAGTTTGATTTGCATTGAGAGATGATCTTATGGAAAGTACCCCATGCCAATCTTTAGGTATGGTGAAGGCTATGTGATGATGTGGGGCTATTTTAATTCCAAAGGCCAAGGGAACTTTATCAGGATGCATAGTATCCTAATTTTTTTTTTTTAAAAATACTTAAAAATAAAAATCTGCCTGCCTCTATGGGAATTTAACATAGGGGTGTACTCACTTATGCACCATGTATTTTAAGGAAGAACATTTATTTATTTACGATACATTATTCATTCACAAAGAAAAAGGTCCTTAAAGGTTGGATTTTTCCTAATTTTTTAAATTAAGGCATTAAGTTCAATTTCCAAAATATGATTTTTTATTCCTCTTTTTAGTCAACTTTAGCATGGGTGTATTCACTTATGCATTGCACTGTATATGACACTCCATCTGACACAATTTCTGTTCAGCAACCAATGATTGTTGTTATACACTGGGCTAACGTTTGCAGGTTTTAATTTGCGGGTAGTTAACGTTACAGATACTGTGCTGTAACTTATGTTCACTGCAAATTCAGGACGTTTTGTTGTTGCGTCGACCAAAGCAGAGCGCAGCATTGGTGAGTCAAAGTTCAAAATAGTTAAAGGAGCCGTATGTAAGATTGTGGCCAAAACTGGTTCTGCAATCACTTTCAAATTATTGTAGAGCGGTGTATCCCCTCCCCCCTGACTCGAGGTTGCCAGATAGGCTGCAGCCTAGTCTAGATTTTTGTAGTGAGTATACTGTAACACCCAACCCCGCCTTATTATTATTTTAAAATACATTTTACTGTGCAATTTCTTTCCAATTTCTTTGAGGTAGACCGAACTTTTATTTTGGCGGGTTGTAGACATTTGAGTTTCTGTGTGTTTTAATAAACTATTATTATTATTATTATTATTAGGCCTACTTGAAGTATACTCTACTGTGCAATAGTAATATATTTCTGTTATAATTTCTTCAAGTTATACCGAACTTTTATTTTGACAGGTTGTCGTAAAGACATAACAGTTTTTGTGTGTGTGTGTGAGTGTGTGTGTGTGTGTGTGTGTGTGTGTGTGTGTAGTGGAGCACACATTGAGCGCTCATTCCCAGAGACGTGTAGAACAATTGCAGTCTCTTTTAACTTTAATATTCATACTAGGGCTGCAACTAACGATTATTTTGATAATCGATTAATCTGTCGATTATTTTTACGATTAATCGATTAATCGGTTTATGTACTTATATTTTAGTTTTTCCCATTTTTTTTCCCAAGTAAATTATTAACAAAGGGTCTTTATCATTCAACATAGACTTTTTAGAGATTTTAACCATTTTGCATTGTCATATCCTCATCTTAAACATACCTGGAGTTGTTTTATTATGTGTTAGTAATCCTTTGTCGAACTCTTCTCCAAAACACTGACCCATACGTACTCTAGCAAATTTCACAAGGAGATTTCAAATAATGTTTTTACCATGGCAGTCCTTAGGGCTTCTAAAGTAGTTTAACATCCCGAACAAAGCTCATTAAGGAATCTTGCAGAACATATTTTCACGAAGAATAAGAATAAAACAGAATACAGTTGCAGTAAATTGCATTTTATTATTTTGTTTCCTGTAAACACACAGCTTATACCTGGGAAACAGCTTTATAGCTTATGCTGTGAAATCAATCAGAAAGTTGAAAGTAGCTCAACTTTATGGTAATGAGCTATGACGCGGTTCAGCGGCAACAACAGATGCCCTTCACGCTGGCTGATTTTCGGAAAAACATACGATGAAAGTTTACATTCCTACCAAAACATTAGTTCCGAGAAAAAAATAATTAATTGGAGAGTTTAACCATCATAGAGTGAAAGTGTATCATTTGCATGTGTTTTTAAGTCCTGTCAGTTTAACAGGGCGCGCTTGACAGCAGAGAGAGCCCCGGCCGCGCGCGCGCACTCACCGGAGCGCTGTCTTGCTCTCTCTCTCCCTCGCGCATATTAACCACGATTTTTTCTGTTTACATTTCATGGTGTGACACTTCTCTTCTCCCATGATTTTGGACACACTTTGGATGACTTCGTTCGATTAGTTTTATCTTCCGCTTTTTTCTTTTTCTTTCTCGAGCTTACTCAACTGCCGCCTGCCTCCGCCATCTCGCTGAATGCTGCAGAGAGACGCTGTGCGGGAAGCACGTGACATAAAACGAGGCCAGCTATTGGCTATTCGCTACTTCTGCTGTACTGGCTGAGTAAAAACTCCGGTGGCTCATTACTGCCACACTTTGGTCACCTCAGATTTAAAATATGCACGAAATGAGCCGCTTACGGCAAATAAAAGTTATTTAGCAACTAATCGATGACTAAATTAGTTGACAACTATTTTAATAATCGATTTTAATCGATTAAATCGATTAGTTGTTTCAGCTCTAATTCATACACTAGTCCATATCGAGATTTGATTCATTGTAGCCTACAGCGCTACTTTTGATTTATTCATTCAAAAATAGCCAAATTCCGTGACGTTCTGCTTTATAGGAAGTTCCATTTGTGACTGGATTCCGCGATTCGATCCTTCGCTTCGCTTCGCAAACACAGATGGGGTGAATTTATGAATGAATGTGTGAAAGTTCTGACACAAAACGAAGTTGTTACGTATCCTCACGCTTTTTTAAGTGGGTATACGGAAATCCTTGGTCTTTTCTAGTGGGTATACGGCGTATACCTGCGTATCACGTAGACTACACCACTGGGCTGCAGGATCCAGCAGGAAAGGAGGCTGCTACGTAGCTGTGGTAACTAGAGCAGAGCTGGCAACCCCGATGGCGAAACACTACTGACTTTGTGATTGGTAGATAGGTGGAGGGTGGCGCTTCAGGCCAAAACACAAGATGACAACATCAACATCAGTTGAGGGCTGCAACTTCACTTTTTAAATGACAATATCCTGGCTGGACTACTGTTGTCAGTGATATAAGTATTTGAAATGAACATGATTTCTTATAATGTCTAGTGACATATCAGGGCCATTTTATGATTAATTGAAATACATTTCTTACATACAGCTCCTTTAAAATTTTGCCGCTGAGCTCTGTGACTATTACCCGCGCAGCCAAACAAATGCGGAAATCAAAATGAAAACTCCGCCTACTTTAGCTATGGCCAGCATTAGCGCAAATCACTCTGTATCTGAAGGGCTACATTTTATTTCTCCATTTAATAAACAAACTATTCAGTCAGAGGTATTTGTTGTGAAAGAAATACAGTTACAGTTTCAAGCATATTCAAGCATTTTATCCAAAATTTAAGCACAGCACCCGTTCGAACCCTGAAAAGAGTTTAGGTTAGCCTAACAGTTAATGTTACTGTAACCTCTTCTGAAAACGGGTGAGATGATAACGAACTTTTTCGAAGACACTAAACTATTTCTATTAAGTAAATATTCAACAGATGTGTGTTAATAACACGTAAGAAAAGTGTCAGGAACAGTTGTGTGTATTATTTGTGTGATTTTAGAGACTAAACTCACCTGAAAGCAGTGAAAACAACAGCGAGAGAGGGAGTTTGCTGCTTGTCAGTTGTGTTTGCTGCGCTGTTTCCATGGCAACTCTGCACTGCTCCAGGGTTTGAAAGCTACAGGAATGTTCAACGCGCACGCCCATATGGTCAGTCAAGCTCATTTACATAAATAAACATCTAGAATTAACACATTAGGCTAAATGAATAAAAATATCATGAATTTAAAACTCATTTTGAAGTTCTTCGACCCGCTCATATATGTGCAAAATGCCACTCCTCCACGTGAAGTGGCACTTTAATATTTTTTTTTGTTGTTGTTGTTTTTACAAACACTCAACCTCGATAATAATAATAATAATAATTATATATATATATATATATATATATATATATATATATATATTAGAATTTATATATATATATATATATATATATATATAGGCTATATATAAACATTGTATAGGCCTTTATAATGTTTATATTTATGACAACTGTTGCGAGTGGTCGTTCTCCATGGGATAAACTACGTCTTTTGAGGACGTGCCCACGACGTTTCTGGAACGTTAGCCAAGATTATAAAAAATGCTTAAGCTAGTCACAGACTAAAATGCATGTTTGAGCTGTTTTAACTGAAAGCAACTTTCGCTGACATATCTTAAAATAAGTCACTGCCATTGTTTTGTTTCAAGATGCACAACACCAGTAATGTTTTTATTTCTAAGGCACGTTTATAAAAGCTACTCAAATGTCCTAAGTGAACTAAGGTCTAATCCTGGCTTAATGAGCTGTCTGTGAAACCAGGCCATACAGTCAAATAGCATCAAAATCCAGCACTTGTCCAGACTGAAGCACTTCAGCATGATTAATGAAATGAAACACGAGAAAAAGCAAGAGTGAGAGAGAGAGAGAGGAAAAAGGGTGTGAGAGACAGAGAAAGAGAAACACTAGAGAGTGGCTTAATCCAAACAGCTCCACTTGGCCACCTTATTTCAGTCTCAAATTCAATATCGCAGCAGCTCTGGGAGCCAGACTGTGAAACTCTTCTGACACACTTTCCATTGAGTTCCATCAGAACTGGCAAGTTAGTGGGTCACTGTATACATCCAATGAAGCCTCGTACAATCTCTCTCACAGTCTGAAGAGACGTGCCGTAGGAGAAGTTGCATTGACTCGATCTGGGTGGTTAAAGTGCAGACACACACAGGAAATTATTCATCTTACGTTGACATCCAGCGGTAAACACATACAGGGCTTTTGTATACAACCCTTACAAACCCATTTGCCACTACAATGGGGCATGTACTGAATCACTCTATAATCTTAAGCATAAAGCTGGTGGAAAAATAGGACACTTCACAAATATTAAACAGATGTGTATTTTTAAACATTGTGTGTCAAATGAAATGTTTGAATAATTACCTTCAGATGGTCCATTAAACTGGCATAAAATGATTCATTTAAAAAATAAAAAAAACAGTTCTAAGAAAATCACTAATTGCTCATGGTGTTGCAACACATCTTTTCAACAGTTTACAACAGTAAGTATAACAGTAGAGAGGACAGATGCTTGTAACACGGGATGTGGTAGATGGCTGATCACTATAATACACGATCGCTAACCTCCTGGTGACAATAGAAGTACAAAATAGACGTAAAAAGGCAAAGAAACTATTTTGAGGTGAACAAAATCCACGTTTATACTACTTTTATATGTGATTTGTGATCCAGTTAATGCATGTTAAATGACAGAACTGGTATCATCTTCATCAAACGATTCTCTTGATTAATTTTACATATCAAAACTATTAATGTTAAAAAAATGAAAATATTATGATTGAGCAGATGTGAAGGGCCGGAAAGGGACAGTTCACACTGAGGGCAATATCTTATAATAAGTATAAAATAATGTGTTGGCTCAACAACAAACAGTTTGCATTTTTTTGTTTGGTTTTTTTGTTATTACAACTTTGAGTGAATTAACGTTCAACCAACAAGCTACTTTGAGTTAGAGGAACTAAATAATTTGTAGCATAAACACACATTTTTAAGTTGATTACTCAATATTAAGTTGCTCCAACTACCAGAGTTGTAGCCCTGGAACCAATTAATCTTATCTATGTCAGTTCAAATCAACAGCTAGTGAACTTTAAATAAGATATTACTTGTCACTGGCATTAGCGCAGTCAATGCTTATAGAGTCAATGTAGTGTTTATCTTTATGTATCTACTCCTCAGCACAATGGTAAACACAAAAACGTCAACATTACAGAAATGTCAAACATAACTTCACTCTCTCCCTTCACTAAAAACAAATAAATAAACACTTAATTTCAACATTTATTCTCCTTATCCACTCCTATGCAAAGCACGCTGGGAACTAGAAATCCACTTCCTAATTTCCGAAGTTATCAACACAATTTCATTAAGTTACTAAAACTTAATATTTAAAAAAAAGCCAATTAACGCAGAAATTTGAGTTTAAATTACAGACGATATTAAGTTGATGAAATGATTAACATTATTATGTCAACAGAACTCTACAAAATAATGTTTGCAACTTAAAAGGTTTAATTAAAACAATAAATTCACATTTTTAACTTGCAACCATGCATTTATTTAATTCATACAAATACACCACCAATTCACTGTAAAACAGTCTTTTTTGGTGTGAATAGGTCTTAACTCTTTTGATCGATTAATCTGACATTTGACACAATTATGAATGTGTGCATGTATATATTGATTATATTTTGATTATATATATTTTTAAATAGTTTGCTCATATTTAATGTATTTGTTTAACTATTGTTTAACTAATATTTGTGTTTTTACATTTACGTTAAATGGTTAAAATTAAAGGAAATATTTTGTATCTATTTTGAACAAGTACATTTGATTAACAAAATAAATGAATGTACAAAATTTAAACTGATGTGAAGTTAGGAGAGAAATAGCACAGACACTGGACAAAGACTAGCTTTCTAGTGCTCATGCAATGACCGCCTGTTTCCAGCAGTAGGGGAGGTTGTAACAACATCACTACTTGCACTTGACATTCATTTACACAGTTTAGGGACAAGTTGTAGATTTCAAAACAATTTTATTTTGTAGCAGACATATGTGAGGAAATAATATAAAATAATTAAAATATATATATATATATATATATATATATATATATATATTGCAAAAAAAAATTGCAATATATATTTGCAAAATTTTTGCACTATTTAAATGTTTTAGCACAATATTACCTGAGAGCACTGATTTAAAAGAGACTTTCCACTGAAATGCCCTCCCTACACTGTTCACCCACAGGTGTGACCTCCAACCCTTGTGGTGAGGTAATAGGAAAGCAGCTGTGTGTGTGTGTGTATGTGTGTGTGTGTGTGTGTGTGTGTGCGTGTGTGCGTGTGTGTGTGTGCGTGTGTGCGCGTGCGTGTGTGTGTGATTGTGTGTGTGTGTGTGTGTGTGTATCTGGTTGTTTTCCTTGCAGCTGAAAATCTCCAGAGAGTGGTGTCTTACAGATGTGGAGGGCTTATAGCGCTATGCCAACTACTCACGCTGTGCATGATCTCACTCCATGCACACTTAAATGCATTCGCACAATCATGCTTTACACTCCACAGAACCCTGAGTCAACCTCTCCAGTCATCAGGCTCCCAATCAAAGCTCTGCGGTCAGTGAGGGCCAAGCTGTTTGCTTCAGGGAGAACTGACCCTTATGCAAATGAATAAAGCTAAAGCACTTGATTAGGATACGTCTGCAAATCTTTTTCTCTACATTTCTCTCTTAATTTCGCTACTTTTTCGCTACAGTGCGTTTTTGTCCTGCAAAACTGTCCCAGGTGGATACATTTGAAAATTCTGTTTTTGCATTTAAGTGTGGACTTTGAAAACGGAGGGATTCGAAAACGATGACACGTTTAGTCATGTGACACATATTTTTACCATAGATATCTGGTTATACCGGCATTGTTGTGCCTGATATTCATTTTCATTGTGTTGTAAAAAATAAAATTTACATTGTACAATTTTCATATAACATTTCTGCGAAGTTGACCAAAAAATTGCTTCCAGCGGCAAAACATGAGGGCGCTCTAATTTTAGAAATGGATATTTGAGTGTGACCTGGGCGCACCAGTAAGTGTTTGAATATCTTAGCATGATTGTGCCAGAAGAATACCGTGAGAACTTTATCATGTCTGGTCCCTCATTATCATCTCAGTGAGCTTTTATTATGTTTTACGCATGAGGACCCTGCTGAAAAAATAAACAGCTAAAGCCAGCCTTAACTTGTTGACTGGTTTTAGCTGGTCTTCCAACCTGGTCAGCTGGTTTAGCAGGCTGGTTTAGAGGGGGGTTGACCAAATCTTTAGCTGGTCAGACTGTTCTTAGCTGGTCAGACTGGAAAGCCAGCTGAACACTAGACTGGGAGACCAGCTACTTCCAGCTTAAACCAGATAATAACAGCATAGGCTGGCTTTTAGCTATTTTTTTATTTTATTTTTTTCAGCAGGGCATGATTTAAATGTTTTCCAACATTTCAGTGTGGAACATTTCAGTGAACATTTCAGTGTGAACTTTTGGAAAATGCTTGAAAACAATAGTATTGACAGAGAGCGTTTTGAAACAAAAACACCATTTTCAAATGTATCCGGATTAATGTAGCTGTAGCCAGAGAAGTGCTATCAGTTATAAAACTGCTTATTGTCTGCAGCTGTAATTTAAAACAAATTGAACAAATGCCTCATTTAGCATTTGGATAGTGAATACAAAAGCTATGGGGATGTATTTTAGGAGCTACTGAACTCAGTGACCTACTGACGGTCGGTTATGGAGGGAAAATTCGACTGAAACAAAAAGGTCTTGAAGAAAGGGCTCCAACAATGTTGTAAAGTGGAAAGATGCCATTAAAGCGAATGGTGCCATGCCAATATTGTTTGCCAGGGTCGGGTCTCATGCAGACTCTCCAGTCATGCACACACACGCACATAAACACTCACACAAATCATTAACAATAATTGCCCCATGTTTGTTCTTAGTAAATCGGAGGGATTCTCTGCATGGGAATGTATCCCAGACAGTTTACATAAAGATATACTGAGACTCATATTTCACACTCTTTTTCCTCATTAAGCAACACTCAAAATGTGTGTGCTGCTCCCTCTAGTGGAGGGATATGAGATATTTGAGTCCATCACAGATCCCAATGACATGTAGAGCTATACTTGTGTATCAAAAACTAATATTGACCTTAAATGTCTAAATAGCTTCATATTGACTCATAATGGAATCAATCCAGACAGGCACAGCTGTGTTGAAAATGAGGGTGTTTAAACTGTGTGCTGTGCAAATGGAAAAACACTGTTACTGTTTTGCTGTGCCAGATAATGCAGTGCAAACAAATAATATTATTTTGACACTTTAATTATTATGTTTTGTTCCTAATGACTAGAGACAAAATGAGAATGAGATGTATTATCTCTTTTTTTCTGGAACGGCACATTTAATAAGTGCCAGAATAGAGACTGCCAACATTAGCAGAATGAAATTACACTGTTTACACAAACACATGCATTTCTGGGTCTGTTTTGAACAGAGAGATTAACAGAGAGTGGTAATAAATCTGTGAGCACACAGAGAGACAATGAGAGTGAGAGTGTGGCAAACTGCACTTTAGTCATCATGATGACTAAAGTGCAGTTTGCCACACTCTCACTCTCATTGTAATTTTTACAAGAAACGCATTACAATAACGCACATTACATAATCAGATTACTTTTTGATGTTATGAATAAAGAAACACATTACAATAACGCACATTACATAATCAGATTACTTTTTGATGTTATGAGTAAGGAAACGCATTACAAGTAACATGCATTACGTAATCAGATTACTTTTTGATGTTATGAGTAAAGAAACGCATTATAACGCATATTACATAATCAGATTACTTTTTGGTGTTATGAGTAAAGAAACGCATTATAACGCATATTACATAATCAGATTACTTTTTGGTGTTATGAGTAAAGAAACGCATTACAAGTAACATGCATTACATAATCAGATTACTTTTTGATGTTATGAGTAAAAAAATGCATTACAATAACATGCATTATGAAATCAGTTCTAAAATCAGGTTCTAAAATCAGGATAACTAGATTGATTCTAAAATCAGGATAACTAGATTGAACGATTTTACATGCATGTAAAATCGTTCAATCTAGTTATCCTGATTTTAGAACCACTAAGCAAACGCCATAGGGTTGAAATGTATACAACAGTTAGACCCAGTTCTCAGATTACTTTTGTGTGAGTCATTGAATCATGCATTTCACTGATTTGTTCAAAAACTATGATTTATTTGGGAACAAAACGGCACTGTTGTTTGATGATTGCAAACGCGTGGCAGTTAATTCTACTGTTGAACAAACATTTGCGGAGTTAAAAAAAGACAATTAAAGTAGCATTATTGTTTAACAAGTGACTACTGTCTTTTGTGTATTAAGAGTCACTGAATCATTCTTTCAACCAATTCTTTAAAAAAAAATTCATTCAGGAGCGAAACATGCGATGCTCAGAGACATGCAACGATTAATAATTCAGTTCAATTCACATTTATTTGTATAGAGCTTTTCACAACACATATGCATGTTTTCTACATTACAATTTAGAGTAATCCTTTAAAAGAGGTGACTGTCAACGTAATGTCCATATGTCTAAAAATTACGGTTCCAAGATAATACAAATCATGCAGTAAGCTAATATCATATATTAATTTAGGCAGAAACAATGATCTCACTAAAGTAGTGATCATAATGATTACAGTAATTTGATTTTTAAATTCGTCTTCTATAGTGTTGATTGATGGTCAGTCTGGTTATCCTAAATTAGATTTATTTGCTTTAAATTATTGTTTGTACTGTATATGCCAACTGTGATTTTTGTTGGCGTCATCTAAAGTCATTGCAAGGGTTGTTGTCATCTCTTCACAGATGTTGGGTCATGTGAAATCTTTGTAAGAGGCTGGATCCAAACTGGAGCTGGCAGCTAACTCGGGTCATGATGAAATATATAGCTGAGTAGGCTATCATCGACATAATAGTGGAAACTAATTCCATGTTTTCTTATAATATTACCAAGAGGCAGCATGTATACTGAAAATAGCAGAAGGCCCAGAACAGACCCTTGCAGCACTCTATAAGTAATACTGTGGAAATATATATAGGCCTATATATTTTTTTTAATCAAAAATAGACAAAGTAACTTGAAATATTTAGTCTAAAATGTAAGTTATACAATACCAACTTCACCAGTCGTGGTTGTCAAGTGACTACTGTCTTTTGTGTTTCATTGAGTCATACATTCAACCGTTTTGGTCAAAAACAATGATTCATTTGAAAATGTGCGATGCTCTGAGACGCGGAATGGTTCCCTTTCGAGGGAACTCGAACTGCGTCGATAAGACAATTTTGGGAACAACCTTAGCGTAGCGGCTCTGAAGCATGAATGAAACCCAGCACCCTCAGGAGCTGACTGTGAATGCCTCGCACCCAAACAGTATTTCACAGATCGCCTGTGTCCCTTTTATTGCAGACTCGTAATCTACGCGCTGCCTCGGCAAACGCGAGATTCGAGTCGTTCACAATATATTTGGCTTTCTCTCGAGAAGAAAGTCAACGGGCGCGAGGCTGAAACACCCGAAAACGCACGGCTGTGTGCGTCGAGATATTTCTCAATGAACACAGCCAGCACCCTCAGGAGCAAGACTGTGCATGCCTCGCACCCACACAGAATCTTTATTGCAGAGTAGCCCCGTAATCTACACGCTGCCTCGGCAAACGCGAGATCCGAGCCACTAGATTCTATATTGCAATGCAGACCTTATTTGGGACAATTCTTATGGGACAAACAACACCAAATAGGACAGACAGTTTGACACAGAGCGCTTGCTGAAGAGCAAAAAGCTAACTCTGTTGTGTGCCCTTTGTAGCTTCCGTGTATGCCGTCACACGTTACGTCATGACGCAACACCAATCAAGATTGGCTTGGTTTCATTCATGCTTCAGAGCCGCTATGCTAAGGGCGGTCCCCAAAGTGTCTTATCAACGCAGTTCTCGTTCCCTTTCTCAGGGAACAAGGGTTACAGTCGTAACCCGAGACGTTAATTCTGTGGAACAATTTTCAATTACAGTCATTTGCAATGTTGTGTCAAAAATGTAAGTTACTAAACGTCATGTTTATTAAAATGTTCATTTGTCAGGTACAGGGCAATTAGAACAAATGAAGAGTTCATGGTGTTTTCAGAATCTTTTAATTTAAGCCCTGATTTTGGCTTCAAACAGTGGAGTTGCCAGATGTGATTTTATATTGCTGGATTTGCTGTCAATTAAACTCTTTTCCAATAATGACTGTAAAACTTTGGGTTTATTATACATGCCGACAGTAGTGAACTTTTAAAATTTGATGATCATTATCTCTAAACACCTGCCACATACACAATACATTGTCAAAGCATGAATATTTGAAACAGATTTATACATATAACTTTGACAGTCATTATACTTCCAGGACCTGTATCAGAGCAGTTTGGTGATTATCATGCTGCCCTCACGGGGAGAATTAAACCAGGAGCCATCAAATGGTTCCACATGGGCTTCACAATAACATCTTGCCCATGCTAACATCTAACAGGAGGAGAGCATCAGAGTGGTCATATCTTAGCATAAGATAGTGGAAGGAGTGAAGATTAACTTAAATATAATAATATAATAAAATATAATATATAGTCAAAATATAGCAACATAGTAAAAAATACTGTATAAATTATATTACCATTCATAAGTCTGGAAAGATTTTTGATTGTTTTTGAAAGAAGTCTCTTATGCTGAACAGGGCTGCATTTATTTGATAAAAAAAAATCACAATAAAAAACAGTAATATTGTAAAATATTATTACACTTTGAAGTAACAATTTTCTATTTGAGTGTAGTTTATTCCTGTGATGCAAAGCTGAATTTTCAGCATCTTTACTACAGTCTTCAGTGTCACATGATCCTTCAGAAATCATTCTAATATGCTGATTTGCTGCTCAAGAAACATTTCTTTCTGAAAACAGATGTGCTGATTAATATTTTCACTAAAACTGTACTAAAAAATAGGATTCTTTGATTAATAGGAATTCAAATAGAAATCTTTCCAGTCAAAGTCTGACATATATATGATATACTGTATATATACAAATGATTTTTAAAAATATTATAACTTTTTAATATGACAAAAGTACGTCTAAATTTAGTTTCTACTTCTTACAACTACAAAACTTTTTTTTTCTAGACCCCAGTTTGAAAAATCCTGACCTAAAGCACTGTGAAACTTAAAGTAGTAAAAGACAGAGTGGTCTTTACAAGCAGACCTGCCAGGTGACAAAAACATGAAAAAAATTGCATACACATACAGTATATACATACACGTCATGATGTAAAGCAGCACAGTACAGCACAGCACAGTAAAGCTTTTAATTAACTTAAATCAAGCAATGGAAAGAGAAATATTGCATTAACCTTCCAATATGTTTTAATGGTCAGCACACACACCTTGCTATACACACCAGCTCAGATGATATTATTCCACAATACCTCTGGCAAATGAATAGTCCATCAGCTGAAAATAACAAAATAATTGAACTGAAATGGAAAAGTATACAGATCTAGAGGGATTTTGCATTGAAACTGTGAACAGTTCTCCTGTCCTGCTGTCAGCCTCAAATAATTTGGTGTCGGTTGTCATAATTCTTTCACAGCATTTTTAAAATAAGCAATTCACGAGTGCTCTATGGAAGGCTATTGTGTTGCCATGGCAATGCCAACAAGCCTTTCACTCCTGGTTCTGCATGATTCTTTCAAAATAAGTTATTCGTAATTTTTTTATCTAACTTTATAAGATCATAATGCTTTTCAAGTGATCACAGTACAGTGAAAAGCATATCAGAGAACTGAATCGTAATACATTTTGAGATGTATTGCTGAAGATGTATAAACAGCGTAAAAATATATGTCCTTTTGTTCGAATGGCAGCATTATATTAAAGAGGTTGCTGCTTTTATCCTCTATAAACTCTATAGACACACAGGTGAACTTGTTTTGTCATTAGTTGATTGAAATGTAAAAAATGGTTGAACTGATGTTTTATTCATGAATACAAATAATTCTTATTAGCCGGTTATTGCTCTAATTACCTTATATAGCCTAAGGTGTTCTTATAATTATGTTGCTCCATATTTCCATATTTTGACAATTGTTATGATCAAGGTGAAATTTGGTTGAATCCTTGGCCAAGTAAGTTCTGTTTTCAGGATCTTAAAAATATGTTGGGTGGAGAGAGGACGATTAGCCTTAACATATAAAATCCATAATTGGCTTTAGAAGAAAAACACAGGCCTCTTAGTTGTGCTATTTTAATGATCACACTTCTGGCACATATTGTTCTGCATATTAAGACCACCACATACCCCAAATATAGATTTGCTGCTTTCATTTAATGTGGCTATAAACTATGCCTCCATATGAATACGTTTGAGCTGTATTTGAAATCAAAGAGCATTTGGCATCAGTATTTAGCTTCACATATTAAACAAGTGTTAAAGGTAGGGTAGGCAATTTCTAATTTCAAGAGGCTAGCAAGCTAGCTTTAAAAGCATAAGATCCCACCTTCAGAGCGTAACCTCCGTTTTTTATGACTGGATTCCGCGATTCCGACTGCGTTTTCTGCATTGCTGAAATCATAGGGCCCTACAAAAAGCCAACAAGAAAGACATTTAACAACTAATAATTAATTAACACACTTATCATCATAGTATCTTACCAGAGATAGAGAAAAATCCTACTCCAGTAAGTAAACATGTCCCTGTCCCCCAAAATGTTGGTACTCAAATGCGCTTCCCTCCATGTTTTCTGCTGCGCATCGTTTATTTTTACCAGGTAGGCTATGCGCACCTGCGCACCGGTTATGACTATAACTGTTCTTATAATGCAGTTGCAGTATATAGGTCTTAATGAGTCTTTATACATATATTTATAGAATAGTAATACTTACTTATAAATAAGTATAATTGGAGCTATAATTCATTATAAACATGGACTTCATAGAAAGTGTTAACATTTTTTTTTACTTAAAAAAAAACAAAAAAAAAAAACATTGCCGATACCCTAGCTTTAAAAGCAGACTATGTGTTAGAGTAAACAGAAGGAACATCTGAAGCTAGGAATGAGATTTTTGTTTCAGACCACATGGCAGTTGGCAAGTTTGTAGGCATTGTTTAAAGGTGTGCTACAAATGGCCTGTCAGTTGCTATGATGGATTGTGGATATAAATGCCTTAAACACTGAATTTTGCTTACCTATTCCTTATACAGTTATTCTTAGATTCCGCTGGAGTTAATGAAGTTTAGCAGTCCTTGGCAATTTATCTTAGTACACTTTTCCAGCAAGGAATGTGACAGCACAATTCCGAGAGGTCCAAAATATTTCTAATAAATCGCCCTGACATCTTGAACTGAATTTCTTAGTAGGCTAAAGAATTTACAGCTTGGTCATCCACTCTTATGTTCCCATGATGCAATGCAATGCAATGCAATAGCGGTCCCAACAATGACAGCCAGGCCAGGGGGGGTGGGGGTGGAGGGGGGGATTAAAAAGCTTATAAAATTTTTATTTCAGTATAGCCTAACCACGAATATTTGATTGGTAATGGATGGTGCGGTCACATTAGCTTAATTTCGAGGGCTAAAATAAAAGGTTACTCTTCTAGGGGTAAAAATTTTCACCCTCACGCAAAATTACAGATCATAAATGGATTCATATTGAAATGACTATCGCAACTTCCATTTCATGACGACTTTAAGGATCATGTGTGGGAAAGTACATCAACAAATGAAACTTATTTATCACTTACATTTTTAAAGGCTATAAAACCGTCTTGTGTCCTGTTTTAAACCTCAAACTAAAATTATGACAGAAATACTGAGGAGTCATTGAATAATTTTCAAGTCACTACTGATTCATTTTGTCGACTATTTTAAGATCATCTTTTAATTAAACCACAGGCAGAGAGAATCTCGATGGTAGTGAGGAAGTAATAAAAGTGGATCGCAGAATCTGTCTTTCACCCTTGAGTCGTTCTCTTCTCACCACACACGGGAGAGCACTAACGTTTCAACATGGCCTTTTATTTCAACTCTAATGAGCTGCATGTGCCTCCCTGCTGTTTCACAATCGCGAGGGACCGACAAAAAGCACTTGCACAAGTTAGAAAGGAAGAAATGAGGAAAAACATTCCCCTGGGTACAGCAGCCCTTGTAAATTACAGGCACAAATTCCTGCAAGTTGTAGTGAGGTTAACTTGTAAATTTCATGCAAGTACTCTTAATCCTTTATTTAATCTTAATCAAATCCAGAGTGACATGAAACAGTGTTTATTTGACTCACAGCAACACCGTTGTTGTTCTCAGTAACTTTAGATAATTCTGATCATGTTTGACTGCTGTTTTTGATCAAAGTGTTTGCTTCAAAGTCAGCTTATGAACATGGAAGTGCAACTAAAAAAGATTTTCAAATCAACATCAGTTTTTTAAATCTAACCTGCTATACAGAAAATGCCTATTTTGAGGGCTTAATTTAATCTACAGCTATTTCTTTTTCTGGTTTTGATTGTCAGTCAAGCACAAAAACTATTTGTTCATTAAAAAAAAAATGAATCAAACAAACTTAAACAAGTGCTTAGTCCAACAATGACTCCATGGCTTTGTCAGTTATTGTTTTTTTGTTATGTTTTTCTGTAATTAAAAAAAAAAAAAAATCGTATTTTGTTTCTACATTTCACAGTAGTAAATAAGACTTGTGGACAAAAATAATAAAGATAATATAGCGTAAAACTGACCAAATAAGAGAATATCAATAAGTTAATAAAATACAAAGAAAATAAGGATTAAAAACATCCTGAGGAAAGGTCATAGTGGAATCTGATCATTTAATTCATACACAAAAACTTAAACAGTTAGTTTGCTCTATTACTTCTCTTCACTGGTGGCATATAAGTGCAGCCAGTAACCAAGAATAAACACGAGATGGCACTAAAAACTCTGTGGTTTTTAGACTCTGTGTTGACAGACCTCTCTGTGGTAGTCTGGTTGACTACCTTTCACTGCAACGTTTTGTTTACACATCCGTATTGTCACCTTTGTTGTAGATACTAATCACAAATAACTTTTTCCATTACGTACATTTAAAGACAACATCAACGAAGATGCAAAAACAACTTTCAGTTTCATTCAAAACATGCACTGTCTGCAATTAGTGTGAATCACACCAGCGGAAATCAATGTTCCATAAGGCGTAATTACGGTCTTAAAATAATTTTATTTATTTAAGAATATTCTTTTTAAATAAAAACACTTTAGTTTATTGTGTTTAAAGTTTCAATATTTCAACCACAAAAGTGTGATTACAATTGTAGTGGTTGCGTGTTTTCACGAGGTAAATAAACGCTCGTGAACAGAAATCGCCTTCACCTGAGGTAGCCTAATCGCAGGAACACTTTTCGTTAGACGGAACGTCACCTCCTACAACATTTCCCACAGCTATAGCCTACAATCCTTTTAAAAATTCCTTGAAAGACATCGTATGAATCCCAAACTGCCAATTTCAAACATGAATAACCCAAATAACCGATGATAAAGCCGATTGAACGATTTAACTGGCCGTCTTTCATTAGAGGAGGAAGTGTTAAACACATTTTAGGTAAAACATGTACACAGTACTTCGATGAATCACACAGACGTCAATCCAAACATTTCCTGACAGCTAGAGAGTTCAGCATGGCTTCACAGGACATCTCAGACATTTGCTCCACCCAAAGAGGATATGCTTGCGGAGCCTATAGAGGGGCTGAAACTATTCAACCTGAATCACAACTTTTTCCCTGGTCGGGGGTAAAGTCCTGTGCGTGTCTATGAAATCACATGGCATTTTAAGAATGCTTCAAAGATGGCGGTTTGTGGCAACAGAGTGCAGAAAAGTGCATGTTTGGAAGTGCTAGTACGGGAGCGATGGCACGCGGTGCTGGCGAGTTTAAGCGACGAGTCCCTGACGCTCAGCTGCGAGGATCCCGCGACAGACACCAGCGTTAACCTCAACGGCATCACCACCAACGGCTCCTACGACCAGCCGGACCCCACGAACAGTCCCAAAGCCGGAGTATGGACTCCTTTTACGGACTCACAAGTTCCCGAAGCGATTGCGAACCGTAAAAGATGTGTCAAAGTTATCAAGCAGGAGGTCGGTGGATTAGGGATAAGCATCAAAGGCGGGAAGGAGAACAAGATGCCTATTCTTATTAGTAAGATATTCAAGGGTCTGGCTGCGGATCAGACTCAAGCGCTCTATGTGGGGGACGCGATACTGTCCGTGAACGGGATCAATCTGCGGGACGCCACGCACGACGAGGCGGTGCAGGTGCTGAAGAAAGCGGGCAGAGAAGTTATGCTGGAGGGTAAGTAGGCTACAGGACTGGAGAAACGCTGGAAACCCTTTCAGTGGGGCTGGAGGTATCAGTTGTGAGGGACCTGTTAATTGAGAAATGAAGCATTGACAACACAACACTGTACACAATGTTTATTGTTTGCATTATGGTTCTGTAAGAAGAACCTAAACATCCATGGAACATTTAAGGTTATTTTTAGTAGAAAAAGGTTCTTTGGATTGTTCTTCACACTTAGAAAAAAAAAAAGTTCACTGAAAGGGGAACGTAAAATTGTTCATCTATGGCATTGTAAACCAGTCTAAGCTGGTCTGTGCACAATTCCTCTCCAAAACCAGCTCACATGCTTGCCTGGTTAAAAAAATAAAATAAAAAAATAAATAAATATATATTATATAATATATATAGCCTATATATATATATTATCGCTCAGCAAGTTACCCAGCTAAACCAAACCATCTCAGACACCAGCTAGACCAGCTATGACCATCAGGTCAGGCTGTGTGTGTGTTTTAAGCAGGACTACATTAGGGTACCGCAAACACGTCCTTCACTTACACATGTAGAAGGTCCACACAGACAGCAACATAGTGTCGGCCCAGATCCAGGCCACATCTAGTACATGTGGACACTATGTTGCTGTCTGGGTTATTGCTGGAGTGATGGACGTGTTTGCTGTGCCCCTCCAGTGTTGTACGTTGAGGATGAAAGCACCCTTGAGAGTGACAAAGCTATGAAATTCCCTCATAAAAGCATAGCACAGATTTCAGAGGGACATTCATAACTTTCATTCTGCTCTGTCATGTTGATGATTTTCACAATACAGCTGAGGGTCGTAGGAAATGTGGTTAGATATACGTGAGCAACATCAGCTAGAATGAAAATACCTGATACACGACATACAGTGGAAAAAGGATGTACCATTTCAAACCATGTGCAAAATATGCAACCATGTGCAACCACGTGCAAAATATACTCTCTTTTTCTCCTATCTCTCTCTTTTTCTTAAAATCTAGTTTATCTCTTGATTGCTTTACAAAATATTTATTGTTATTGAGATCAAAATAAAGGATAATTTACAGTAAGTGCACCAATTCAGGCAAATGTATTGTATTTATCCTGTAAAAGATACCATTGTAAGAATGCATCCTGTTGTAATCCGTATTCTGTATTTGTGACGTGTATATCTTAAAATCCCGGTCACAGAGTATATTGTTAGTGGCATGGGGGAATGTATGCAAATGCTCTTACACTATCAGTCATATTAGCTGTTCTCTGCTAGTCTGCTACACAAGACTTTAACCCCATACCAGCACTGTACTGTTTTTTTATGATATTCAAGGATTTTCCTGTACACTGACCTGAGGGTCAGATTAGTCACTTTCTGTAAATCAGTTAAACAGGGCAACCAGCCATGGAGAAGAATGTTTTGATTTCTACGTTTTCCCTGTTGAATCACCATAAAAGTTTGACAGGCTTATGGAAGTAAAATAATGGCAAATGTTTTTTAAAGAAAAAAGCCTGTTGAATTGCACTACTTGGAAAAAAATAGGCATTGTATTTTTAGGGCTTGCATTTTTATGGGCTGAAATTCAACATGGTTGAATATTTAAGCTGTGCATATTTCAATTCAAAACATTTCAAACACATTTTCATTATTAAAAATGAAATAATCCATATTTACCTTTCATATTTCACTTCCAAAATATTCAAACTGTTTAAAAATATTGCTCAATTGCTGTAAATGAGTTTTTATTAATGAATGGCTTGCTCTAACTGTTGCTCTGGTCTTCGTCAACAACTCGCGCTTTTGCACCCCCTGCTGGTGAGGTGGACTAACAGCAGATGGAGAGTATGCTCGGCAATCTACTGCTTTTCCTGCAGTTCCTGGATGTCGACGTTGAATTTACTGTCGAATTTGAACCACTGAATTTGTGGAAGCGAATTTGCAAAGCGAAATAAAATGGACCGAAAATTGCCTGTTGAAAATTATAGGTTGTATTTTTAAACAGTTTGAATATTTTGGAAGTGAAATATGAAAGGTGAATATGGGTTATGGATTTTTTAATAATGAAAATGTGTTTGAAATGATTTGAATTGAAATATTCACAGCTTAAATATTCAACCATACTGAATTTCAGCCCATAACAATGCAAGCCCTAAAAATACAATGCATTAAAATGCAAGCATGGTTAATGCAATACATATTTTTTTCCCAAGTAGTGCAATTCAACAGGCTTTTTTGTTTCAAAAACATTTTGCATTATTTTACTTCCACACAGGCTTGCATGACAGAAAGTAACTTTGCCAGATTACTTTGGAAATTAAATATTTAATTTTTTTTCTTTCAAGCTGATTCATGCAACTGATAACAAGATCACACATCTATATTTGGCCAGGCTTGTTCAGTGACTTTGCAGCTCCCCACCTGATGTCTGTGACTAAGTGAACACAGATGTGCTAAAAAAAAAAGGTCATATCCTCATTCTTCAGAATTGATCTGCCTTCGGCGTCATGTCAGACTGAGGTTCAGTTATTGATGGGCAGATGTTGGTATCCAAGTTTGTAGCAGGATAAAATAATATTGGAAATTCTGTCATCATTTACTCTCCCTCAAATTATTCCAGTATTATATGACTTTGTGTCCTCCATGGAAGTTTAGCAGAGTATTGATTGACGCTACTTTTTCCAACCCGAACTCATGAGAAAATGTAGCCTAACTATTTTATGAATTGGTGATTTCGTATGAATTCATAAATGTACGGTTTTAGAAAAAACTAAGCTTGAAGGTCCACACCTAAACTAACCCTCAGTAGGGCGTAAGCAAATTGTATGGAAATTTACAAATGAGATATAATGATTTTAAACAAATTCGCCAAAGTGTTGTGCTGGCTTTTTCTCATAGGGTGATAGTGAACACGAACAGTGACCAGTGGATGTCAAATATGGCACATCAAGTCGTGTAATGCCGGGTTTGATGTTAATGAAATTAAAGGGATAGTTTACTTCTGTCATCATTTACTCACCCTCAAGTTGTTCTAAACTTGTATGAGTTTCTTTGTTCTGTAGAACACAAAAGAAGATATTGTGAAGAATTTTGTCAACCAAACAGTTTCTGGTGCCCATTGACTTCCATAGTACTTTTTTTTTTTCATACTATGAAAGTCAATAGGGGCCAACAACTGTTTTAGTCTTTCAACAAAGAAACTCGTACAAGTTTAGAACAACTTGAGGGTGAGAAAATAATGACAGAATTTTCATTTTCAAAGTGAACTATGCTTTTAAACTTCATTGGCTCTCATGTGTCACAAAACCAATCCTGGTGCACCACATTTGAATATGTGCATGCATTCAAATAACATGAATAAGATTTGAGAGCTATGACAAATGGCAGGATTTTCAGTGAATAATAAATACAATTTTGTCCTGTTCAAAACACAAATCTCTCATACGACTTCAAAAGACTTGAAATTTAGCGCTCTATAGTATTGTCTTTTTTTTTGTGGTTCTTTTTATTGTTGTTGTCAATTTTGGAGCTTGAAAACCCCTCTAGTCACCATCTAGGTAACATCTTTAGTATTCCATGAAAGAAAGAACAACAGGAGGGTGCATAAATGATAATTACATTTTAATTATATTCCATTAAAGCTTTAATATATCTGAAGACTAATTTTAAATTACAGGTTTAACAGCAGAAAAGGAGAATTTGGTTCACGTGGAGCACTCATGTTATCATCAGTACACTTTAAAAAAGTGATGAAACATTTCACTAGTTAGATTCATTGCAAATCTTCAAACAGAAATTCTGATTTAAAACAGAACTTCCAACTAGTGTTACCATATTCGTAGGTCAATTAAGTACAGTGGTTTAGAAAAATGCAAGACGATTTCAGTGAACAGAGCATCCAATATATCAACCAGTTGTCCATAAAGCTCACTATTTGCACAAGCGAGTGAGTTTTGCATGTCAAATTAAAGCCCATGATTCCTTTGTCCTGTCCTTGGGATTTGGCTTCTTTGAATAATTAAATTTGATGTTTCTTGCCAGAAATATTTGCACATCCTTTTACTCTTACAGATGTACTACACCAAAGTTGTATTTTACTTTGTCACCACTCTATCAATCAACACCGTAGTCTTTTAACATATTCCCTGATGCCCTTCCTTGTCTATAGGCTATATATTCTTGAGAAACACATTTGTCATGGGGGACAAGTCAATGTCTTTGGCAAAATTACAGAGCTAGTCATACTGAAGTCAAGGTCTCTGGATGATAAAAAAAATAAAGTCTCAAGGCATTTGACAAGTTGATAGCTACCTGTCTGCACAAAAAAGCCCAATTCTCTAGTTATGACTCAAGGAAAATTATTATTATTATTTTTTTTTTTATCACTATGCATCCAAAATTCATGCCTCAAATGAGCAATTTGCCAATTGAAGTCAAAAAAGGGCCTTTTTCTTCCTCTTTGAACAAAGCATCTAATTTTTTAAAACCTAGATAAACATAGCGCACAAAAGCTGTCCTCATGTAAATGTGTGTTCAGACGAGTGTTCTACAACACAACATTGTACTGAAAATAACGGCAGAGAAATAATTGTACGGTAGGCCTGTAGAATGTTTTGAAGAAAACATGGAATTTAGCATCTGTATTCTTCGATATGCTTTAAACTAGAATCACTGTTCTCTAAAAACACCCAATTACAGTCGTAAGCGAAGACTCGCTGTAGAAGCCTAGACAAAGAAATAGGGGAAATGAAACACTCTGGAAGTCAAAGCACATTCTCGATATTACTAGTGCAAACTGTGACAGCATGACTCTGCAAACGTTTTTAGTAATCTTAACTAAGATAGATGCATAAGCCAAAGGTACGAATAAATCATTCCTGGAATGTGCCACATGCTTTCTGTTCTTTCTCATTCACTCACTTATTCAGAATTGTAAATAAATGATAAAGTGAGAGAGAATGAGACGGGGATTGGAATGAGGGCTAGTCTATTACAGAGGGAGGGAAACGTGTAGTGAAGACAACTCTCACAAGTCACATGACCTCATCCTCAAAGCATGCAGTAGACACTGGGAGCAGGGACAACACATCTGCGGTACATGCAAGCTCAGTCGTTCTGTCGTTTACTTCAGTACTTGTTGCCCAGTTAGTTAATGGTTAAGGGAAATGCAAGTTCTAATCATCCACAGCAATATCATTTCCTTGATCCAACCTGATGTTTGTAATGCAAAGTTCTTTCAATTCCCTTCAATTCCCAACATTCCCTTCAACAAAGGTCAGGAGACAAATGAATGTATATTCTCAAATAAAGTAAACTCCACATGGTAAACTATAGATATTTGAACAGCAGCCACGAGACTAGAATAACTGGTTTCATGTAACATTGATCTCATGTTTTAAATGCACAAACCACCTGGAGCAGAAGACATTTAGGTTTAATACTGGTATTCAAGCCCAGCTGTTCTCTTCTGAACAACCAACTTGTTATGTGATCATGTTATGCAATATTACTAATTGCAATGATTTTGCTGGCGATGTAAATTAACCAACATCGCCAGTTTCAGTGATTCAATTCAAAACTCTGATACACGGAAATCTGATTTTGTTCACAAAGTCTCTTCATGTATTTTTTTAATATATGTAGTGAATATTGCTGTTTATTTGTACAGTATGTTGTTGGGTATTTGTATATAATATAATTTAAAAATTAAATGACATGGGCTTAATGGTTAGGCTATATAGTGGTTGAAACCCTTCTATTACTGACATGCTGTTCACTGCTGTTCAAAAAAATATAAAAAAATCTTACTGTTTTGGTTAAGTTTTATTTTTTAATGTTTAATGTTTCTTATGAAATCAAAATGGACAAATCCTTTTTTTTTATGGACTATTGCAGTATTTATTATAAAAGATATATCCGTGCACATCATTATTATTTTGAATTCATGTGCCCTCATAATCGTTAATCAAGATAACTTCCCCTCCCTCTTGTTGCGATCTCTTCTCTTCTCTTCTCTTCTCTTCTCTTCTCTTCTCTTCTCTTCTCTTCTCTTCTCTTCTCTTCTCTTCTCTTCTCTTCTCTTCTCTTCTCTTCTCTTCTCTTCTCTTCTCTTCTCTTCTCTTCTCTTCTCTTCTCTTCTCTTCTCTTAGAATGATTTCTGAAGGATTATATGACACTGAAAACTGCAGTAATGGATGCTGAAAATTCAGCCTTGCCCTCACAAAAATAAATTACATTTTTAAAATGTATTAAAATAGAATTTTATTTTAAATTATAATAATATTTCACAATATTACTGTATTTGTGATTAAATGAATGCAGCCTTGGTGAGCATAAGAGACTTCTTTCAAAAAACATTAGTTCAACCAAAAATGAAATTTCTGTCATCATTTACTCACCCTCATGTCGTCCCATATGACCCGTAAGAAATTTGTTTATCTTCGGAATCGGAACACAAATGAAGATATTTTTTAATGACATCTGAGATCTAGACAGCTATGCAACTACCACTTTAGTGCTTCAAAAATGTGCGAGTTGATGAATGTTTATTCATCAAAGTGGTAGTTGCGTGGACTGTCAATGGAGGGACAGAAATCTCTCAGATTTCATCAAAAAAGTTGTTCATTTGTGTTCCGAAGATGAACGAAAGTTTTACGGGTTTGAAACGACATGTGGGTGAGAAAATTATGACAGAACTAACCCTTTCAGAAATCTTTTTGGCATCACCCTGACAGCAAAATTATTCATGCTTCATCCACAGTGGCGTAACTGCATTTACAAGGTTTTGAAAGTGAGTAAGTGAATAGATACTCTGGACAGATTTTTGATATTTCAGTGGTGCTGTGGTCATGAAACTGAGGTTCCTATTTAAATTCTCATTGTTGGTGCTCTCAGCTTATGCACATTTAACATTCTCTTTTGAGTGAACATCATAATGAGAGCAATTAACGTCCACTCCCAAGTGTGAATGTTCTAGAAAAATGGATCTGTCATGGACTGTAGCGCATGTTGAAGGCAGTCAACCATAAACACTTCACCATTTCTCATTGCTAATTTTCATAATGTACATTTTGCTTGGAAGCCTATTGCTCAACAGCATTAGTAAATCATTATTAACACTCTTTTTTTTTTATTTTTTTTTTTTATGTGGGGTCAAAAGTAACCCAATTTGGGTTGTTTTGCAACCCACTTATAGGTCAAATATGAACAAACCCAGCCATGGGTTATTCTAGCATGTTGGTTTGTTCATTTAATTCAGCATAATGGGTTGATTTATGGTAGTTCATTTGTACAGTAATACTACCTTATTTTTACCTCGTACATGGGTTAATATTTTAACCTACCAGTAAATCCTGTAAAATTTTGTAAAATACACTACACAACCACGTGTTTCCAGGATACATATTTTATTTGGGATTAATTTGGTTCTAAATACAGAATTTTAGAAATAATAATTTAATGTAGGCTAACATTTTAATTTAAGTGTAATCAGCAATTCTCTGTTATCCATTTCCAATGAAAAAGCTACAATTTCAGTTCTGGACTTGAATTTTCATTTCGGTGCGTCCCTATTAAAAAGTACCATAGTAATAACCACAATACATATACATAAACACAACCCAACACATACTCACCTGTGAAAGGTTATCCCATTTCTTTGACAATTAAACTCTTCTTCGAGAGTTTGCGTAAGTTGGAATTTGGCTATTAACATGTCACATTTTAATTATATTCTGATGAAGTGAACGAAATGACTTGGAAAAAAGATTTGTTTATTTTGCTGAAGGAGACTCAAAGATCCGAGTCAGTAAAAAAATGACCCGAACTTCCCATCACTAACTGAGAGTGATGATACGCTGACCGTTCCAAGATGACGCTCGCGCCGACATGTCTGGAGCAGTCGAATGAGGCATCTACGTATACATGTCTATGGGAGGGTGTGGAGGTGTGTATTGTTTCTGCTATCAGTGAGATTGACCCAGCCACTAACCTGACTGGGTAATACAAAAACTACCTAGCACAGGAAAAAAATGACCCAACAGGCTCAAACCAGCGTTTGGATAGAAAAAAAACCCTTTTTTTTAGGAATTTTCAGAAAGTTATTTTTGTGACAAAACGTCAAGGAGATTTGCATAACATCTTTTGCCTGCCACTGAAGTGACATGATTAAGTAAATAAGCAAAGATAAGATATAACTAACTGTTTTAGCACAAAGTTATCCCTTTGCCTTTGTAGAACATAGAAAATCTTTTCATAAGTTTGTGTTTGTAGCTAGTCTCTTAGCTTGTCCTTGAGGATAAAGGACCACAGGAGCTTTTAGCCCTGTGAATAGAGTTCCACCTGCTGTGTGGTGGACTCTAAAGTTCTGAGTTGTAATGTTTTATGCAAGAGCTGACAGAAGAATCCTTGACCGTGAAGTACACAGTTACAAGTGAGACTTTGGCAGTAGCATTCTGAACTTCTCACTTCTGTGCCTCCGCATTTAGATGGAGTTTATGGATTATGTAGATAGTTATCTTGCTTTGTTTTGTTCTTAATCTTATCAGTCTGAAGCTGTAAAGACAGGGATTTTTGTTTAGGCGTTTAGCCTTAACCAGCTTTGCAAGTTGTGTTTCCTGTTTTAACATGTAAACTAAAGGTCATGATAACGCATACTGAGTATGGTTGGAGGCAGATAGAAAATGTATGTTATTGTCTTCTCTTCACTTTTGTGTGCGTGTGTGTGTTACTTGAGTGATAGCACACAATAGAGAAAGATTCATATCCCAAATTCAGGATACGTTTTTAGACAAAACAGTGATTGGATGCATTCCAGACAATAAAAAATGTTCAAATACTCAAACTCAATACTTGAAGTTTCCAACAAATGGTAAGAGAAAGGTACCAAAGGAGGTACAAACTAAATATTATATGTTGTTTTCTTTTCTATTTGTGTTATGTGGTTTGCAATTTTTGCAATCCTGTAATAATGCAATACTATAAAGCAATAATTTGTTTATGAGCTTTGCAACATTGAAGGTGATGATACACAGGGCAACTTTTTGAGCAATGTTGATGGGCAATCTTGCCGAGCGATTGTTCCTTGGGCACTTTCACATTGAAAATGGGCAATACATTTCTATCTGGATAATTAGATGGGTCGTGGGCCCTGTGTCTCATCCATGGCAACATTGCCCAGCAACATTGCTCAAAAAGTTGCCCTGTGTATCATCACCTTGACAGTCATTGAACTGAATTGAAACAACACTGAATAAATAAATTGAGCTGAGTAATGACACTATTATCTTTTTTAGAGCTGCTTTAAGGCTGATGGTGTGAACGGGCCTTTACAACTGAAGTTTAATTAGTTTCATAATTGATACATTTTACAACATTAATACAACATTTTTAGGGTTTGTGTCTTTAGTCATTTAAAAAGTAATGGGACACTAAAGTGTACCCTGTTTTTGAAAAGTGTCTACTAGCAGAGTGAATTTTTTTTATGTTTTCATTCTCTTGATCTTTTATTACTTGGTCCTGCAGTTAGGGATTGTTTACTTGGCACACTGCAGCATATATGTGCAAAAGTTTTTTGCCGAGAGAAGCATTTATGGAATATGCAACTGTATGTTGCCCTCAGGCATTCAGAATGACTATGTTTTAACCAAATTGATGTCATGCCAAATAGCCAAACAGCCCATTTGTCTCTTTTATGGGTAATTGTGAAATGCCTCTATTATTGTGAAATAGCCCTGTGCTCACATGGTCAACTGCTTCCTGTAAAGATTAAGCTGTCATATGGAATGGGAATAATTGGCCCTCAGCGTGACATTCACCTGAGAAGCTTGGCAGTTGTAATTCGGTTATCAGCACGTTCATGTGCAGATGCTTCAGCCTCAAGTTCATTGCCCTGTCATAAATCCAGCAGCAATCGTCTAGAAATGCAATAGAATAGTATGCAAATATGCGGTGAATTGATTTCCTCACTCAGGACAGCTGTGGGAGTGAAGTGGTTTGCGTAGGGGTTTCCTGCTTTCATTTCTGACTGGCTAAGGCCCAGTGTACACGTGATGGAAAATTAACTCGCAGAGCTGTTTTGTGTTGATTTTTTTTAGGTATGTGCGTCTATCGATACTGTTTTGTTTTGTAGAAGCTTAGATGAAGAGAATGTGCGAACAGTTCACAGTAGTGAACTGTAATAATGTCACGACCCTCAACTGACCCTTCTCTTTTTTGTTCTAGTGAAATACATGCGGGAAGCGACACCATATGTGAAAAAAGGCTCACCGGTGTCTGAGATTGGCTGGGAGACCCCGCCTCCTGAGTCCCCTCGTCTCGGCAGTCCTCACTTCGATATCCCCAGCCCCCCCTCACTGTCCTTACAGGGCGACCGCAGATACATCCCCCTCAAAATGTGCTACATCACCCGCAGTATGACTGTCCCTGACCCAGAAAACAGGTACTGCTTCTAATGCATTCAATATATTGACCACAGGAAGTTTGCAAACTTGAAGCATTACTTTATCAGAGGTCAAAGTCCAATAAATAAATGTTTAAAACATTACAGAATATTTTAATAAATATTATAGCAAATGGTTTTAAATGGTTTCAAACTGAATTCAACATTGGGAAGTATGAATACTTTGGGGAAATCATTTATTTTGTATTTTCATGGGTGTAATGAAATTGTATTTCTTTCGAGGAGTATAATAAAAGTAATGAAATAATTACCAAATAAATACTTTCTCATGAGCTGATCAGCGCTCGTTAATAGCCGTTTCCATCCAAAGCTTCGAACTTATGCGCAAAATTAGAATATCGGATAAAACGAATAAAACATTATTTTCGAAAACAAACAAAATCGTCACTTCCTGGAAAGTTGGCGCAAAATATCCATAATAAAATTTACACGTAGACAAAAAAGAAATGAACGCTGTCAATTTATCTTGCGTTTGGAGGTGGATGCCTGATGTTTGGGAATACAATCGTGTGCGACAGTTCTGGGAGGTCATTGTACCCAACCATTTTGATGACAAACTTTGACTTGGGCATTTCCTCAAATGAGTGCATACGTTTTTTTTTTTATGCGCATTTTTAGAATTTATGCTCAACTTGCCAATTGCATCCAGTGGTTTTTATCCCAACATTGGCATAAAAATAGGTGGATGGAAACATAGTTTATGCCAGAATGACTGAGATGGGCAATCAAAGAAGGTGGGCATTACTGTTACTTTTTACAGACGCAAAGTGTGAATTACAGCATGAAACTTCAGTTTTATTGGTCAAAATGTGAGGTGTAAGATTTAAGTAGCTAGCTAAACATTTAATTGTTGACAACTGTGATGCGATTGAAATGTTAAACGACCAACAGTAATATACAGAGGTGCAAACGGCTCTCAGCTAGAGCCTTTTTCAGCATACTAGGCATAATAATGAATGTGTGCATATTGTGAATGAATTTAACTCACTTGGTTGCATTTTCTTGATGGCCTTTCAGTAAATTCACTTGTCATCCTTAGATCTACTCTAGAATATGGTCAAGTGTGTGGCTTTGACAAGTAGGTTTATAGGTTGTGGTTAGGACGGTCTCATTTCCAAATAGACCAAACGCACTTCTTCACAATAAAATCTAGTTCTTTAACTATTTTTCTTTATTTGTCTCCTACTCAGTTTCTTGTCAAAAAGAGAAAATTAAAGAAATAGTGCTTAAAATTTAAAGGGATATCATATCGGGTTATCATTCTTTATCATTTACCTATGAAACTTTTGTCATTCTAAACCCACATGTTATGTTTTCATAAAAGTGTTCATTTTTCAAGCTATTGTTATTACATTTTTGCCCTCCAAACATCTTAGATCAGGAGAATCTAAATCTTTTCGGACCCCCAAGCAAGCACAGATTTTAGACGTTTAGATGTTTGGACATGCTTGTTAAAGATGGTGGAGAAAGTGATTTGAAATGTTTTAGACATTAATGCCGTCTCAGGATGAGCAGTAAGGGGTCTCATTATTTAGAGGATGAATGTGACAGCCCATGGTAATGCACTCCACGCAACAAATGCTTTATACTGGTCGCTCACTCAGTCATGTTTGATGTCTAAAGAGTGCTAGTGTCCTCTGCTTGTCAGTGAACCTTCATATATTCAGAAGTAATGGAGGACAACGTCAAAGTCCATATCAACAATGATTTCAAAGTTTTTCTATGTTACCAGAGTGCTTGAGCTGGGCCCAAAAAACACTCAGAACAAAATGCAAGACATGAAGCCAAACACCAAACCTGTGACGTATTTGCACATCATGTCCAAAGAATAAATAGTAAAAAATACAAATAAAATATTGATCAAGAGGCTAAAATGATGCTTGGTGCAAAAAGGTAACAATACGTTTTCAGGTTAGCAGTGTCCATTAGATAAACTGGAAAATTTATATGGATGTATTTATTTATAGATTAATGATCTACTATGGGTGTAATTTATTATAATAATATAAAAACTGCCCCCCCGCTTTGCTATCGGGATGATTCGCCCTACGAGTTTGTTTACCATCGAAATGATTTCGAAGCTGTTATATTAAGGGACAAATCTTGCATAGTGTGCCTTTAAACGGTAGTGTATGTGTATATGACCTATATACTTATGAATATAATTATCGGGTCTGTTGTGTATAAATACAATATAGTTAACATGCATAATATGTACAAAGTCTCATTTATTTATATCAACAAAATGCCATTATACAATTTCAAAACCATAAACATTCACCATTTTCTAAACAAGAAGTCTTGATATATAAACAAACTTTTATTTTGAGGATGCAAATATTTTAAATAAAATATCAGTCTCAGATGTTTCATTTTGTGTTGCTGAATGTGTTTTTGCTCTAGTGATCACACCAACCACAGTGTTTTTTGTTCTCCTAGCTTCATGTTATTTTTTGCACTATATTGTACTTTTGTCGTGAGAAAAATGAACGTTGTGGTTTGTGAGATTAACCATAACATTTCACAGGAAGTCTGTTAAAAGATAATGTACCAGAGTTAAGCTGCTTGACAACAATGACAAGAGGAACTTGTCACATCTTTTTTTCAAAACACTGCAAGACTTTGCGTCAATGAGCTGCTGGAATGTTTAAAGTCACCATGGACTCAATATGGACAATTCTTGTTTTTTTATGGTATGTTGTAGTATTTATAATAACAAATAAAATGATTAATTTTAACAAACTAATAATATATATATTTTTTAATATCATGTGGCCTCATAAACTTTAATCAAATTAACTTCCCCTCCCTTTTGCAGCAACATCTCATCTCTTCTATGATGACGTGTTTACTGGAGCGAGGGCAGAGCAACCTGTCAATCACATGAGATCATAGCAATAGCAAACCACAAACCATCCAATCAATTTCCAATAGACAAAATCCTAAATTTTTTCTTGTTAGAGAGGCTATTTCACTCGGATATACGTCATAATAGAGAAGAAAATTGCAACTTCTGTTTCATGCTGACTTTAACAAACTGCACTCTTAATAACTTTCTGCCTCCATTTGTTTGTTGTAACTTTGTCTCAAACATACACTGAAAAAAAAAATTAACTTAATTTTTTTCTTTTGCAAGTTTTAAGTAAACTTCACATATGGAATTAAGTAAACTCTACTTTAATTAACAAAGAAAATAAGTAATTTTAACTTGGCCAGTAAAAGTTTTTTAAAAGTAATTTCTACTTAGTTGAAGTTTCCTTTGAAATCCATTCTACTCAAACAATATAACACTGAATTAAACCATGCGTTTAAAGTGTATGCTTTACTTAGAAAAACATCAACAAGTAAATAAATGTAGACACTATACATACATATAAGAAGTAATCCATCACCTGAACACAAAGATCTCAATACTTGGTACACAATACACAATTGAGTATAAATGTGTCATCTTGAGTAGAAAATGAATTCCAAATACATAATAAAATGATTAAAATATCACAATATCACTTTTGCATTGCTGAATGCTTTCAGAGGAATCACAGCCCTGTTATTATTCAGTACAACAGCACTCCTGCTCATAAGATATTGCTGGAATATGTGGCGTGGCCAGATTGATAGTGAGATAAACTGACAGGCAGACAGACAGACGAAAGACTTCACTCCTGCCATGCGGCATGTCAGTAAGGAGCTCTGCAGACCGTCAGCTCACACCCTCCAGCTCTGTTTTCAATTTACACCATTGTGTCCCATGTCTTTTAGCCCATCCATCACTGTGGTGCTCATGCAGAGCTCTATCAACTCTGCAGACATTCATGGCTTACCTCGAGTGCCACACTGTGAGAGGATTCCTGTCAAATTCCTAAACAAAATCCATCTGGAATAAAAATAGAATGTGCCCTCTTCCACTGTTGTCATTTCTTTGGACTGTTGGGCGTTCTGATGGTCCAGAGTGGATCTGTAACTGGAGTTGTTTTGGTGGAAGTTAGAGTAGCTGGAGGTTTGGGGTATGGAGATGTTCCTCCACGGCAGATGTGTCATCGACCTTTCCATCTGTCTTGTGTTAGCCTTGCTCTTGTTTGGTTTGACACACTGTGTTTGGAGACCATCTAAATTTAGTTCATTATGTTAATTTTGTCCTCTTTGACTCTTTAATTTGCATTTTTTTTAACACCATTTAGTATGTTTTTTTTTTTTAAAGCCATTTGGTTTACGAGTACACAGGAAGTGTCCTCATTGGAAATACCCATGTCATTATACACATTTGTGTCTTCATAAACCATAGAACACACACACACACACACACACACACACACACACATTTCTCAGAAAAATAAGTTGTATGAGAATAAGTCAAAATTCTATTGTCTCAGTAAAGTCGGTAAACTCTTTAATTAATAATAAAAATGTAGATCGATAATTGTTCAGTCGTATCTGATTGTGAGGTGCCTTAAGATTCCAACCCCTAATGTCAATCTAATCTTTTCCATTTTAAGAGCATGTAAAAAAATCCAATGGCAATTAAAAAGAATGGCTGTTGACTTTCAGTTAATAATAAGAATGTCATCTAGTCATGGCATACTTTTTAAATATCCACTAATGTGTTTTCTTTACTAATTAGTAGTCATAGCATTTTTTAGTAGACATAATTTGGTAATATGTGACCATTTTCCACTCGGTCTCTGGCCATTTCAGTGAAATGCTCAATTTTTGTTCTGCTTCTCATTGAAGACTCCACTGTTATTGACTCTTTCAAGCATCTCTGCATAGAAATAATGTATTCCATAATGTACGTAAAGCTGTTTCTTCAGTAACATCCACTTTTTAAATCAGTGACCTCTCCAAAAAGTCATCCATGCATATATTTAAAAAACTAAAAATCCATTGGATAGTTCTATTGATTTGATTTGAAGTAACTATGATAACCAAGATGTTTGCCCTCACAGGTGGGCGGGGCCTCCTAGCCAAAAATATCTTTAGAATTAAAAAAGTGGCCAAAAATTAAAACAATTACTCTTTTTATTTTATTTTTTAACATCTCTAGTTTTTTTCCTTCTCTTGTCTGGACCTGCACATTTCCTCTCTACAATTACTTAGGTTTTGCCCTATCATTGACACTTCTATGTAAACAAAACATGGCGTAAGTTCTCTAAGGTTGAATTGTAAGGGTAACTTTCTGAGGTCTGCTTACTACCTAAGAGAGATCTCATTTGACCACAAAAGGAATTGAAACATTCACTTCCTAAATTGGACACAGGCATCTCCATTAGTTGTGAAATTCTCCCAATTATAGTCTTAAAGTGCTGAACTCATTGGGCCTCATCCAAAAAGCTTTTTCCTCCAGTCTACTGCAAACATCAGCTCCATCTGTGCCCACCCCCCTAAGCCCCTCCAAACTCTCTGTCTTCATGAAGGTAGATCTATTTTTACCTACACGGTGCACCTGAAAATGATATTGTGGAGTGTAAGGTTAAGACTTTTACTCTAGATGATGTATGAGTGGAGTATTTATCACTGTAAACTCCATGAACCGAACTGATGTATGGTTCTGTTTAAACCTGGTGTATCTGATATTCTGGTGGTTCTTTTAAGCACGGTCTGCCCTTTAAGTCAACTCAGATGGCTCGTGTTTAAATAAATGTTGTCAAATGTCATTGCGTGTAGTCTGTTCTGTAATAAATTTAACTCATTCAACTCTACTATATTTAATCTGTTGCTTTCATTCAGGCAAACATCCTGTATCTACAGTAGATCTATTTTTTTTTCAGAAATACTTTAAAAATGCAATTAATACATACATACTTAAATCCACCTCTTCTATAATGAGCATGTTTTTAAATTCTTATTTAAGATTAATTTAGCTATTTTTTGAGGGCATAAAGTCACTATGTCAGGGTAATACAATTGTACTGATGGTATGAGGGGATTTTGTTTTCTTCAAAGTAGTTTGGCATAATCATTTTTATTATTATTTTTTTATATATAAAAAATATTTTAAACAAACCTGCTTATTCATATTTTTAAAACTTTTGTCTGCCTAACTTAGTCATGTTGTGCAACATGCATACAGTAAGTAAATAATTACAAAATTGCAATTTTTGGTTTTAATAACCCCTTAGCTTGACCAGTGAACTCTGGATTTAGATTAAAACGGAAGCTGAACTGTATTCTCTTTCTTTCTTATTGTGTTTTAGGCAGATGGAGCTGCACTCCTCTGATGCTAAGCACACAATAGTCATGAGACATACAGACACAGCCTCTGCCCAGATCTGGTTCACTCTCATGCAAACTGCCATCACAAACCTCACCAGCAAAGTCATCAGCGAACTCCGAGAACACGCAGGCCGCCACAGCATCGCCGGGAGTCGAGAGATCCGATACCTCGGCTGGCTAGCGGAAAAGGTGGAGAATTGATTCAATTCAATTTGATGAAAACAATTTAAATGTGATGATCTTAAACAGTATAATGAATGTATTTGTGCTATTGACTTTCGCAGTGAGGTTTCGCAAAAACCTGAGACCATATTTACAAAGTTCTGTCATGAAACTCTTGATGGCGCAGGCTGATCGCAATCACATCATTCTCTATAGGGCACAGCTGATTGGTTCCTGCTGTATCAGTAGCCAATGAGCTCACTGCTCAACCTTGGTCAGCTTTTTCCTAGCAGTGCAGCACGCTTACAGAAACCCTCCACCTTCCCCAGCTCCACCTGTATAGATCTGCTACTGGTAATTCATGCATCCAAGTTGTTCAGCAGCAGCATCATGTACTTGCTCACAGGAGCGTGTCATATATGATTTGGCAGTAGCAAGTCCTGTAGCAGCAGCAATAACCAACAGCAGCAGCAGCATTAATAACAGCAGCAGCATAGCAGATCTATTCAACCAAGACCAAACATATCAACGTTGTCATATCAATTACCATGCCAGAAAAAACATTGATCAAGATGGTAAAAGAAAATGTTAAATTGTTTTTGCATTGAGCTCATGATGTCACCAGCCTGTTTCAACTGTCCAACTGCTTATAAACGCACATCAATTCAGCTTCATGATATTCCTGCCTATGAAAGAATCTGCGTGGCATGAAAATGTAACTCTTCTGCATGTCATTTAGCTGTATGATATGGAAAAGGTTACCCAAATTTAAGTAAAAGTAAGCTGTCTAGACCCATACGGATTTCTTACATAAAACCCAACATTAGCTCAAGGTCTTGGTTTGATGTAAGTGTTCCACTGTAAAATGTTCCTGTCATGATAATAATAACTGTGTGGAAAACCTACATTCACTTAAGAAAACAGTTTGGAGGACATTAAAGTGCTTTTTTTACAAGTTTTTACAATAATTTGGCATTTGTTTTTCACGTGTAAGAGGTACGCCTGGTTACATTTGTATCACAGGTGCTCGTTTCAAATCTGCTGTCATACTTATTTAGAGTTGTATATACGTAAGCAGGTGTGCTCATAAACAATAACCAAATTCACATTTAGATTATATACAAGTATGAATGTATGCATTTTGAATGCATATATATATATATATATATATATATATATATATATATATATATGTGTATATATGTGTGTATGCATTCAAAATTCAGTATCTTCCACAAATATGGAGCACTTCAGCTTTTCAGATTTTCTGTCCAATCAAATGCTCTCGAGAATCTGAATCATCCCATCCCTTACGTTAGAAAAAGATTTGCTACACCTGCATCTGAAATGGTTGTTTCTTCACACATTAACTATTTTGTAAGTAATGAATAGCACACAGTGCGCTATATAGGGAGAGATTTCAGACACAGTCATAAAGCCTGTTTTCTTGTCAGTATCATCTCAAACCGCATTCTAAACAGGCCTGTCACAAGCTGTCGGGCAGCTTTGTAGGGCTGTTATGCAAGTGATACGCTATTGGCTGTTTTATAAAAGGAACGTCTCTTCAATATGCCCCTCCCAAATCACAATTATATTATTTCCCCCCAAATCAGACTTCATTTGACACAACAGTTCTCTGCCCTCTGCTTCCCTCCCATTAGCCACCTCTTTGATGGACCTCTAGTGCACAAATGTTTATATTTGCCACATACTTGTGAAAATGGTACGAACATGATTTAAAACAAACGTGTATGGATGAAGCATGTTAGCAGGTCCCAGGTTATACCATACACTCTGGTTGGAAACATGACTAACATTCTCAAAACTGTACAGACAGTTCCTCTGAAGAGGTTTTTTTTTTTCTTCTAAAAATTCTCACAAATCGTGGTGAGCGGGTACTGGAGTGTTTGGAGGATGACTCTTCTCAGTGTGACCGCAGGTTTTTCCTCCCTATTAAATCTTCTTTTCATCGCCGTCTCATTAGCCGAGGCCTGACTGGGCCGGCTAATAGAGAACTGCAGTGATGGCAGGGCTGTGGGCAGCCCAGTCTCAGCCTGCCCTTTAATGAGAGCTCACCCGTTCCGTCTCCTATTACCAACCTGCCGGCCCCTTGATGAATAATTATATGAGGAAAAAGCCTCCAGTGTGCTGAATGCCCACAGACAGCGAGCAGATTTTTTTTGTGCTTATAACAAGGGCCTGTTTGTGGTTGCGCATCTGCTTCTGATGCACTCGCCCCCGCTGGGGTCTCTTTTTAGCCTTAAGGCAAACTGACCCTGTGATTTGTGAGATTTGAGTGGTCTGTCAGGCTATCAAAGCCCTGAGGAGACATCTGCCATAGACGAGAGCTTCAGCAGTAAATGCATTCAGGCTCAACTTAAGGTCTTATTTGGACAACATTTGGAACTATTACTCAATTGTAGCGCAGGTTTACTTTTGAGCTTATTAAAGTCAACGTGAAATGTCATTCAAATCTCACTTCTGTAATGTGATGGATTTCAGAGTGAAACACAATTTTCAGTGTGAAAAAAATGTTGAGTGGGGCTTAATTTTATTCACCTGGAAATGATTGGATCATGTTAAGTGGGTGTTTCTCAACAGAATGGTGGTTAGAGGGGAGGGGTGAAAGTATAAGGGATTTGTGAAGTCATCCGAAAAGGAAAGTCATTTCAGAGGCAAAGCAAGTTATTATAATTTCATTAAAGATGATGACAAACATTAGTTTTTTTGTAATAACGTGTACAGATGAATCATTCACAGCAAGACAGGGTTGATACAATCATACTAATATATTAGTATGCCATTGTTTTCCTCATAATATTGCATTGATACTTCAAATATCAAATGATATGGTCAAGTAATGAGAAAGCAGTTTGTCTAAATAAGCATTACCTCTGAAACTTCTCAGTGTGGTCAGAGATGCAGAACCGGAGAAAAGCAATAATAATTGCAAGTTCTGTCAGGAACACTATCGTCAAATACGATTGACAATTAGCATAGTTTGGATTGGTTCTGTTTTGGGCAATTACTCCAATTATTGGAGAGCAGCAATAACCCCCCTTAGGGTAAACAACAGAACCAACATGAATGTATTGCAGATATCATTAATGTCAATATTTTAATGTACAACATAATTCGAGAATTTAGTCTGATTCAAAGGGGAATCAGAATGCCAAATCCTGACTGGGCGAGAGGAGGAGCTGGGGATGGAGGAGGGTAATTCGCTCCTGACAAACACGATTGCTGCTGATAATACTGAAGGAGCTTATATATGGATGCTGTGATAGGCATTGTATTCCTATAGGTAGATGTGGATCAGCTCAGAGTCAGACCTGCCAGAATTAACACTACGCTTGATTTAGGTTACGCTTAAAGTAAAAACTATTTTCCTTTGAGGTTAGAATAATACACTTATTTTCAAGGTGTCGTAAGGTTTTGCTTCTCTGGTAAATTTATCTTGTTTTTAGAATGCTTTTAATAGAAAACAAAGATGCTTTGCGTACTGTATGTAAATGATATTTATGCATGATAACAAAGCCATTGTGCGTACCTCCGAACCTGATTTTATCAAGTACAACATGTTCCTGGATCAACATCTTTGTTGATCCTGGAACAGATTTGAGGGACAAGTTTACGGTTTACAGCCAGGGTTAGGCGCTTCTACATCAGTGTCACTCACCTGTCATTTCCCTCTGATTTTAGGGGTAACCTATGGGTAGGGTTAGGTTTAGAGGTAGGGATATGGTTATGATTACATTTTCGGACTGGAATGTTGTTCCAGGACCAACAAAATATGTTGACCCTGCAAAATCAGGACGTTCCGCAAGCACCATGTATGGCCGTTTCGAGGAGGAGATGGGTAGGGGAATGAAGATTGTGCATGTGCCCGCAATCTTCCCCTAACTGGGATAAATAAAGTGAACTATGTATAGGTCTTGTATATCTGAAAACTTTTGTGTGTGCATACTTTCAGGCAAAGCTTTATACATGAGGAAAAGGAACTTGCATTAAGAAAATAAATGGGGTTTCTTTTGAATTCATGTTGACTTTACTGAGGGTGTGTGTGTGTGTGTTTCAGACGGAAAGTGAAAGACAACGCTGGAAGCCGGTGCTCGTGATGTTGACGGAGAAAGACCTGCTGCTGTTTGACAGTATGCCACGCATGAGAGAACACTGGCTCAGCCCGACACACACCTACCCTCTGCTCGCCACACGGTACACACTCACACACAGCGTTACGGCTGTCTTTTTGCTCGTTCATACAAACACACCTTTGGAAAACCAATCATGGTGTACACACTTGCAAAACCCTCTGTACACACACACACACACACACACACAGACACACACACACACACACACACACACACACACACACACACACATGCAAACACTCACACTTTTTGCATGGCAGTTGGCAGTGCTGATCAATTGGGAACTGAAATACACAACTGCAGTCTTTCTCAGCCAGTTGGAAAGAAACAGTACAAAAGCATTACGGCTATTAAAGGCCTGTTGAGGCTGTATGAGGCGACAGCTATTGCTACAAGGGATAGATTTGAAGTCCAAGTTTAACTGGACTGCAGCCCAGATCTCACTCTAGGGCTGATAGGGCAGTTATCACAGGCTCAGTTGGCATGTGTTAATATTTTGTTGACCTTGAGATTGTCCAAAATGGCAGAAAGTATAGCTGTGCTTTTTCTAAAAACTTTTCAAAACTTATTTTGAAATCTCAAGTTTCTGTCAAGCCGGGCAGCCCCGCAAACAGTGAAAACTCATTGGACTAAATCCCACGCCAGTAAATAGAATGCGACAGTGCCCGTCCACTTTTTCAGTGGCCTTGGTTCTGCAGGTATTTTTCCCATTAGTTTTTTCCCATAGGGATAAAAAAAAAAAAAAATCTCTTCGTTAAGAAGTTATAAGCCATGAACCAAACCAACCAGCTACTAGGTGAATCACAACATTGCAAACTTTGATTGAACAAAAAGACAAAGGAACAAGACTGTTCTTAATAGTAGAGCTGCAACTAACGATTATTTTGATAATCGATTAGTTGGCCGAATATTTCTTCGATTAATCTAGATTAATACTTCATATTAAAATAGCAGTGTTTTTGAGCAGTCTATTCTATTCCTCAATGATACCTTTGAGATGATACAACAGGAAAACAAATCTCTTATGTTGAGTTTTTTTGATCATAGGCTGGTGCATTCTGGTCCAGATAAGGGTTCACCACAGCCTGGTGGCGAGTTGTCCTTTGCTACTCGAACGGGAACCAGATTGGGTATCGAAGCCCACCTCTTCAGAGCAGAGACCTGCAAAGACCTGTCACTCTGGACCAGACACATAGTCACTGGCTGCCACGCATCTGCCGAGATGATCAAAGAAGTCACTACCAGTGAGTATGGATCCTACTTGCTCCTTTCTCACGTCTTATGACCTATTCACAGCTAGGAATAATTCTCAGCACGAGAAACATGCACAATAAGGTTTAAAAATGAAACCGCATCTTTTAAA